>NC_088343.1:25525000-25861666 GCF_036884655.1 Musa acuminata AAA Group | reverse complement strand
AGTCAACACCTTGCCTTTGACGATACCCCTTAGCCACTAGCCTTGCTTTATAGGTCTCTACCTTTCCATCTACTCCGATCTTTTTCTTAAAGATCCACTTGCAACCGATGGGTACAATACCTTCGGGTGCATCAACTAGGTTCCAAACCTTATTGGAGTACATAGAATCCATCTCAGAATTCATGGCTTCTTTCCACTTCCCGGAGTCTATACTCATAATAGCCTCCTCGTAGGTCTGAGGATCAATATCCTCTACATCCTCTGCTCTAATATGTCCCACATATCTCTCAGGAGGATGGGATACTCTATCAGACCTGCGTAAAGTAGAAACTTGTGTATTAGATACCTGAACAGACTCGGGCTGTAGAGTGGTGCTTGAGCTTGGTTCTCCAACCTCGCTCAATTCTATCATTCTCCCACTGTCTCCGTCAAGAATGTGTTCCTTCTCAAGGAACACTGCTCTCTTAGCTACAAAGACCTTTTGGTCCTCGAGATGATAGAAGTAATACCCACAAGTTTCCTTGGCGTATCCCACAAATTTACATCGCCCTGTCCTTGATTCTAACTTATCGGGGTTGTGTCTTTTAACATGGGCAGAGCAGCCCCAAATCTTAACTACTTTAAGATCAGGCTTCTTCCCTTTCCATATCTCATATGGTGTAGACACCACCGACTTAGTTGGAACTCTGTTCAGAAGGTAAGCTGCGGTTTCTAGGGCATATCCCCAGAATGAGATGGGTAGGTCAGCGAAACTCATCATGGACCGTACCATATCTAATAATGTACGATTTCTCCTTTCAGAGACACCATTGAGCTGAGGTGTATAAGGAGGTGTCCATTGGGATAATATCCCATGGTCCTTGAGGAAGTGAGTAAACTCTGTACTTAAGTACTCACCTCCTCGATCTGATCGAAGAGTTTTGATACTCTTTCCAGTCTGGTTCTCCACCTCATTCTTATACTCTCTGAATTTCTCAAAGGCCTCGGACTTGTACTTCATTAAGTACACATATCCATACCTTGAGAAATCATCAGTAAATGTAATGAAGTAGGAGTAACCTCCAATGGCATGAGTTGACATGGGTCCACATACATCACTATGTATGAGTTCCAACAACTCAGTGGCTCTCTCTCCAGTTCCACTAAATGGAGAGTTGGTCAGTTTTCCACGAATGCAAGGCTCACAAGTTGCATATGACACATAGTCGAATGGATCTAGATATCCATCATTTAGCAACTTTTGAATCCTTCTTTCATGGATGTGACCTAGCCTACAATGCCACAGGTATGCACTGTTCAACTCATCTCGTTTCCTTTTGGACACATTTATATTCATGATATGTGGAGTGGTGTCTAACATAAATAAACCATTATGCAATGTTCCTTTCGTGATGATCTTATCATCTAATAATATCGAACAACCATTGTTCTCAAAAACAAATTTATATCCACTAACTGTTAAACATGAAATGGAGATAATGTTTTTGATAATAGAAGGAACAAAATAACATGCATCTAATGCAATAAAAGCTCCACTAGGCAGATGTAGGGCGACCTCGCCAACAGCTAATACAGTAACTTTTGCTCCATTACCCATCTTGAGGTCCATCTCGCCTCTCTCTAGTCTCCTAGGCCTTGCCAGAACCTGCAACGAATTACATATATGATAAGCACTACCGGTATCTAATACCCATGTGTTATCATAAGAGTCTGACAAATGGAGACTGATCATGAATGTACCTGAAGCTTCATCAAGCTTTTGTTTCGCCCTTTCTGCAAGGTACTCTTTGCAGTTTCTCTTCCAGTGCCCATCTTTACCACAGTGGAAGCACTGGCCTTTGTCCTTTGTTGGGTCTTTCTTAGCAACCTTTGCTTTACCTTGTTTGCCCTTGCCCTTTCCCTTCTTAAGGGACCTTTCTGCTTTCCTTTTCTTTCTGGTCTCACCAGTGTAGAGAACTGGCTTCTCTTTCTTAATAGTACTCTCTGCCTCCCTCAACATATTGAGGAGCTCTGGGAGAGTCACCTCAAGCTTGTTCATATTAAAGTTCATTATGAACTGTGAAAAGGAATCTGGTAGGGACTGAAGCACAATGTCCACACACAAGTTATCCTCTAGGACCATTCCTAGACCTGTGAGTTTCTCTATCCACTCAATCATCTTTAGGACATGGTTCTGAACCGGTGTCCCCTCAGTCATCCTAGCGCGGAAAAGGCTCTTGGATATCTCATATCGTTGAGTCCTTCCCTGTTCCTCAAACAATTTACGGACATGTAGGAGAATGGATCTGGCATCCATCTTTTCATGTTGTCTCTGTAACTCTGGAGTCATAGAGCCCAACATATAGCACTGAGCAAGAGTGGAGTCATCAATGTACTTCACGTAGCGAGCGATCTCATCCTCGCTTGCCCCTTCTTCGGGCGTAGGCATCACTGTATCAAGGACGTACACGATTTTCTCCGCTGTGAGAACAATTCTCAAGTTACGGAGCCAATCCGTATAATTTGGACCAGTGAGGCGGTTGACATCAAGTATGCCACGTAAGGGATTTGAAAGCGACATTTTCTGAAAATAAAGATGTAGCAAAAATGAATAACATGCAGATTTTGCAAGAAATAAACTATCAAGATATGGACTTCTATCTTAAT
Source organism: Musa acuminata AAA Group (assembly GCF_036884655.1). NCBI lineage: Eukaryota > Viridiplantae > Streptophyta > Magnoliopsida > Zingiberales > Musaceae > Musa > Musa acuminata. The sequence continues at coordinate 25,859,020 of NC_088343.1, read as the reverse complement.
ATGCTCCCACTATTTTACTAACGAGTCACGCGACACCCTCAGCACGTGAAACGGAAGTCTCCGGCAGACTTCTAGTGGGGATCAGGATCCAATCAGCGTCTTAGTGTAACCTCGAGGGACTCGACCAATCACACTAAGCCTAAAAGGTAGACAACTCTTGCCGATCACAACTCCTTGTGATTCCCGTCCTGTTCGGCCTCCGAATCACCATGGCCTCGAGGGACTCGACCAACCATGATGCTCGGTTAAGTCAACACCTTCGTTACAAGATGAGTCTGATTTGATGATATACCCTCGAGGGACTCGACCAAGCATATCATGCCCTCAGGTCACCGGTGACATCTCTATGTCGTAAGCAAGATAGCGAATCGTGATATAGGTGAGTCTCGAGGGACTCGACCAACTCAACCTACACCGGGATTCGGTTCCTACTCATAACGATGGAAGGCCACGTGGGTCAATCTAATTGCCTCACGTTTACCGACTTAATATTATCGAGAGATGTTTCTATGATTTGGTCTCCTAATATGACATGTCACACATATACATATTTAATATATATCTACATCGCATGCAAATATATATACATATCTAGTATGTGTATAAGCAATCACACCAGATGATCATGGACCACAACCTAATATGATTAGGCCCGAGCCAGTAGGCCTAATCACTCACATCAAGATCAAAGAGTGGAGCACTCATACAAGACATCCTTGGTGTCTCAAGTCTAAGAACCAGATACACCACTAGGACTACGGAATCGTTGTCTGACAATAAGGCATCATCAACCATCCAGCATTCCGTAAGTGGATCAATCAGTGAACTCATTCTCCAATGAGCACCTGTACTGTATCCCTAGTGTCCCTACACGAGCAGCTATGAGACCAGCTGCATCCATCATATGGACGGGTATACAGCACACCAGTCTATCCGGTTATCACGATGTCCCTCTCGAGTAACCTATGACCGGGATTATTTAGGATATGTGTTTAAAGGTGAATCGATCTCATTATCGTGATCTCATCACGATCCGATTCCCATTGCACAAATCCAAGGACATCACAATATATATGCATTTATGCAATAGTTATAAAGTGATATATGCCAAAATATAATAAGCAAAAAGATTCTGTATCAAGTCACACGTGCCATCACTCACGTGATTGGCTTGCTGGGCACTTATGACTAGCAGAATGTTCGTGGCCATCCCAAGGCGGTCGAGACTCGGCGCCATGGAGCATTGAAACTTTCTCTTCGGCATGCGAAGGATATGTCCGGAGGAGGCTGAAGTGTGCAATGAGTTCAGCATGTTGCTAGGCCTTGAGGGGTGCAGCGGTGGCTGTATTGACGTGGAGGCGCAATCTAGCAAGTGCGTTTGCAAGAGGCAGAACAATGCACAGTTTGTTCAACAAATCGGAGTAGTCCAAGGGGATGGTGGTCTCCGAAATGAAGAGAGATGTTGCTCCAACGGGATAGTTATCCAGGAGGGATAAGTCCCGGCTCTCCAGAGGGAGAATCATGTGAGACGGACCTCACATGTTGAGGAGGAGTACCTCAACAAACAACAACTCCACGAAGCTCGATGGACTGAGCAAGCAGCGAGGAGTTGTCGCATGATCTCGCTTGAGAGAATGCATTGGTGGATGCATTGCAAGATCAAGTGGGGGAGCGACCTAAAGCAACTTAAATGAAGGCACACTTGGAGTCGATGTGGAGATCAGACTCAAGGGAGGGCTGACCCGTGGAATGGTGGGCGTGAGGGCCACCATCGACTCAATGCAAAAACGAGGAGCGGAGCAACTTGGGTGTAACTTGGCGAAGTACTCAAGCCGCATGAAGGGAGCCAGCATAGAAGTTGGAACATGGAACAGAGGCACAGTGCTTTCCCTAGACAGAGGTCAAGGACATGAACTCTTGCAGAGGCAGGAGTAGAATCATGCTGTTCCCTGGGTCCTTCATTCTGACAGAGCGGACTCATCTTGCATGGTGCCAAAGACGAAGGGAGCTTCGGGGCACATGCACCTTATCTCGGAGGAGCATTCGATGGAGGAACTAAGGCGACTCAATTTGCGGAGGCGAAGTTGGGTACAGAAGGCCTTAGCACGGGGCAAGAGGATGCAGAGGCGGGTACTCTTGAAGAATATGCCACAGTGTTGCCATTCGAGTTGCTATGAAGGAAGCGGTGCGCAGTGGAGATTGTGCTGGTAGGGGCAGAGGCCCAGGATCCAGGCAATGGTGCACAAATTACAGCGAAGTCGGTGGACTTCGGGAGTTACTAGGCGATGGACTGTCCTAGAGCGGTGCTTCATCTAGGTGTGACCCAAGAGTGGGTGGATGAAGGTCGATTGCCAAAGGAGCGAACAAAATCGAAGGTGGAGGAGACCCTGCGATGTATTGGCAGAGGCCACACATGGAGGGTTCACAATTCGAGTTTATTCCACAAGGATCAGAATGCAATGGAGATGTTACCAGGAGGCGACATGGTGCAGCGGATCGTGGTGGAACAGTTCGTGGCAATGTGACACACACGACAAAGTCCCGTGAGGGATGAGATCATATGGAGGTATGATCGGGAGCTACTGGGAGCTCCGCTTTGGTGAACAACACGACGGCAAGAAGGGCTATGGATTCAAGGAGTGAAGGCCATGGTACCGCAAAGGCGGGTCTTCCGGGCGTGCACCGAATTTTACATCGGATGAAAACCTTGGTCATCAGCATATGGGGGCTGTGTTCCACCAAGGGAAAAGTTCGAATGCAAGTACCAGTGAGTTCCATGGGAGGGACTTGATCATGCAGAGGTATGATCGAAGCAGCTGGAGAGTTGGACTGCTCCAGAGCTCATATTCGCTTAAGGGAGCCTGACAAGTCAGAGGACAAGGTCGAGTAAGCGAACGTTGCTACCAAGGAAGCTAAGGAGAACAGAATCGGTGCTAACTCTACAATGTGATGGCAGAGGCCATGCTTGGGAGTTGCAGTCTGTCTTTCCATCGACCAAACGGACTGCTTGGAGAACACAGTGGTGTTGAAGCAGGGGGTCGAAAGGGGCGAGGAAGCGACGACGAGTCCAGAGGGACTTAGCTACCCAAAATCAAGCATCAGTCAGAATGGAGGTGGACTCAGAGGAGTGCCACAGAGACATTTCTACTGATCATGCAGAAAAGGGATACAGAGGCGAGGCGACGGATAGTAGGGCCATGGGCATGCTAGCGCCATGGTACCGCAGAGGCGGGACTTCCGTGCAAGTCATTGATCCCTTGCTCTCATGGAGGGAGAGCGCTTGGTCGTGAAAGGGGCCGAGGAGGTGGAGAATGCAGAGGCAATCTTCAAGTACCGAGACAAGGCTGAAGGGCAGAGGCCGAAGAACTTCGTAAGACCGGTGTCAACAAGTTTCTCATCAAGATAGCCGTAAGTGAAGGACTTCGGGTCATGCAATAGTGCACGACCAAGGAACGAAGCAAGCAGTATGCGGTGCTGTACCTTTGCTACTCAGTGGAGTAGGCGGCAGGGTTGATGGAGAAGACAGTACAATCCCAGAGGCGACCTCATCTATCAGAGAATTACTCCAAGTTGGGGTGAAAACTTCCCGCATTCCAGAAGTTCGATGGCATTGAGAAGGTGAATCACAGTAGCCAACTCAACGCAAGGAGTGCAAACACTTCAAGTACTTCAGAAGTGTGAGCAAAGAGCAGGCGAAGGCCAGTAACCAGCTCGATGCATGAAGTACAATCTCGAGGAGGCGGGCGAAGTCAAGTAACCTTTGCCTTCTCAACTCTTAAGAGAATGGGCGAAACCGAGTACCCCAGTTCTCTTATCTACCCAGCAGAGGAGCTCTGCACAAGTTCAAAGACCCTTCGAAGATAATGGAAGACAATAGTTGTCAAATCCTCACCAACGGTGATCAGTGCTATTGAGAGTAGATTGTCCGCTTCATTTCCCAACGAAATGCCAATCGAAAGCGGAAGTGATGCGAACCTACTTGGATGTGACAACTAACTGAAAGAAGAGTCAATGAGCAGATGTTGTGGAGGAAGGACCCAAAACTTCAGAAGTTTGCGAGGCGATACTCGTTAAAGCTCCAACAAGCATCCACCCAGTTCAAGCAGCATGTGGAAATTTTGAGAAACTGGCGCAGTAAGAATGGTCTTTTCCTTCATTTGGTGGATCCGCAGGAATCAACGAGGATCAACACAACTCAGCCAACCCCACACCAGAGTCAAAGTCATTGGCGAGTTGAAGCAGCATGGCGGATCAAAGGTTCGACTACTCAAAAACAGCAGTGGAGAGCAGCTGGGAGCTAGGAGGCGCATTGCAGCTGGAGCGGAAGATTGAAGACTCAGCAAAGGTGAAGAGTTGCAGTGTTCACAAAGGCTTTGACGAGGACGTCGAAGGGATAAGTGGGGGAGAATGTCACGGACAAACTTTGAAACAGGATGTTTGATGTAATGCTTATATCTGTCCGTGTCTGTTGGCATGTTCATGCCTTGTACAGCGTGTAGAGGGGCAGCCGAAGGCTTATAAGTCCCATTTTAGTTGGGTTGGTGGCCTCGTTAGGCTTGTAAATAAAGGTAGTGTCATGTGGACACGTGAGAGAGCTTCTCGGTCTGTAATGGACCATTTTACCCTTTGTTGTGCCACTGTTCAGAGCTTGTAAAGTCTGTTTGTAATTTGCATTGTCTATGAAGTGTTTTTCGGACATGTTTGCTTGTGGATCCCGATTGAGGCGTTCTCTTTAACCCGTTCTCTCTTTTGTTGGTCCTAAGGGACAATGGGAGGCTTCGGGGAGGCTGACCTTTGCGGACGGACACGCAAGGGTGCCGCACGACTTAGACAAATTCAGCTAAGTCCGTGTCACTTCGCCGCACAGCCCACCGCCGACAGCAGCAGCAGCAGGGCAGGATGAGGTCATTAGGGTTTTCTGGACAAAAGATAGTTTTGCCCCTAAGAATTTGAGAAATTTCAATTTCTGTCTTCTGTCTAAATTATAAAAATACCCCTAGGAATTAAGAAATTCCCTATATGTCTTTGATTTCATAAAATACTAATTAATTAAAAAGTTTAGTTGATTATTATTTTTATTATTATCTAGTAGTCCTACATGATAATGATTATTTATACATGTGATGTATGATGTGTGGATGGATGATCATAGACCGTGTGATGTGTGTACTTGTGATTATTATTATTGGGGTCTGCGAGTCTCCATTATATTTCTCGTTTATTGTTGGGCCTACGTGCCTATGATTAAGTTGTAATCACATGAGGAGGCGCAGCGGGAGCGTGGATGTGATAGTGGGACCCATGAGACGGACGATCGCGATGCATGAAGATGCATCGAGATGTCGACGGAACCGACGAGGACGAGATAAACGATCACAGGGCATAGAGATACACCATTGCACACATAGATCTTGATGTGAGTGATTAGGCCTACTGGCTCGGGCCTAATCACATTAGGTTGTGGTCCATGATCATCTGGTGTGATTGCTTATACACATACTAGATATGTATATATATTTGCATGCGATGTAGATATACATTAAATATGTATATGTGTGACATGTCATATTAGGAGACCAAATCATAGAAACATCTATCTCGATAATATTAAGTCAGTAAACGTGAGGTAATTAGATTGACCCACGTGGCCTTCTATCGTTATAAATAGGAACCGATTCCCATTGTAGGTTGAGTTGGTCGTGTCCCTCGAGACTCACCTATATCGCGATTCGTTATCTTGCTTATGACATAGAGATGTTACCGGTGACCTGAGGACATGGTATGCTTGGTCGAGTCTCTCGAGGGTAGGTATATCATCAAATTAGACTCATCTTGTAACGAAGGTATTGACTTAACCAAGCATCATGGTTGGTCGAGTCTCTCGAGACCATGGTGATTCAAAGGCCGAATAAGACGGGAATCACAAGAAGTTGTGATCGGCAAGAGTTGCCTACCTTTTAGGCTTAGTGTGATTGGTCGAATCCCTCGAGGTTACACTAAGACACTGATTGGATCCTGATCCCCACTAGAAGTTTGCCGGAGACTTCCGTTTCACGTGCTGAGGGTATCGCGTGACTCGTTAGTAAAATAGTGGGAGGATATTAAGATAGAAGTCTATATCTTGATAGTTTATTTCTTGCAAAATCTGCATGTTATTCATTTCTGTTGCATCTTTATTTTCAGAAAACGTCACTTTCAAATCCCTTATGTGGCATACTTGATGTCAACCGCCTCTCTGGTCTAATTTATACGGATTGGCTCCATAACTTGAGAATTATTCTCATGGCGGAGAAAATCATGTACGTCTTTGATACAGTGATGCTTGCACCTGAAGAAGGGGCAAGCGAGGATGAGATCGCTCGCTACGTGAAGTACATTGATGACTCCACTCTTGCTCAGTGCTATATGTTGGGCTCTATGACTCCTGAGTTACAGAGATAACATGAAAAGATGGATGCCAGATCCATTCTCCTACATGTCCGTAAATTGTTTGAGGAACAGGGAAGGACTCAATGATATGAGATATCCAAGAGCCTCTTCCACGCTAGGATGGTTGAGGGGACACCAGTTCAGAACCATGTCCTAAAGATGATTGAGTGGATAGAGAAACTCACAGGTCTAGGAATGGTCCTAGAGGATAACTTGTGTGTGGATATTGTGCTTCAGTCCCTACCATATTCCTTTTCACAATTCATAATGAATTTTAATATGAACAAGCTTGAGGTGACTCTCCCAGAGCTCCTCAATATGTTAAGGGAGGTAGAGAATACTATTAAGAAAGAGAAGCCAGTTCTCTACACTAGTGAGACCAGAAAGAAAAGGAAAGCAGAAAGGTCCCTTAAGAAGGGAAAGGGCAAGGGCAGACCAGGTAAAGCAAAGGTTGCTAAGAAAGACCCAGCAAAGGACAAAGGCTAGTGCTTCCACTGTGGTAAAGATGGGCACTGGAAGAGGATCTGCAAAGAATACCTTGTAGAAAGGGTGAAACAAAAGCTTGATGAAGCTTCAGGTACATATCATGAATGTAAATGTGTCCAAGAGGAAACGAGATGAGATGAACAGTGCATACCTATGGCAATGTAGGCTAGGTCACATCCATGAAAGAAGGATTCAAAAGTTGCTAAATGATGGATATCTAGATCCATTCGACTATGTGTCATATGTAACTTGCGAGCCTTGCCTTTATGGAAAACTGACCAACTCTCCATTTAGTGGAACTGGAGAGAGAGCCACTGAGCTATTGGAACTCATATATAGTGATGTATGTGGACCCATGTCAACTCATGCCATTGGTAGTTACTCCTACTTCATTACCTTTACTGATGATTTCTCAAGGTATGGATATGTGTACTTAATGAAGTACAAGTCTGAGGCCTTTGAGAAATTCAAAGAGTATAAGAATGAGGTGAAAAACTAGACTGGAAAGAGTATCAAAACTCTTCGATCAGATCAAGGAGGTGAGTACTTAAGTACAAAGTTTACTCAATTCCTCAAGGACCATGGGATATTATCCCAATGGACACCTCCTTACACACCTCAGATCAATGGTGTCTCTGAAAGGAGAAATCATACTTTATTAGATATGGTACGGTCCATGATGAGTTTCGCTGACCTACCCATCTCATTCTGGGGATATGCCCTAGAAACCATAACTTACCTTCTGAACAGAGTTCCAACTAAGTCGGTAGTGTCTACACCATATGAGATATGGAAAGAGAAGAAGCCTGATCTTAAGGTTGTTAAGATTTGGGGTTGCCCTGCCCACGTTAAAAGACACAACCTCGAAAAGTTAAAATCAAGGATAGAGCGATGCAAATTTGTGGGGTACCCCAAGGAAACTTGTGGGTATTATTTCTATCATCTCGAGAACCAAAAGGTCTTTATAGTTAAGTGAGCAGTGTTCCTTGAGAAGGAACACATTCTTGGCTGATATAGTGGGAGAATGATAGAGTTGAGCGAGGTTAGAGAACCAAGCTCAAGCACCACTCTACAGCCCGAGTCTGTTCATGTATCTAATAAACAAGTTTCAACTTTACATAGGTCTGATAGAGTATCACATCCTCCTGAGAGATATGTGGGACATATTAGAGGAGAGGATGTTGAGGATATTGATCCTCAGACCTACGAGGAGGTTATTATAAGTATAGACTCCGGGAAGTGGCAAGAAACCATGAATTCTAAGATGGATTCTATGTACTCCAACAAGGTTTGGAGCCTAGTTGATGCGCCCGAAGGTATTGTACCCATTGGTTGCAAGTGGATCTTTACGAAAAAGATCGGAGTAGATGGAAAGGTAGAGACCTATATAAAGCAAGGTTAGTGGCTAAGGGGTATCATCAAAGGCAAAGTGTTGACTACGACGAAACCGTTATTGAATCTCGGATTTTGATGATAAAATCAATTGATGGGTTAATTGATCTAATCCATATTATTGAGTTAAGTGTGCAGGATTAACTACGATAACCAGAAAACACAAAGTAAGAATACCGGAGTCAAGTTCGATGGCCGTTTAAGAGTCCGAAGAATCGTCGGAGATGCTGCCGGAACCAACCGAGAAGAAATCGGGAACCTGTCGGAATTTTCGGAAGTTCGTCAAAGAGATCGTCGGAGGTTCACGGAGATCACCGAGAAGGCTCGGCTACTCGTTAAAGTCATCACAAGTTCGGGAGCTTGCTGGGAGTCTGTCGGAAGAAGTTCGTCGGAAAGCTCGTCGGAACAAGACTCAACGTTCGCGGTTGAAAACTTGCTTAGGATGTTTTTTTTTGTTATGTAGTTCACTTGTAATTAGGATTAGGATTAAGAGATAATCCTATATCCTGGTTAGGGGCCAATTGGGCCCAAAATTAGACTTGGTTTGGGCTAAATTTGAAGCCCAACCAGTGAACTGAAGGGTCTGGCGGTGGCACCGCCAGACTGGGCGGTTGCACCGCCCAGCACTGTCAGTGTCAGACACTGACAGGCGGTAGCACCGCCAGCATCGGGAACCCAAAGAGAATTCAAATTTTGGAGCCCAAATTTGAATCCTCTTGAGGCCTATAAATACCCCTCAAATATCAGCTGAGATTACAACTTTTTGAGAAGCAATTGATTGAGAGAAAGGTCTTAGAAAAGTCTTTGCTAGTATTGTTTTCAATTTGCTAGTGTTCACCTCCTTCTTTCTTGCTGAAAATCTGTAAGAGAGTGAACCGCTTGTAAAAATTTGTAAGAGGGGTATTTACCCTTCCCCTTCAAGAGATTTGCTAGTGGAAGGTGGGAGCCTCATCGAAGAGGGGCCTCGCAAGTGGATGTAGGTCATTTGACCGAACCACTTTAAAATCGACGTGATCTCTGGTTTGCATTTAATTATTATCATTTATATTACTGCAAACTATTTGCACTTGAATGCTCTACTTCTTTGTCTCCGTCTTACTTATCCCTTCAAGTTAAAACGCAATCGAAACGATTTCAAACGAAAACGTTGCTTTTATCGTACAAAGTTTCCGAAAGTGTTTAAATCGTCAAAAGTTTATCGCACTTTACCGCTGCACTAATTCACCCCCCCCTCTTAGTGCCGCTCCGATCCTAACAATTGGTATCAGAGCTAGGCTCACTCTCATATTTGGTTTGATACCCAAGAGAGATGGCTTACTCCGGCATACATGAGGGTCATTCTATCACACGTCCACCCTTGTTTAATGGGTTGGATTATACTTATTGGAAGACTCGTATGAGGATCTTCCTCATTTCTATGGATTTCAAGCTTTGGACTATTGTTGAAAACGGATTTCAAAAATCTTCTCTTCCGATGAGCGAATGGAATGAATCGGAGAAGAAGGTTTTTGCTTTAAACGCAAAGGCTATGAATGCCTTGTTTTGTGCACTAGACAAAAATGAATTTAATCGTGTTTCAATTTGTGATTCGGCTTTTGATATTTGGAGAACTCTTGAGGTCACTCATGAAGGCACTAGCCGAGTGAAAGAGTCCAAAATCAACATCCTTATGCACTCTTACGAACTTTTCCGAATGAAACCAAGTGAGTCCATCGGAGACATGTACACCCGGTTCACGGATGTCATCAATGGACTCAAAGCTCTTGGTAAAGATTTTACTAACTTTGAACTAGTAACTAAAATCTTAAGATCCCTCCCTAAAAGTTGGGATCCAAAAGTTACGACAATTCAAGAGGCTAAAGACCTTAAAACATTCCCTCTTGAAGAACTTATTGGGTCTCTAATGACCTACGAAATGACATGTCAAGCTTATGATGAGCTCGAGAACCCCCTTCCAAAGAACAGGAAGGATATGGCACTCACATCACAAGAAGACCACTTGAAAGGAACATCAAGTGATGAGGACAGTGACAATGACATTGCACTTTTGACTCAAAATTTTAAAAAATATTTAAGAAAGAACAAATTTAAAAATAATACAAAATATAAATTCAAACACAAGAAGGACCAAGTGATTTGCTATGAGTGCAAAAAATCGGGACACTACAAGAACGATTGTCCTCAAGCCAAAAAGAGAACTTCAAAGAAGAAGGCGCTCAAGGCAACGTGGGATGATTCAAGCGTGTCCGAAGAAGAGGAGTCCAACACCGAGCAAGTTGCTCATTACACCCCAATGGCCATCGGAGAAGAGGTAACGGATTTAATTGATGCAGATTTACCTTATCATGAATTATTAAATGCTTTCCATGAGTTATTTGATGAATGTAAGACAATTAGTAGAAAATACAAATTGCTAAAAAAGGAGTATGATAGTCTCACTTGTGATATCGATAAATTAAAAACTGAATATCATGATAGTTTAGCTCCATGTATAAAATGCCATGATCTAGAATCTCTCCAAAAGGAGAACTTGCTACTTAAGGACACCTTGAAGAAATTTGAGGTTGGTAGCAAATCTTTGAACATGATCCTTACAAATAAGGGTCACGTTCCTAAACGAAGTGGAATCAGATTTGTGAGAAGTCCTCACCAAAATCCAACCACCTTCATTAAAGGCCCCATCTTACATGTTCGGCACCAAAGCAATTGTAACTTTTGTTACAAATATGGACATAAAACTTATAAATGTCCATTCAAGAAAATTAGTCCGAACAAACTAATTTGGGTTCCTAAAGGAACCATGATCAATTCTATGCAATATGATGAACAAGTTAAATTAGTTTTTAAGGCACCCAATGTTAGGATCGAGAGCACTAAGAGGGGGGGGGTGAATTAGTGCAGCGGAAATCTTTCAGCGATTAAAAACAAAAGCTGCGTTCGTTCGATAAAAACTATTTTGATGCAAAAGCCGATTCTAAGATTACTTATGATTAAGTGCAGTTTACGTCTAAACACAGTTTGCGTCTAAGCGCAGTTTACGCAGTTTGCGTCTAAATGCAGTTTGCGACTAACTGCAGTTCGCGTCTAAATGCAGATTGCGTCTAAGCGCAGTTTGCATCTAAGCGCAGTTTGCGTCTAAGCTCAGATTGCGTCTAAGCGCAGTTTGCGTCTAAGCGCAGTTTGCGTCTATGCGCAGATTACGTCTAAGCGTAGTTTGCAGTTATAAATGGAATCGAAACGTAAACGTAAACTGCAAAGAAACTCATTCGTAAAAGCGCAGAAGACAGTTTGCAGTTATAAATAGAATCAAAACGTAAATGTAAACTGCAATGTACGAAAACACCGATTTACGTCTGAATGCAGATTCGGAAAGATCACAACTTAGAAACTTGTTCGTAAAAGCGCAGAGAGAAGTAGCTATGTAGGAGGTTTGCAACAATGATAAAGTGCTCAAAATAAAAGCAAACCAGAGATTTAGAGTGGTTCGGTCAGTCCTGACCTACTCCACTTTTGGCTTCCTCCACCGACGAGGTCACCGACGTCAACTAGGGGCCTTCCTTCAATAGGCGAAGGCCAACTGCCCTTTTACAGTTTTACTCCTTTTGACGGGCTCAGGAGACAACCCTTACAGAACCTTTCTCTCCTCTCTTTACAACTCAAGACTTGAAGAATAGAAAGAGGAGAACTTTTGGACTTTACACAAATTTGAGCTCTTAGATTCACAGAAAAGATCAAGAATTTGATGTAGTTCTGTATCTTTTCAGTGCTGAATGGGTGGGGTATTTATAGGCCCTAACCCAGTTCAAATTTGGAGCTTAAAACGATCAAATCCCGAAATTTCGGGATCAGGCGGTTGCACCTCCTGACTGGAGAGGTTGCACTGCCTGGCAGAGCTCGAAGACTGAGCCTTTGGGCGGTGATAGAGGCAGAGCTCGAAGACCGAGCTCAGGCGGTTGCACCGCCTGACTGGAGAGGTTGCACCGCCCAGTCTCGCTCGGAGACTGAGCCCTGGGCGGTTGCACCTCTTGGCTGGGGCGGTTGCACCACCCAGTCTCGCTGGGAGACATAGCCTGGGCGGTGCTACCTCCCTGCCTGGGCGGTTGCACCTCCCACAACAACCTGGGACCGAATGGGTTAAACCATTCGACCCAATTTGAGTTCTTCAGGGGCCCAATTGCCCCAGGATTAAGCTAATGGGATCACCTCCCATTTCTAACTTAATCAAAGTGCTAACTACGATTATTTCCTAAGACATATTCTGCAGCTTGCTTCGGTGCGTCACTCGCTTCTTCCGGCGAGTTTCCGGTGAACTTCCGTCGATCATCTGATGAACCCTCGGTGATGCTCCTGCGGACTTCCGGCAAACTCCTGGACTGCGACGATCCACTTGGCAAGTTCCGACGAGCTCCTTTGGCAAGCTTCTGGACTTCTCGGATTTGTTCCCGCAGAACCTCCGACGACTGTCCGAACTTCCGTCGAGCTCTCGAACTCCCAACGTGATCATTGTCATGACTCTGGCGCAATTCCTACTGCATGTCTTACTTTCATCGTAGTCAATCCTGCACACTCAAAATAAAAACTTCGATCGAGACAATTAATCCTAAGCAATTAACCAAGTTGTCCGGCATGTCATTGGTCCCTCGACGCTTCGTCCGATTCTTCGGCGCATCGTCCTTTCCTGCAGCCTATTGCCCAATCGGCCAGTTGATTCCGCAACTCCGATATCCTTGGCACAATACCCGCTCTTCTTGGCCCGATGCCCGAGTCCACGGCCCGAAGCCTTCTGTCGATACGTCGACCGATCCACCGGCCCGACGTCCAATCTTCTGACATGTTCCTCCGGCACAACATGATGTTCCTGCTTTAATTGTCTCATCCTGATCGAAGCACCCTGCGTCACTCAAAACGCAGATTAAATAATAAATATATATCAAGTAGTTTCATCATCAAAATACGAGATTCAACAATCTCCCCCTTTTTGATGATGACAACTACTTGATGACGGAGTTAAACTTAACTCCCGGAGTTTAAACAAACTCCCCCTATCAATATGCCTTATTGATAGAAACTCTTAGATTATAAAATCTAAGCAACATGTCATCATAATCGGAGTTAACCTTAACTCCCAGAGTTTAAACAAACTCCCCCTATCAATATGCCATATTGATAGAAACTCTTGGATTCAAAAATCCAAGCAACATGTCATCATAAACTTATGCATAACATGTCATGTCATCAACATACTTCTCCCCCTTTGTCATCAACAAAAGGAGAAATACCACAATCAAGTGTTTGTGATATAAGTTTAACTCATTGCATGAAAAACATAATATCTTTTGTTATCATCATGCAAGTTTGAAGCCAGAAAATTTAGCAAATGTTACATCATGCTTAAAACATTCAAGCTATCAGGTTTTAGATATACAAGTTTTACGGCATACAAGATAGCACATGCAAGCTAGCAATGTTACAACATTTTAGAACTTGCAAGCTAGCAGTTTGAGATATTCTTGCTTCTTGAAATATGCAAGTTGCAAGCTAGCAAATTTTTGCTTCCTTTGCAGTGTTAGCTTTTGATATCGTAACGCAACTATTTCAAGTGTTTATCAATTGTAGCATTTCATCATATTGCATGATATCGACATGTAAAGCTGTGAAGCAAGATTTTGATATCATTTCATGATGTACACATTTCGAATATTTTAGCAAGTGTAGCATTGCATCATATGGTAAGATATCAGCTCGTACGATGCAAATTTTTGTTTGATATCTTGATACAGGGCATATAGCAATGATAGCAATCATATATTACTTGGTGATGCAAGTATGGCCTAATCATAGCGATGATAGCAATCATATATTTCTTGGTGATGCAAGTATGGCCTAATCATAGCATCAGTGATAGCAACCATTAGTGATAGCAAACATATCAATTCATATATTTCTCCCCCTTTGTCATCAACAACAAGGAGAACGATATAAGTAAATTTTAAATATAAGTGCGATGCCATAAGTTGGTTCATGTCATTTTCCAACAGTGAGTGATAGGATACCAGTAATGCAAACATCTCGAGGAAAACATGACATGGAGATAGCTTTTATTGCTTCTTCCTTTTTATTTGTTATCTTTTTACATGAAGGAGGAAAGCCATATGTGAAGTTCAAATCGATACGATATTAAAGCACACTTCATTTTTGCAAGGATTAAGATAAGTAAGTGAGTCAAATCCTTGTATGTAAAAATATCTTCCTTTTATAAGAGGGAATCATCAAATATGTTTCTCGAAAAATATTTTTCACATGATAAGTGCATTTGCTAGATGATTCCATATGTCAAAAATCAATGATGTGAATTAAACTTGATATGACATATGCTTGTTAAATTCGAAAGAGGATAATGTATCAAGAAAATCCAATTGTTAGGATCAAGAAAATCCGAAAATGAAATTTGACACTTTCATACATTCGGACAGGGTTTTACTAGAGATATTCAATTACAATCATGAAGGTAAAATATGCTTATTATCATGAAAATTTTTGTATTCAAGCACATAATTTCCAACATGTAATCATGGCAAGTAATTGTGTAAAATCATTATGGCAATCAAGTGATTTGATCATTCAATCAAAAAAGTCCGAAAAATAATTTTAACACGTTTAATCATTCGGACATATTTTTGCCATAGTTTTTTAAATATAATCATGAAGATAAGGCATGCTCATCATCATGGTAGTATGATAGCAAGTTTACCATATACAAGCTAGCAAAAAATTTCTACATTTTAAGGCCCGCAAGCTAGCAATTTTGAGATGTTCAAGAAAGCAACTTTTGCTTCTTGAAATATAAGTTTTGCTAGATGTGCAAGTTAACTTTTTGCTTCTTGAGATAGGCAAGACAGCATTCCTTGGTGATGTTCAATATAGCTAAGTTCTACATCATGCAAGCTAGTGAATTTTATAACATTTTAGAACATGCATAATCACCAAAGCATCATAAATTTTAATGATGTGCAAAATTACAAATTTTGCATGATTTCATTTGTGTGTCTTGAGATTTGCAAGATAGCACTTCTTGGTGATGTTCAAGATAGCAATTTCTTCTCTTTTGAGAAGTGCAATTTTTGCTTTCTTCTTGAATTGTGCAAGCTAGCTATCTCCCCTTTTGTCATTGTCAAAAAGAAGGGAAAAACCCTTTACATCAATTTTTAAATCATGACAAAGGTTAGTATCAATCTCATTTGTGCATCATTATATTTTCAAATTAAAATATGCACATTTTCAAAACATATAAACTCATTATTATATGCATGATTCCAAATCATCATTCATATTATTTCAATCATTGTTTCACTCATCACTATAGCTTATCATACATAATATGTAAAACCATCTAACATGATATAAACATTTATTTATTTAATTAAAATTTTTTTTTTTTTAAGCATTCATGATACACATCATACATTATCATAATAAAAAGCATATGCATCATTCCAAATCATAAATATTTCAAATCATCATGGTATTAATTTGTCACATTGCATCCTACCATGCATGATTGAAACTTCTCATTTGCATACATCAAAATAAATTCATGAATATCTCATGCATTCATATCATCACTTGAGGAATATTGAAAAGAAATAATTGGGTGATGAGATAAATATTTCATGAATACAAAGAATTGCATAAAAATCATATCATGAATACAAGGAATACAAGTCACAATCATTCAAGAGAAAAATCATTATTCATTTTCAATTCATTCAATTTGATAAATCAAGATCATGATTTTGATAAAACTCATTTCAATTTTAAGTCATCAAAATCATTTCTATGGCTCACAAAACATAAATAGATTCATGATTTCATTGATAATATATTTTCCCCCTTTTTAAGTGTTTCATTTTAAGTGATCGATTTCATGTTAGCATGCCTTTTCATTTATGAAAACATGCATCAATTTTTTTTTTTTAAAGCCACTATTATTATCATGAAAATCGATAATCAAGAATCACCATAATTTCAAAAATATATACTCATTAATCATAACTTCAAATTGAACATGATTTCATATACTCAAAATCGAGAAATAACAATGGAAATCAACATGATACACATTATTACTTTTCAACCACATATAGCATGATTTCATAATGTATTTTTAATCAAAATCATTTTGTTTATCATAAACAAGCAATTTTCATGATTATTTTCAAAATTACTAGAATGATAAGCATGATTCCTAATTTTTTGTATTTTCATTATAAAATTATTGAACATGCAATTATCAAGAAAATTAAATAAAAAAAGAAAAATGCTTTATGAAAAGCATCATGTAATTTCAAAGTAAATTAAAGGCATTTTGATTACCTCAGCGTCGAAAGGCATAAAGGCGTAGTTTGCCACCTCGCCTTTGTTGATTTTCTCCTCGTCTTCGGAGGAGCTTGATTCATCCCAATTTTTGTTCTTCTTCTTGCGTTCAAAGCAAGTAGTTCCGTTCTTTTTACATTTTAATTTTTGTTTCATTTGTAGTTTAAGTTCACCATCACTTGAGCTTATGCTCGAGTGGTCTTCAAATGTTCTATCTCCCAAATCCTTCCTGTTCTTTGGAAGGTGGTTCTCAAGTTCTTCACGTGCATTGCACGTCATTTCATATGTGATCAATGAACCAATTAGTTCTTCAAGTGGAAATTGGTTCAAGTTTTTCGATTCTTGAATAGCAGTTACTTTTGAATCCTAAGTTTTAGAAAGTGAGCGCAAAACTTTGTTAACGAGTTCAAAATCCGAAAAGCTTTTACCAAGTGATTTTAAACCATTGACGACATCCGTAAAACGGGTGTACATGTCAATAACGGTTTCGCTTGGTTTCATATGAAAAAGCTCGAAATCATGCAGTAAAATATTAACTTTCGAGTCTTTGACTCTACTAGTTCCCTCGTGCGTGATTTCAAGAGTGAGCCAAATATCGAAAGCCGTTTCGCACAAAGAAACCCGATTGAACTCATTTTTGTCCAAAGCGCAAAATAAGGCATTCATAGCCTTTGCATTTAAAGAAAAATACTTCTTCTCTAAATCCGACCATTCGTTCATCGGTTTAGAGGGAAGTTGAAAACCATTTTCAACGATATTCCATAAATCCAGATTTAGAGAAATCAAGAAAACTCTCATTCGAGTTTTCCAATAAGTGTAGTCCAATCCGTTAAAGAACGGTGGACGAAAGACCAAAAAGCCCTCTTGAAGAGCCATTTCTCTCGGGTGTAAATCCGAAATGAGAAATACCCCGCTCTAATACCAATTGTTAGGATCGAGAGCACTAAGAGGGGGGGGGGTGAATTAGTGCAGCGGAAATCTTTCAGCGATTAAAAACGAAAGCTGCGTTCGTTCGATAAAAACAATTTTGATGCAAAAGCCGATTCTAAGATTACTTATGATTAAGTGCAGTTTACGTCTAAACACAGTTTGCGTCTAAGCGCAGTTTACGCAGTTTGCGTCTAAATGCAGTTTGCGTCTAAATGCAGTTTGCGTCTAAATGCAGATTGCGTCTAAGCGCAGTTTGCATCTAAGCTCAGATTGCGTCTAAGCGCAGTTTGCATCTAAGCGCAGTTTGCGTCTAGGCGCAGATTGTGTCTAAGCGCAGTTTGCAGTTATAAATGGAATCAAAACGTAAACGTAAACAGCAAAGAAACTCGTTCGTAAAAGCGTAGAAGATAGTTTGTAGTTATAAATAGAATCAAAACGTAAATGTAAATTGTAATGTACGAAAACACCGATTTACGTCTGAATGCAAATTCGGAAAGATCAGAACTTAGAAACTTGTTCGTAAAAGTGCAGAGAGCAGTAGCTATGTAGGAGGTTTGCAGCAATGATAAAGTGCTCAAAATAAAAGCAAACCAGAGATTTAGAGTGGTTCGGTCAGTCCTGACCTACTCCACTTTTGGCTTCCTCCATCGACGAGGTCACCGACGTCAACTAGGGGCCTTCCTTCAATAGGCGAAGGCCAAATGCCCTTTTACAGTTTTACTCCTTTTGACGGGCTCAGGAGACAACCCTTACAGAACCTTTCTCTCCTCTCTTTACAACTCAAGACTTGAAGAACAGAAAGAGGAGAACTTTTGGACTTTACACAAATTTGAGCTCTTAGATTCACAGAAAAGATCAAGAATTCGATGTAGTTCTGTATCTTTTCAGTGCTGAATGGGTGGGGTATTTATAGGCCCCAACCCAGTTCAAATTTGGAGCTCAAAACGATCAAATCCCGGAATTCCGGGATCAGGCGGTTGCACCTCCTGACTGGAGAGGTTGCACCGCCTGGCAGAACTCGAAGACTAAGCCTCTGGGCGGTGCTACCTCTGTCAGGGGCGGTTGCACCTCTCTGCCAGAGCTCGAAGACCGAGCTCAGGCGGTTGCACCGCCTGACTGGAGAGGTTGCACCGCCCAGTCTCGCTCGGAGACTGAGCCCTGGGCGGTTGCACCTCTTGGCTGGGGCAGTTGCACTACCCAGTCTCGCTGGGAGACATAGCCTGGGCGGTGCTACCTCCCTGCCTGGGCGGTTGCACCTCCCACAGCAACCTGGGTCCGAATGGGTTGAACCATTCGACCCAATTTGAGTTCTTCAGGGGCCCAATTGCCCCAGGATTAAGCTAATGGGATCACCTCCCATTTCTAACTTAATCAAAGTGCTAACTACGATTATTTCCTAAGACATATTCTGCAGCTTGCTTCGGTGCGTCACTCGCTTCTTCCGACGAGTCTCCGGCGAACTTCCGTCGATCATCCGATGAACCCTCGGTGATGCTCCTGCGGACTTCCGGCAAACTCCTGGACTGCGACGATCCACTTGGCAAGTTCCGACGAGCTCCTTTGGCAAGCTTCTGGACTTCTCGGATTTGTTCCCGCAGAACCTCCGACGACTATCCGAACTTCCGTCGAGCTCTCGAACTCCCAACGTGATCATTGTCATGACTCCGGTGCAATTCCTGCTGCATGTCTTACTTGTTGAATCTCGGATTTTGATGATGAAACTAATTGATTGTGTTTAAATGTTTGACTATATTTTGAGTGATACAGGTCTACTCGATCAGGATTAGACAATTAACGCAGGAGGAATTGACGTTGCGTCGGAGGAGATCATGTCAGGATATTGGATGGCAGAAGGCTTCGGGCGTCGGGCATCGGGCCAAGGAGAGCGAAATTGCGCCAAGGATATCGGGGTTGTGGAGGTCAACCGCCGATTGGGTAACAAGCCGCAAGAGAGGACGATGTACCGAAGAATCGGACGAAGCGCCAACCAATGACGTACCGGGCAACAGAATGTCAATTTGCGTTATAATAATTGTCTAGATCGGAGTAGAGTGTTTGCTTGTGTGTGCAGGATTAACTACGATAATGACAAAGACATAAAGCAAAACAAAGTGCCGGAGTCAAGCGCGAAGGATTCGTTGGGAGTTCGAGAGTTCGACGGAAGTCCGAAGGTCCGTCGGAAGAAGTTCATCGGAAAGCTCGTCGAAACAAGACTCGACGTTCGCGGTTGAAAGCTTGCTTAGGATGTGTTTTTGCTATGTAGTTCACTTGTAATTAGGATTAGGATTAAGAGATAATCCTATATCCTGGTTAGGGGCCAACTGGGCCCAAAGTCGGATATGGTTTGGGCTAAAATTAAGCCAAACTAGTGAAATCGGAGAGCCAGGCGGTGGCACCGCCTGGCTGGGCGGTAGCACCGCCCAACACCCGAGAGCTGGGCGGTGACACCTCCTGGGCTGGGCGGTGGCACCGCTTGGCTGGGCGATGGCACCTCCAGCAGCGGGAACCCAAAGAGAATTCAAATTTTGAAGCCCAAATTTGAATCCTCTTGAGGCCTATAAATACCCCTCAAATCTCAGCTGAGAGAACAACTTTTTGAGCAGCAAGTATTTGAGAGAAAAGCCTTAGAAAAGTGTTAGCTTGTCTTGTTTTTAATTTGCTAGTGTTCACCTCCTTCTTTCTTGTTGAAAATCTGTAAGAGAGTGAACCGCTTGTAAAAGTTGTAAGAGGGGTATTCACCCTTCACTTTCAAGAGATTTACTAATGGAAGGTGGAAGCCTCATCGAAGAGGGGCCTCGCAAGTGGATGTAGGTCACTTGACCGAACCACTTTAAAAACGACGTAATCTCTGGTTTGCATTTCTTTAAAAACGACGTAATCTCTACTTTGGTTTAACACCCAAATAGAAATGGCTTTTTATGGCTTTCAAGAGGGTCATTCTCTCATTCGTCCTCCCTTTTTCAATGGGACGGACTACAGTTGTTGGAAAACTCAAATGAGAGTTTTCTTACTTTCTTTGGATTTGAATTTATGGCACATAGTCGAAAATGGATTTGAAATGTCTTCTCTCCCAATGAACCATTGGAATGATTTGGAGAAGAAGATGTTTTCTCTAAATGCAAAGGCTATGAATGCCTTATATTGTGCACTTGACAAAAATGAATTTAATCGTGTTTCGATGTGTGACTCGGCTTTTGATATTTGGAGAACTCTAGAGGTCACTCATGAAGGCACTAGCCGAGTGAAAGAGTCCAAAATCAATATTCTTGTGTATTCTTACGAACTTTTCCGGATGAAACCAAGTGAGTCCATCGGAGACATGTACACCCGGTTCACGGATGTCATCAATGGACTCAAAGCTCTTGGTAAATGTTTTTCTAATTTTGAACTAGTCACTAAAATCTTAAGATCCCTTCCAAAAAGTTGGGATCCAAAAGTTACGGCCATTCAAGAGGCCAAGGACCTTAAAACATTCCCTCTCGAAGAACTTATTGGGTCTCTAATGACCTACGAAATGAACAATGTGACAAAAAAGAAACTCGAGAACAACCTTCCAAATGATAGGAAGGATTTGGGACATAGAACACATGAAGACCACTCGAGCATAAGCTCAAGTGATGGTGAACTTAAACTACTAATGAAACAAAAATTAAAAAGCAAAAAGAATGGAACTACTTGCTTTGAACGCAAGAAGAACAAAAGTTGGGATGAATTGAGCTCTTCCGAAGACGAGGAGAAAATCAAGAAAGGCGAGGTGGCAAACTATGCCTCACCCTCTTTCAACAATGAGGTAATCAAAATCTCACTAATTTATTTCGATATTACATAATACTTTCTTGAGTTATTTTTAATTTAGTTTAGGATTAATTTTCTTGAAAATTGCATGTGTTATGTTAATGCAGTAAAATGTTAGATATAAATCTAATGCTTATACACCTAGTAAGATTAATCTTATATATGTGATTGAGAAGCAAGAATTTGTATTTTGACGATTTCCATATTGATTTTCAATGACGATGCATGACTTTTGAATGGAAGGCTTGATGATTTTTTTTTTAACCTTGTCTTTGGTTTTCAAACATGATGTATGATTTTGACATATGAACAAAATTTGAGCATGCTAAGATAAAGTTAATCATATAAATTAAAACTAAAGAAGTTTTAGTTATCTATAAGAATCATTCAAAATTATGTTCAATAAAAATGCAAAATGATGGAATGAAAATATTAAATGTTTTAATACCATTTTATGCATGAGATTTTAAAAGTTATACATAATGATCTTGATGGTTGTTATGAAGAAATTTGTTTTTCGATCCTAAATGATTGATGATATATATATATATTTTTTTGGCACAAAAAGGACAAAGGCATACTTATATGAAACAACTAAATAGATAAAAGTATTTTTCTTGAAAATTCTTGGTTTGATGAATCTATTTTATCATCTTTTTATGAATATCTTGAAAATGATTTTGATTTGATGATTTGAATTTGAATGAGCTTTATCTTGATTTTTTGAGATTTATAACTTGAGATTTACTCTATAAAAATCAAGATCTTGTATCCTCAATGTTCCTTTTTAGCATCTATTATCCAAATGAATTATGATTGGTATCATTGCTATATTTCTTCTTATCGTGCACTAAAGAGAAAATTTTTCTAAATGAATCATGATATTTCGGAACCACAATTCTTTTTATGATTCATAATGAATTGAGAAATTTTATATGCTTGAATTAATATCTTATTCTAAGATTGAATGAATTTTATCTATATAATGATCTCCTAAGATTTTTTCTTGATTATTTAAGAGGAGATTTTTTAAAACAAAACGTGTCTTCTATTATTATCTTTTCATGATATGATTTTCATGCAATTCCTTGTACTCATGAAATATTTATCTCATCACCCAATAACTCTTCTTGATATTCCTTATGTGATGAAACAAAATAATGCATGAAATTCAAATAAGAAGTTAATGATCATGCATGATAGGATGTAATGAATTTTGACATTTAGATACTATCATTTGAATAGCTATGATCATGTTGCCAAAATGATTTATCATGAATGCTTGAATATCATGTATGATATGCCGATATTGATGATTGATTTATTTGTATCATGCATGAAAAATAAAAGATATAGTTTTGAAATTGTGCATGTTCGAATTTGAAAATATGATGATGCATAATGATTAAATTGTGCAATGAAAATATTAAACATTTTGAAACCATATTTTAGTGTCATGCATAATGATCATGCTTAATAAATTTCGAAATTATGGATGATGAATCTTTTACGATTTATGGATCATTGATTTTCACCATAATGAAAGTACCTTATTGATTTTTGTTGTAATAAATCTTACTCTTTCAGTTTTAAACATGATAAATGTTTTTATTTGATATAAATGAAACAAAATCATATGTTTTGAAATAATCGAAAAGAGGATAACATTCTTGAAAATTATTTTGCTCAATCTTATTGATTTTGATGAATCCATTTGTATCATCTTTGTGAATCTCTTGGATTTTGATAATGATTTTGATGATTTAAATTTGAATAATTTTTTATTGAAATCATGATCTTGATCTCTTGAAATTCATAACATGAAATCCTTTATGAATCAACATTTTCTTTTCTATTTAAAAGGAGATTTGTCGAAATGTTTCATAGTCTTTTAGTATTCATAATCTTGACAATTATGTTTTGAAACTTTATGTAAACCAAGAATGTTCATCATGATTCTCTCTTTGAATATTTAAAGACGAGAATTTTCTAGATGGTTCATGATTTTGATGATTGAATATTTGATATGCATGAATTGAGATCTTGCTCTCCTACCACTCTTTTTGCTATTCACCAAAAGGAAGACTAATTCTAATAAACCATGATATGCTATATGAATTTTATTGTATTCATGAAGTAAGATCTCATCACTAATTTTTGTTTATATTCCTTCATGTGATGATATGAATGTATGAAACACTTATGATATGATTTTTTATACAATTCCATGTATTCATGAAATATTAATCTCATCACCCAATTAATTCCTCTTGATACTCCTAATGTGATGAAGTGAAATTATGCATGAAATACAAATGGGGATAAGTTTTTGGTAGGATATAATTTGACAAATTGATACCATCATGATATGAAACATTTATGATTTGCAATGATATATGCAATACTTGTGCTTTCTAATTATGATGTGATGTATTACATATGATGTAAATCATGATTTAAAATACTATGAGTTGTCGCTAAAATGATGTATTATAAATATTGATTTAATGTTTTGTATCATGAATACTCTAAATGATAAATATTTGGTATCATGATCAAAATGTTGACAAATAGTTAAAAATTTTAGTATCATGTATGATATCCTTATAATGTTGATCGATTTATTCAATATCATGCATGAATGAATATATGGTTTTTGAAAATGTGCATATTCTAATTTGAAAATATGATGATGCACAATTAAGATTGATACTTACCTTTGTCATAATTGATGTAATGGGTCTTCCCTTCTTTTTGACAATGACAAAGGGGGAGATAGCTTGCTTGCACAAGTCAAGAAGATGCAAAAACTTGATTGCTTGCTTGCCTATCTTAAGTAGCAAAGATTGCTAACTTGCTTATTTCAAGAAGCAAAAGTTGTCTTCTTGAACATCATTATCTTGCCCATCTCAAGAAGCAAGACTTACAACCTGCACATTGCAATAGGAAGTAAGAATCGATAGCTTACACACTTCAACAAGAAAGCTATCTTGTATTTGCTTTTCAAATTTTTACTAGCTTGTATGTTACAAAACTTGCTCACTTTTTCAAATACTTTGCTAACTTGCACTTTGTAAAGGAAGCAAAAATAACACTTCTCAAAAGAGAAGAAAAACTTACTGTCTTGAACATCTTTAATATGCTAGCTAGCATAATGTACAATTTGCTATTTTGAATATTACAAAGAAATACTATCATGCACATTGCAAAGAAAAGCAAAGTGCAATCTTGCACAAGAAGCAAGTGTTGAATTGCCATGATTGAACTTAAGAATCTTGCTATACTTTTGTGCTTATATGTTGTGATGAAAATCTAGCTTTATGTTGCAAAAACTTGCATATCTTTTAAAATAGCTAGAGCTACTTCTCCTTTTTGTTGATGACATAGGGGGAGAAGTATATTGATGACTTCATGCATTGAATTAAATATTTTATATATTTGCATGATAGTTTAAATATTTTTCATAACATGTGATGAATGTTACTTGGATTTGGGATAATCCAAGTGTTCTATCAATGGCATATTGATAGGGGGAGTTTAGTTAAACTCCGGGGAGTTAAGGTTAACTCCGTTAGTCATCAATTAGTTGTCATCATAAAAAAGGGGGAGATTGTTGAATCTCGGATTTTGATGATGAAACTAATTGATTGTGTTTAAATGTTTGACTACATTTTGAGTGATACAGGTCTACTCGATCAGGATTAGACAATTAACGCAGGAGGAATTGACGTTGCGTCGGAGGAGATCACGTCAGGATATTGGATGGCAGAAGGCTTCGGGCGTCGGGCATCGGGCCAAGGAGAGCGAAATTGCGCCAAGGATATCGGGGTTGCGGAGGTCAACCGCCGATTGGGCAACAAGCCGCAAGAGAGGACGATGCACCGAAGAATCGGACGAAGCGCCAACCAATGACGTGCCGGGCAACAGAATGTCAATTTGCGTTATAATAATTGTCTAGATCGGAGTAGAGTGTTTGCTTGTGTGTGCAGGATTAACTACAATAACGACAAAGACATAAAGCAAAACAAAGTGCCGGAGTCAAGCGCGAAGGATTCGTTGGGAGTTCGAGAGTTCGACGGAAGTCCGAAGGTCCGTCGGAAGAAGTTCATCGGAAAGCTCGCCGAAACAAGACTCGACGTTCGCGGTTGAAAGCTTGCTTAGGATGTGTTTTTGCTATGTAGTTCACTTGTAATTAGGATTAGGATTAAGAGATAATCCTATATCCTGGTTAGGGGCCAACTGGGCCCAAAGTCGGATATGGTTTGGGCTAAAATTAAGCCAAACCAGTGAAATCGGAGAGCCAGGCGGTGGCACCGCCTGGCTGGGCGGTAGCACCGCCCAACACCCGAGAGCTGGGCGGTGACACCTCCTGGGCTGGGCGGTGGCACCGCTTGGCTGGGCGGTGGCACCTCCAGCAGCGGGAACCCAAAGAGAATTCAAATTTTGAAGCCCAAATTTGAATCCTCTTGAGGCCTATAAATACCCCTCAAATCTTAGCTGAGAGAACAACTTTTTGAGTAGCAAGTGTTTGAGAGAAAAGCCTTAGAAAAGTGTTAGCTTGTCTTGTTTTTAATTTGCTAGTGTTTGCTAGTCATAAGTGCCCAGCAAGCCAATCACGTGAGTGATGGCACGTGTGACTTGATACAGAATCTTTTTGCTTATTATATTTTGGCATATATCACTTTATAACTATTGCATAAATGCATATATATTGTGATGTCCTTGGATTTGTGCAATGGGAATCGGATCGTGATGAGATCACGATAATGAGATCGATTCACCTTTAAACACATATCCTAAATAATCCCGGTCATAGGTTACTCGAGAGGGACATCGTGATAACCGGATAGACTGGTGTGCTGTATACCCATCCATATGATGGATGCAGCTGGTCTCATAGCTGCTCGTGTAGGGACACTAGGGATACAGTACAGGTGCTCATTGGAGAATGAGTTCACTGATTGATCCGCTTACGGAATGCTGGATGGTTGATGATGCCTTATTGTCAGACAACGATTCCGTAGTCCTAGTGGTGTATCTGGTTCTTAGACTTGAGACACCAAGGATGTCCTGTATGAGTGCTCCACTCTTTGATACCAGACTTATAGGTTTGGCTGTTCCCAGATCTAGTACAGCTGGTCATTGGGAGTGGTAGTCGACCTTACGAGGGCTATTGAGTGTCGATAGAGGATCATCCACTCTCGGTATCATGAGAGGAATATCCCATGTGTTCTTGCTCAGACAAATCCCTGGCCAGGGTCATTCGGGTTGAGAGAGAAAGAGTTCTCCGGGAGAATCCGATTAGAGCGAGACTCGAGTAGAAACCGTATGGGTCTGACAGCACCATGCTCGATATACGGTCTCTGGGATATTAGATGGATGACGGACTATAGGTACATGGTAACTGAGGACAGACAGGTCCAATGGATTGGATTCCCCTGTATCGTTTGGGGACTACGGCGTAGTGGCCTAGTACTTCCGTAGTCGATGAGTCGAGTGAATTATTACAGAGATAATAATTCATTGAGTTAGAAGGAGTTCTGACAGGTATGACTCACGGCCAGCTCGATATTGGGCCTAGAGGGTCACACACATATGGTAGGCATTGCGATGAGTAGAGGTTCGGATATGAGATATCCGACGGAGCCCTTGTCTTATTGGATGCAGATCCAATACCCACTAGGGAAAGGACCCATTAGGGTTTTGACACGGGATCTCTATAAATAGGAGGGATTCACAGCCTCATAGGCTAGAGTCTTTGCTTGCCCTTCCTATTCTCCTCTCCCTCTCCACCTCAGAGTAGGCCTGGAGTTTTGAGGAGCGTCGTCGCAACCCTGCTGTGTGGATCACCGCTAGAGAGGAGGACGCTTGACCTCCTTCACCCTCTCCTAAGGATCTGCAAGGAAACAGGGATATACGATCTCCCTAGGTAACACAATCTCTATACGCAGTTTTGTGTTTTTGCGGATTTTGCGCACCAATCTTCGCACGACAATGAACATCTTTTTGGGAATCGGGGATTTTTGTTTTCTTATTCTTCCGCTGCGCATATGATGTCGCCCCCCCCTTATGATTTCCCAACAGTGGTATCAGAGCCAGGTTGTTCGTGCGAATGATTGGTTTTGAACTGCGTGTATTGTGTTTAGGAAGAATATTGACGTCAAAATCGTTGACGCAAAAGCAAGGAAGGGCAACAACAGTTGCTGCCCTCGATCTGCATGCCTGCAGCCACCTGCAGCGGCAGCCGCAGCCGCAGCCAGGCAGCATAGCGCCGGCGCATGCGCAAGCGCTGTGCCTGCAGCAGCCGGCCGGCGGCCTGCTTGCAGTAGGCTTGCTGCCGGCGGGGCTGGCAACCCACGGGCAGAGGCGCCGCAGGGCAGCGGCGCCTACCGCCGGAAGGAAGCGGCGCCTGCCGCCGCAGGGCAGCGACGCGCGACGCCTGCCGCCGCTGCTCCCGCGGGCGAAACCCCCCCCACAGGGGCGGCCGCCCGGCGGGACAGCACCGCCTGCGGAGGCAGCGGCGCCCGAAGAGGGCGCCCACCCGCAGCGGCATCGCCGCCAGCGGGCGTGCCGCCTGCAGGCGAGGGCAGTGCCCTCGCCCCGCCGCACAGGCCGCCGCCGGCAGGGTGGCGGCGGTGGCAGCAGCGAAAAGGGGAAAGGGTATTAGGGTTTTCTGCGCAAAAGATAGTTTTGCCCCTCGGAATTTGAGAAATTCCAGTTTCTGTCTTTTGTCCAAATTACGAAAATACCCTTAGGAATTGAGAAATTCCCTATATATCCCTGATTTCAGAAAATATTAATTAATTAAAAGATTTAGTTGATTATTATTTTTATTATTATCTAGTAGTCCTACATGATGATGATTATTTATACATGTGATGTATGATGAGTGGACGGATGATCATGGACCGTGTGATGTGTGTACTTGTGATTATTATTATTGAGGTCTGCGAACCTCCATTATATTTCTCGTTTATTGTCGGGCCTGCGTGCCTATGATTAAGTTGTAATCACATGAGGAGGCGCAGCGGGAGCGTGGAAGCCATAGCGGGACCCACGAGACGGACGATCGTGATGCATGGAGATGCATCAAGATGTCGACGGAACCGACGAGGACGAGATGGACGATCACAAGGCATGGAGATGCACCGTTGCACACATAGATCTTGATGTGAGTGATTAGGCCTACTGGCTCGGGCCTAATCATATTAGGTTGTGGTCCATGATCATCTGGTGTGATTGCTTATACACATACTAGATATGTATATATATTTGCATGCGATGTAGATATATATTAAATATGTATATGTGTGACATGTCATATTAGGAGACCAAATCATAGAAACATCTCTCGATAATATTAAGTCGGTAAACGTGAGGCAATTAGATTGACCCACGTGGCCTTCCATCGTTATGAGTAGGAACTGAATCCCGGTGTAGGTTGAGTTGGTCGAGTCCCTCGAGACTCACCTATATCGCGATTCGCTATCTTGCTTACGACATAGAGATGTCACCGGTGACCTGAGGGCATGATATGCTTGGTCGAGTCCCTCGAGGGTATATCATCAAATCAGACTCATCTTGTAACGAAGGTGTTGACTTAACCAAGCATCATGGTTGGTCGAGTCCCTCGAGGCCATGGTGATTCGGAGGCCGAACAGGATGGGAATCACAAGGAGTTGTGATCGGCAAGAGTTGTCTACCTTTTAGGCTTAGTGTGATTGGTCGAGTCCCTCGAGGTTACACTAAGACGCTGATTGGATCCTGATCCCCACTAGAAGTCTGCCGGAGACTTCCGTTTCACGTGCTGAGGGTGTCGCGTGACTCGTTAGTAAAATAGTGGGAGCATATTAAGATAGTAGTCCATATCTTGATAGTTTATTTCTTGCAAAATCTGCATGTTATTCATTTTTGCTACATCTTTATTTTCAGAAAATGTCGCTTTCAAATCCCTTACGTGGCATACTTGATGTCAACCGCCTCACTGGTCCAAATTATACGGATTGGCTCCGTAACTTGAGAATTGTTCTCACAGCGGAGAAAATTGTGTACGTCCTTGATACAGTGATGCCTACGCCCGAAGAAGGGGCAAGCGAGGATGAGATCGCTCGCTACGTGAAGTACATTGATGACTCCACTCTTGCTCAGTGCTATATGTTGGGCTCTATGACTCCAGAGTTACAGAGACAACATGAAAAGATGGATGCCAGATCCATTCTCCTACATGTCCGTAAATTGTTTGAGGAACAGGGAAGGACTCAACGATATGAGATATCCAAGAGCCTTTTCCGCGCTAGGATGACTGAGGGGACACCGGTTCAGAACCATGTCCTAAAGATGATTGAGTGGATAGAGAAACTCACAGGTCTAGGAATGGTCCTAGAGGATAACTTGTGTGTGGACATTGTGCTTCAGTCCCTACCAGATTCCTTTTCACAGTTCATAATGAACTTTAATATGAACAAGCTTGAGGTGACTCTCCCAGAGCTCCTCAATATGTTGAGGGAGGCAGAGAGTACTATTAAGAAAGAGAAGCCAGTTCTCTACACTGGTGAGACCAGAAAGAAAAGGAAAGCAGAAAGGTCCCTTAAGAAGGGAAAGGGCAAGGGCAAACAAGGTAAAGCAAAGGTTGCTAAGAAAGACCCAACAAAGGACAAAGGCCAGTGCTTCCACTGTGGTAAAGATGGGCACTGGAAGAGAAACTGCAAAGAGTACCTTGCAGAAAGGGCGAAACAAAAGCTTGATGAAGCTTCAGGTACATTCATGATCAGTCTCCATTTGTCAGACTCTTATGATAACACATGGGTATTAGATACCGGTAGTGCTTATCATATATGTAATTCGTTGCAGGTTCTGGCAAGGCCTAGGAGACTAGAGAGAGGCGAGATGGACCTCAAGATGGGTAATGGAGCAAAAGTTGCTGTATTAGCTGTTGGCGAGGTCGCCCTACATCTGCCTAGTGGAGCTTTTATTGCATTAGATGCATGTTATTTTGTTCCTTCTATTATCAAAAACATTATCTCCATTTCATGTTTAACAGTTAGTGGATATAAATTTGTTTTTGAGAACAATGGTTGTTCGATATTATTAGATGATAAGATCATCACGAAAGGAACATTGCATAATGGTTTATTTATGTTAGACACCACTCCACATATCATGAATATAAATGTGTCCAAAAGGAAACGAGATGAGTTGAACAGTGCATACCTGTGGCATTGTAGGCTAGGTCACATCCATGAAAGAAGGATTCAAAAGTTGCTAAATGATGGATATCTAGATCCATTCGACTATGTGTCATATGCAACTTGTGAGCCTTGCATTCGTGGAAAACTGACCAACTCTCCATTTAGTGGAACTGGAGAGAGAGCCACTGAGTTGTTGGAACTCATACATAGTGATGTATGTGGACCCATGTCAACTCATGCCATTGGAGGTTACTCCTACTTCATTACATTTACTGATGATTTCTCAAGGTATGGATATGTGTACTTAATGAAGTACAAGTCCGAGGCCTTTGAGAAATTCAGAGAGTATAAGAATGAGGTGGAGAACCAGACTGGAAAGAGTATCAAAACTCTTCGATCAGATCGAGGAGGTGAGTACTTAAGTACAGAGTTTACTCACTTCCTCAAGGACCATGGGATATTATCCCAATGGACACCTCCTTATACACCTCAGCTCAATGGTGTCTCTGAAAGGAGAAATCGTACATTATTAGATATGGTATGGTCCATGATGAGTTTCGCTGACCTACCCATCTTATTCTAGGGATATGACCTAGAAACCGCAGCTTACCTTCTGAACAGAGTTCTAACTAAGTCGGTAGTGTCTACACTATATGAGATATGGAAAGGGAAGAAGCCTGATCTTAAGGTTGTTAAGATTTGAGGATGCCCTACCCACATTAAAAGACACAACCCCGATAAGTTAGAATCAAGGACAGAGCGATGCAAATTTGTGGGATACCCCAAGGAAACTTGTGGGTATTATTTCTATCATCTCGAGGACCAAAAGGTCTTTGTAGCTAAGAGAGCAGTGTTCCTTGAGAAGGAACACATTCTTGGCGGAGACAGTGGGAGAATGATAGAGTTGAGCGAGGTTGGAGAACCAAGCTCAAGCACCACTCTACAGCCCGAGTCTGTTCAGGTATCTAATACACAAGTTTCAACTTTACGCAGGTCTGATAGAGTATCCCATCCTCCTGAGAGATATGTGGGACATATTAGAGCAGAGGATGTAGAGGATATTGATCCTCAGACCTACGAGGAGGCTATTATGAGTATAGACTCCGGGAAGTGGAAAGAAGCCATGAATTCTGAGATGGATTCTATGTACTCCAATAAGGTTTGGAACCTAGTTGATGCACCCGAAGGTATTGTACCCATCGGTTGCAAGTGGATCTTTAAGAAAAAGATCGGAGTAGATGGAAAGGTAGAGACCTATAAAGCAAGGCTAGTGGCTAAGGGGTATCGTCAAAGGCAAGGTGTTGACTACGACGAAACTTTCTCACCCGTAGCAATGCTAAAATCCATCAGAATTCTATTGGCTATTGCAGCACACTATGATTATGAGATCTGGCAGATGGATGTGAAAACCGCATTCCTCAACGGGAACTTGGAGGAGGAGGTGTATATGATGCAACCTGAGGGATTCGTGTCCAAGAACTGCCCAGATAAGGTGTGTAGGTTGCTTAGATCCATTTATGGACTAAAGCAAGCTTCCCGAAGTTGGAACATAAGATTTGATGAGGCAATCAGATCTTATGACTTCGTTAAGAACGAAGATGAGTCTTGTGTATACAGAAAGGTAAGTGGGAGCGCTATTAACTTTTTGGTGTTATATGTGGATGACATCCTCATCATTGGGAATGACATAGGAATGCTATCCACAATAAAGGCTTGGTTATCTAGACACTTCTCCATGAAGGACTTAGGAGAAGCATCTTATATCTTGGGGATTAGAATCTATAGAGATAGATCCAAAAGGATGCTTGGCTTGTCCCAGTCCAGGTACATAGAAACTATTGTCAAAAGGTTTGGCATGGAAAATTCCAAAAGAGGTCTCATACCGATGAGACATGGGATATCGCTTTCTACGAGTATGTCCCCAAAGACTCCAGAAGAAAGGGCGAACATGGATATGATACCTTATGCCTCAGCAATAGGGTCTATCATGTATGCAATGCTATGTACTAGGCCTGATATAGCGCATGCTCTGAGTGTCACGAGCAGGTATCAGGCGGATCCAGGCTTGGAGCACTGGAAAGCAGTAAAGTGTATCCTTAAGTACTTGAGAAGGACTAAGGATCTTTTACTAGTATATGGAGGTAATAGCCTTAAGGTTGAAGGCTACACTGACTCAAGTTTTCAGTCTGATGTCGATGATAGCAAGTCGAATTCAGGGTATGTGTACACCTTGAATGGAGGAGCAGTATGCTGGAAGAGTTCCAAGCAAGATACCACTGCTGACTCGACCACAGAGGCGGAGTACATTGCTGCATCAGATGCAGCAAAGGAGGGAGTCTGGGTGAAGAAGTTCATCACAGATTTGGGAGTCGATACAGATAGCGACAAGTCGACTTCCTTATATTGCGACAACTATAGGGTGATTACTCAAATAAGGGAACCCGGGTCTCATCAGAAGTGTTCTGAGGAGGTTCCAGCTTATAAGAGAGATCGTAACCCGAGGAGATGTAGCAGTGGAAAGAGTTCCATCCGAAGATAACATTGCAGATCCACTTACAAAGCCATTGTCTCAGATTGTCTTTGAGCGTCACAGGGGTCTGATGGGGATCAGACACATAGGTGATTGGCTTTAGGTCAAGTGGGAGATTGCTAGTCATAAGTGC
The DNA here is from genome assembly GCF_036884655.1 of Musa acuminata AAA Group. Lineage (NCBI taxonomy): Eukaryota > Viridiplantae > Streptophyta > Magnoliopsida > Zingiberales > Musaceae > Musa > Musa acuminata. The sequence goes on along the minus strand of NC_088343.1, from coordinate 25,825,764 downwards.
CCAGCAAGCCAATCACGTGAGTGATGGCACGTGTGACTTGATACAGAATCTTTTTGCTTATTATATTTTGGCATATATCACTTTATAACTATTGCATAAATGCATATATATTGTGATGTCCTTGGATTTATGCAATGGGAATCGGATCGTGATGAGATCACGATAATGAGATCGATTCACCTTTAAACACATATCCTAAATAATCCCGGTCATAGGTTACTCGAGAGGGACATCGTGATAACCGGATAGACTGGTGTGCTGTATACCCGTCCATATGATGGATGCAGCTGGTCTCATAGCTGCTCGTGTAGGGACACTAGGGATACAGTACAGGTGCTCATTGGAGAATGAGTTCACTGATTGATCCGCTTACGGAATGCTGGATGGTTGATGATGCCTTATTGTCAGACAATGATTCCGTAGTCCTAGTGGTGTATCTGGTTCTTAGACTTGAGACACCAAGGATGTCCTGTATGAGTGCTCCACTCTTTGATACCAGACTTATAGGTTTGGCTGTTCCCAGATCTAGTACAGCTGGTCATTGGGAGTGGTAGTCGACCTTACGAGGGCTATTGAGTGTCGATAGAGGATCATCCACTCTCGGTATCATGAGAGGAATATCCCATGTGTTCTTGCTCAGACAAATCCCTGGCCAGGGTCATTCGGGTTGAGAGAGAAAGAGTTCTCCGGGAGAATCCGATTAGAGCGAGACTCGAGTAGAAACCGTATGGGTCTGACAGCACCATGCTCGATATACGGTCTCTGGGATATTAGATGGATGAGGGACTATAGGTACATGGTAACTGAGGACAGACAGGTCCAATGGATTGGATTCCCCTGTATCGTCTGGGGACTACGGCGTAGTGGCCTAGTACTTCCGTAGTCGATGAGTCGAGTGAATTATTACAGAGATAATAATTCACTGAGTTAGAAGGAGTTCTGACAGGTATGACTCACGGCCAGCTCGATATTGGGCCTAGAGGGTCACACACATATGGTAGGCATTGCGATGAGTAGAGGTTCGGATATGAGATATCCGACGGAGCCCTTGTCTTATTGGATGCAGATCCAATACCCACTAGGGAAAGGACCCATTAGGGTTTTGACACGGGATCTCTATAAATAGGAGGGATTCACAGCCTCATAGGCTAGAGTCTTTGCTTGCCCTTCCTATTCTCCTCTCCCTCTCCACCTCAGAGTAGGCCTGGAGTTTTGAGGAGCGTCGTCGCAACCCTGCTGTGTGGATCACCGCTAGAGAGGAGGACGCTTGACCTCCTTCACCCTCTCCTAAGGATCTGCAAGGAAACAGGGATATACGATCTCCCTAGGTAACACAATCTCTATACGCAGTTTTGTGTTTTTGCGGATTTTGCGCACCAATCTTCGCACGACAATGAACATCTTTTTGGGAATCGGGGATTTTTGTTTTCTTGTTCTTCCGCTGCGCATATGATGTCGCCCCCCCCTTATGATTTCCCAACAGTGTTCACCTCCTTCTTTCTTGTTGAAAATCTGTAAGAGAGTGAACCGCTTGTAAAAGTTGTAAGAGGGGTATTCACCCTTCACTTTCAAGAGATTTGCTAATGGAAGGTGGAAGCCTCATCGAAGAGGGGCCTCGCAAGTGGATGTAGGTCACTTGACCGAACCACTTTAAAAACGGCGTAATCTCTGGTTTGCATTTCTTATTGTCATTTACATTACTGCAAATCTTCTTACTTGCTTTGTTTCATCATTACCTTTGCTGCGCAACTTTAAGAATACGCTTTCAAGTTAAGCTTTTCAAGTTCCGTTCTTATCGTACGAAAGATTTTACTAAAATCGAAGTTTTAATCCGCTGCACTAATTCACCCCCCCCTCTTAGTGCCACTCCGATCCTAACATTACTTTCATCGTAGTCAATCCTGCACACTCAAAACAAAAACTTCGATCGAGACAATTAATCCTAAGCAATTAACCAAGTTGTCCGACATGTCATTGGTCCCTCGACGCTTCGTCCGATTCTTCGGCGCATCGTCCTTTCCTACAGCCTATTGCCCAATCGGCCAGTTGACTCCGCAACTCCGATATCCTTGGCACAATACCCGCTCTTCTTGGCCCGATGCCCGAGTCCACGGCCCGAAGCCTTCTGTCGATACGTCGACCGATCCACCGGCCCGACGTCCAATCTTCTAACATGTTCCTCCGGCACAACATGATGTTCCTGCTTTAATTATCTCATCCTGATCGAAGCACCCTGCGTCACTCAAAACGCAGATTAAATAATAAACATATATCAAGTAGTTTCATCATCAAAATACGAGATTCAACACCCAAAAGAAAATGGGTACCTAAAAATAATCCCTTCTTGTAGAAACATACACCATCACAAGCTAGGAGCAAGAGATGATATCTAGATAGCGGATGCTCAAGACATATGACTGGAGATCCATCTCATTTCTCTATGCTCACTAGCAAAGAAGAAGGGTACGTCACCTTCGGAGACAACAACCAAGGCAAAATCATTGGCAAGGGAATCATAGGTAACAAATTAAAATTTTCTATTGATGATGTCTTACTAGTTGATGGATTGAAACATAATCTCTTGAGTGTTAGTTAATTATGCGATAAAGGTTATATCGTTAGATTTGAATCAAATGTGTGTATTATTGAAAAACCAAACCATAACATAACTATGATTGCATTAAAACAAAATAATGTCTACACCATCAACCTTGATGAACTAAGTAATGAAATGTGCTTCTCCGTTTTAAATGATGATGCTTGGCTTTGGCATAGGAGACTAGGCCATGCAAGCATGAAACTAATATCTAAGATCTCATCTAGAGAATTAGTGCGAGGAATTCCAAATATAAAGTTTATTAAGGACAAAGTATGCGATGCATGTCAACCAGGTAAACAAATAAAAACTAGTTTCAAACCAAAAACTCAAATTAGCACCACTAGACCATTACAATTGATTCATTTGGACTTATTTGGATCAATTGACACGACAAGTCTAGGAGGAAGCAAATATGCGTTTGTAATTGTGGATGACTATACTAGATACACTTGGACCTATTTCTTAGCTCACAAAAGTGATTGCTTCAAGTGTTTCTCTAAATTTTATAAACTCACTCAAAACGAAAAAGGTTTCATGATTTCATCAATTCGGAGTGATCACGGTGGCAAATTTCAAAACCGTGACTTTCAAAATTTTTGTGAAGTTAATGGATACAATCACAACTTCTCTACTCCGAGGAATCCCTAACAAAATGGAGTAGTTGAAAGAAAAAATAGAAACATACAAGAAATGGCAAGAACAATGTTAAATGAACATAGTTTACCCAAGTATTTTTGGGCCGAAGCCGTAAATACGACTTGTTACATCATGAATAGGGTCCTAATAAGACCATCCCTATCAAAATCTCCCTATGAATTATGGAATAACAAAAAACCAAATATTTCCTATTTTAAAGTTTTCGATTGTAAATGCTTTATTTTGAATGAAAGTGATGCCTTAGGAAAATTTGATGCTAAATCCAATGAAGGCATCTTTCTTAGTTACTCTTCCGTTTCTAAGGCTTTTTGGGTTTTTAACAAAAGAACCTTAGTAATAGAAGAGTCTATTCATGTAGTTTTTAATGAAATTTCTAATTTAAAGAAAAATAATTTTGATGATGATCTTGGTTTTGATAATTTGAATTTAAATGAACCTCCTCCTCAAAATAGCAACTTGGATGCACCTTCTTCCGAAATTTCCTTACCCAAGGAATGGAAGTATATAGATGCTCATCCAAAGGAGCTAATTATAGGAGATACATCAAAAGGGGTTCAAACTCGTTCATCTTTCAAGAATTTTTGTGCTAACGCCACCTTTCTTTCTCAAATCGAACCTAAATGCATTGACGAGGCCATAAAAGATGATTTTTGGGTTATTGCAATGCAAGAATCAATTTGAGAGAAATAAAGTATGGAAGCTTGTTCCTAGACCTAGTGACCATTTAGTCATGCTAGTCATAAGTGCCCAGCAAGCCAATCACGTGAGTGATGGCACGTGTGACTTGATACAGAATCTTTTTGCTTATTATATTTTGGCATATATCACTTTATAACTATTGCATAAATGCATATATATTGTGATGTCCTTGGATTTGTGGAATGGGAATCGGATCGTGATGAGATCACGATAATGAGATCGATTCACCTTTAAACACATATCCTAAATAATCCCGGTCATAGGTTACTCGAGAGGGACATCGTGATAACCGGATAGACTGGTGTGCTGTATACCCGTCCATATGATGGATGCAGCTGGTCTCATAGCTGCTCGTGTAGGGACACTAGGGATACAGTACAGGTGCTCATTGGAGAATGAGTTCACTGATTGATCCGCTTACGGAATGCTGGATGGTTGATGATGCCTTATTGTCAGACAACGATTCCGTAGTCCTAGTGGTGTATCTGGTTCTTAGACTTGAGACACCAAGGATGTCCTGTATGAGTGCTCCACTCTTTGATACCAGACTTATAGGTTTGGCTGTTCCCAGATCTAGTACAGCTGGTCATTGGGAGTGGTAGTCGACCTTACGAGGGCTATTGAGTGTCGATAGAGGATCATCCACTCTCGGTATCATGAGAGGAATATCCCATGTGTTCTTGCTCAGACAAATCCCTGGCCAGGGTCATTCGGGTTGAGAGAGAAAGAGTTCTCCAGGAGAATCCGATTAGAGCGAGACTCGAGTAGAAACCGTATGGGTCTGACAGCACCATGCTCGATATACGGTCTCTGGGATATTAGATGGATGAGGGACTATAGGTACATGGTAACTGAGGACAGACAGGTCCAATGGATTGGATTCCCTTGTATCGTCTGGGGACTACGGCGTAGTGGCCTAGTACTTCCGTAGTCGATGAGTCGAGTGAATTATTACAGAGATAATAATTCACTGAGTTAGAAGGAGTTCTGACAGGTATGACTCACGGCCAGCTCGATATTGGGCCTAGAGGGTCACACACATATGGTAGGCATTGCGATGAGTAGAGGTTCGGATATGAGATATCCGACGGAGCCCTTGTCTTATTGGATGCAGATCCAATACCCACTAGGGAAAGGACCCATTAGGGTTTTGACACGGGATCTCTATAAATAGGAGGGATTCACAGCCTCATAGGCTAGAGTCTTTGCTTGCCCTTCCTATTCTCCTCTCCCTCTCCACCTCAGAGTAGGCCTGGAGTTTTGAGGAGCGTCGTCGCAACCCTGCTGTGTGGATCACCGCTAGAGAGGAGGACGCTTGACCTCCTTCACCCTCTCCTAAGGATCTGCAAGGAAACAGGGATATACGATCTCCCTAGGTAACACAATCTCTATACGCAATTTTGTGTTTTTGCGGATTTTGCGCACCAATCTTCGCACGACGATGAACATCTTTTTGGAAATCGGGGATTTTTGTTTTCTTGTTCTTCCGCTGCGCATATGATATCGCCCCCCCCCCCATGATTTCCCAACAGTGGTATCAGAGCCAGGTTGTTCGTGCGAATGATTGGTTTTTGAACTGCGTGTGTTGTGTTTAGGAAGAATATTGACGTCAAAATCGTTGACGCAAAAGCAAGGAAGGGCAGCAACAGTTGATGCCCTCGATCTGCATGCCTGCAGCCAGCCGCAGCCACAGCCAGGCAGCACAGCGCCGGCGCATGCGCAAGCGCTGTGCCTGCAGCAGCCGGCCGGCGGTCTGCTTGCAGCAGGCTTGCGGCCGGCGGGGCTGGCAGCCCGCTCGGTAGAAGCGCCTGCGGCCATTGAGCAGCGCGGGCTGAGGCACCGCAGGGCAGCGGCGCCTGTGGCCGCTGCTCCCACGGGCAAAAACCCCGCAGGGGCGGCCGCCAGCGAGACAGCACCACCTGCGGGCGCTGACTCGCGGGCAGAACCGCCCGCGAAGGCGGCGGCGCCCGCGGGGGCGCCCACCTGCAGCGGCAACGACCCCAGCGGGCGTGCCACCTGCAGGCGAGGGCAGTGCCCTCGCCCTCGCCGCACAGGCCGCCGCCAGCAGGGTGGCGGCGGCGGCGGCGCAGCAGCGAAAAGGGGAAAGGGTATTAGGGTTTTCTGCGCAAAAGACAGTTTTGCCCCTCGGAATTTGAGAAATTCCAGTTTCTGTCTTTTGTCCAAATTACGAAAATACCCTTAGGAAATGAGAAATTCCCTATATATCCCTGATTTTAGAAAATATTAATTAATTAAAAGGTTTAGTTGATTATTATTTTTATTATTATCTAGTAGTCCTACATGATGATGATTATTTATACATGTGATGTATGATGAGTGGACGGATGATCATGGACCGTGTGATGTGTGTACTTGTGATTATTATTATTGAGGTCTGCGAACCTCCATTATATTTCTCGTTTATTGTCGGGCCTGCGTGCCTATGATTAAGTTGTAATCACATGAGGAGGCGCAGCGGGAGCGTGGAAGCCATAGCGGGACCCACGAGACGGACGATCGTGATGCATGGAGATGCATCAAGATGTCGACGGAACCGACGAGGACGAGATGGACGATCACAAGGCATGGAGATGCACCGTTGCACACATAGATCTTGATGTGAGTGATTAGGCCTACTGGCTCGGGCCTAATCATATTAGGTTGTGGTCCATGATCATCTGGTGTGATTGCTTATACACATACTAGATATGTATATATATTTGCATGCGATGTAGATATATATTAAATATGTATATGTGTGACATGTCATATTAGGAGACCAAATCATAGAAACATCTCTCGATAATATTAAGTCGGTAAACGTGAGGCAATTAGATTGACCCACGTGGCCTTCCATCGTTATGAGTAGGAACCGAATCCCGGTGTAGGTTGAGTTGGTCGAGTCCCTCGAGACTCACCTATATCACGATTCGCTATCTTGCTTACGACATAGAGATGTCACCAGTGACCTGAGGGCATGATATGCTTGGTCGAGTCCCTCGAGGGTATATCATCAAATCAGACTCATCTTGTAACGAAGGTGTTGACTTAACCGAGCATCATGGTTGGTCGAGTCCCTCGAGGCCATGGTGATTCGGAGGCCGAACAGGACGGGAATCACAAGGAGTTGTGATCGGCAAGAGTTGTCTACCTTTTAGGCTTAGTGTGATTGGTCGAGTCCCTCGAGGTTACACTAAGACGCTGATTGGATCCTGATCCCCACTAGAAGTCTACCGGAGACTTCCGTTTCACGTGCTGAGGGTGTCGCGTGACTCGTTAGTAAAATAGTGGGAGCATATTAAGATAGAAGTCCATATCTTGATAGTTTATTTCTTGCAAAATCTGCATGTTATTCATTTTTGCTACATCTTTATTTTCAGAAAATGTCGCTTTCAAATCCCTTACGTGGCATACTTGATGTCAACCGCCTCACTGGTCCAAATTATACGGATTGGCTCCGTAACTTGAGAATTGTTCTCACAGCGGAGAAAATCGTGTACGTCCTTGATACAGTGATGCCTACGCCCGAAGAAGGGGCAAGCGAGGATGAGATCGCTCGCTACGTGAAGTACATTGATGACTCCACTCTTGCTCAGTGCTATATGTTGGGCTCTATGACTCCAGAGTTACAGAGACAACATGAAAAGATGGATGCCAGATCCATTCTCCTACATGTCCGTAAATTGTTTGAGGAACAGGGAAGGACTCAACGATATGAGATATCCAAGAGCCTTTTCCGCGCTAGGATGACTGAGGGGACACCGGTTCAGAACCATGTCCTAAAGATGATTGAGTGGATAGAGAAACTCACAGGTCTAGGAATGGTCCTAGAGGATAACTTGTGTGTGGACATTGTGCTTCAGTCCCTACCAGATTCCTTTTCACAGTTCATAATGAACTTTAATATGAACAAGCTTGAGGTGACTCTCCCAGAGCTCCTCAATATGTTGAGGGAGGCAGAGAGTACTATTAAGAAAGAGAAGCCAGTTCTCTACACTGGTGAGACCAGAAAGAAAAGGAAAGCAGAAAGGTCCCTTAAGAAGGGAAAGGGCAAGGGCAAACAAGGTAAAGCAAAGGTTGCTAAGAAAGACCCAACAAAGGACAAAGGCCAGTGCTTCCACTGTGGTAAAGATGGGCACTGGAAGAGAAACTGCAAAGAGTACCTTGCAGAAAGGGCGAAACAAAAGCTTGATGAAGCTTCAGGTACATTCATGATCAGTCTCCATTTGTCAGACTCTTATGATAACACATGGGTATTAGATACCGGTAGTGCTTATCATATATGTAATTCGTTGCAGGTTCTGGCAAGGCCTAGGAGACTAGAGAGAGGCGAGATGGACCTCAAGATGGGTAATGGAGCAAAAGTTGCTGTATTAGCTGTTGGCGAGGTCGCCCTACATCTGCCTAGTGGAGCTTTTATTGCATTAGATGCATGTTATTTTGTTCCTTCTATTATCAAAAACATTATCTCCATTTCATGTTTAACAGTTAGTGGATATAAATTTGTTTTTGAGAACAATGGTTGTTCGATATTATTAGATGATAAGATCATCACGAAAGGAACATTGCATAATGGTTTATTTATGTTAGACACCACTCCACATATCATGAATATAAATGTGTCCAAAAGGAAACGAGATGAGTTGAACAGTGCATACCTGTGGCATTGTAGGCTAGGTCACATCCATGAAAGAAGGATTCAAAAGTTGCTAAATGATGGATATCTAGATCCATTCGACTATGTGTCATATGCAACTTGTGAGCCTTGCATTCGTGGAAAACTGACCAACTCTCCATTTAGTGGAACTGGAGAGAGAGCCACTGAGTTGTTGGAACTCATACATAGTGATGTATGTGGACCCATGTCAACTCATGCCATTGGAGGTTACTCCTACTTCATTACATTTACTGATGATTTCTCAAGGTATGGATATGTGTACTTAATGAAGTACAAGTCCGAGGCCTTTGAGAAATTCAGAGAGTATAAGAATGAGGTGGAGAACCAGACTGGAAAGAGTATCAAAACTCTTCGATCAGATCGAGGAGGTGAGTACTTAAGTACAGAGTTTACTCACTTCCTCAAGGACCATGGGATATTATCCCAATGGACACCTCCTTATACACCTCAGCTCAATGGTGTCTCTGAAAGGAGAAATCGTACATTATTAGATATGGTACGGTCCATGATGAGTTTCGCTGACCTACCCATCTCATTCTGGGGATATGCCCTAGAAACCGCAGCTTACCTTCTGAACAGAGTTCCAACTAAGTCGGTGGTGTCTACACCATATGAGATATGGAAAGGGAAGAAGCCTGATCTTAAAGTAGTTAAGATTTGGGGCTGCTCTGCCCATGTTAAAAGACACAACCCCGATAAGTTAGAATCAAGGACAGGGCGATGTAAATTTGTGGGATACCCCAAGGAAACTTGTGGGTATTACTTCTATCATCTCGAGGACCAAAAGGTCTTTGTAGCTAAGAGAGCAGTGTTCCTTGAGAAGGAACACATTCTTGACGGAGACAGTGGGAGAATGATAGAATTGAGCGAGGTTGGAGAACCAAGCTCAAGCACCACTCTACAGCCCGAGTCTGTTCAGGTATCTAATACACAAGTTTCAACTTTACGCAGGTCTGATAGAGTATCCCATCCTCCTGAGAGATATGTGGGACATATTAGAGCAGAGGATGTAGAGGATATTGATCCTCAGACCTACGAGGAGGCTATTATGAGTATAGACTCCGGGAAGTGGAAAGAAGCCATGAATTCTGAAATGGATTCTATGTACTCCAATAAGGTTTGGAACCTAGTTGATGCACCCGAAGGTATTGTACCCATCGGTTGCAAGTGGATCTTTAAGAAAAAGATCGGAGTAGATGGAAAGGTAGAGACCTATAAAGCAAGGCTAGTGGCTAAGGGGTATCGTCAAAGGCAAGGTGTTGACTACGACGAAACTTTCTCACCCGTAGCAATGCTAAAATCCATCAGAATTCTATTGGCTATTGCAGCACACTATGATTATGAGATCTGGCAGATGGATGTGAAAACCGCATTCCTCAACGGGAACCTGGAGGAGGAGGTGTATATGATGCAACCTGAGGGATTCGTGTCCAAGAACTGCCCAGATAAGGTGTGTAGGTTGCTTAGATCCATTTATGGACTAAAGCAAGCTTCCCGAAGTTGGAACATAAGATTTGATGAGGCAATCAGATCTTATGACTTCGTTAAGAACGAAGATGAGCCTTGTGTATACAGAAAGGTAAGTGGGAGCGCTATTAGCTTTTTGGTGTTATATGTGGATGACATCCTCATCATTGGGAATGACATAGGAATGCTATCCACAATAAAGGCTTGGTTATCTAGACACTTCTCCATGAAGGACTTAGGAGAAGTATCTTATATCTTGGGGATTAGAATCTATAGAGATAGATCCAAAAGGATGCTTGGCTTGTCCCAGTCCAGGTACATAGAAACTATTGTCAAAAGGTTTGGCATGGAAAATTCCAAAAGAGGTCTCATACCGATGAGACATGGGATATCGCTTTCTACGAGTATGTCCCCAAAGACTCCAGAAGAAAGGGCGAACATGGATATGATACCTTATGCCTCAGCAATAGGGTCTATCATGTATGCCATGCTATGTACTAGGCCTGATATAGCGCATGCTCTGAGTGTCACGAGCAGGTATCAGGCGGATCTAGGCTTGGAGCACTGAAAAGCAGTAAAGTGTATCCTTAAGTACTTGAGAAGGACTAAGGATCTTTTACTAGTATATGGAGGTAATAGCCTTAAGGTTGAAGGCTACACTGACTCAAGTTTTCAGTCTGATGTCGATGATAGCAAGTCGAATTCAGGGTATGTGTACCCCTTGAATGGAGGAGCAGTGTGCTGGAAGAGTTCCAAGCAAGATACCACTGCTGACTCGACCACAGAGGCGGAGTACATTGCTGCATCAGATGCAGCAAAGGAGGGAGTCTGGTTGAAGAAGTTCATCACAGATTTGGGAGTCGTGCCGGATAGTGAGGAGCCGATTTCCCTATATTGCGACAACAAAGGGGCAATTGCTTAAGCGAAGGAACCTAGGTCTCATCAGAAATCTAAGCATTTTCTGAGGAGGTTCCACCTTATCAGAGAGATCGTGACCCGAGGAGATGTAGCAGTGGAAAGAGTTCCATCCGAAGATAACATTGCAGATCCACTTACAAAGCCATTGTCTTAGATTGTCTTTGAGCGTCACAGGGGTCTGATGGGGATCAGACACATAGGTGATTGGCTTTAGGTCAAGTGGGAGATTGCTAGTCATAAGTGCCCAGCAAGCCAATCACGTGAGTGATGGCACGTGTGACTTGATACAGAATCTTTTTGCTTATTATATTTTGGCATATATCACTTTATAACTATTGCATAAATGCATATATATTGTGATGTCCTTGGATTTGTGCAATGGGAATCGGATCGTGATGAGATCACGATAATGAGATCGATTCACCTTTAAACACATATCCTAAATAATCCCGGTCATAGGTTACTCGAGAGGGACATCGTGATAACCGAATAGACTGGTGTGCTGTATACCCGTCCATATGATGGATGCAGCTGGTCTCATAGCTGCTCGTGTAGGGACACTAGGGATACAGTATAGGTGCTCATTGGAGAATGAGTTCACTGATTGATCCGCTTACGGAATGCTGGATGGTTGATGATGCCTTATTGTCAGACAACGATTCCGTAGTCCTAGTGGTGTATCTGGTTCTTAGACTTGAGACACCAAGGATGTCCTGTATGAGTGCTCCACTCTTTGATACCAGACTTATAGGTTTGGCTGTTCCCAGATCTAGTACAGCTGGTCATTGGGAGTGGTAGTCGACCTTACGAGGGCTATTGAGTGTCGATAGAGGATCATCCACTCTCGGTATCATGAGAGGAATATCCCATGTGTTCTTGCTCAGACAAATCCCTGGCCAGGGTCATTCGGGTTGAGAGAGAAAGAGTTCTCCGGGAGAATCCGATTAGAGCGAGACTCGAGTAGAAACCGTATGGGTCTGACAGCACCATGCTCGATATACGGTCTCTGGGATATTAGATGGATGAGGGACTATAGGTACATGGTAACTGAGGACAGACAGGTCCAATGGATTGGATTCCCCTGTATCGTCTGGGGACTACGGCGTAGTGGCCTAGTACTTCCGTAGTCGATGAGTCGAGTGAATTATTACAGAGATAATAATTCACTGAGTTAGAAGGAGTTCTGACAGGTATGACTCACGGCCAGCTCGATATTGGGCCTAGAGGGTCACACACATATGGTAGGCATTGCGATGAGTAGAGGTTCGGATATGAGATATCCGACGGAGCCCTTGTCTTATTGGATGCAGATCCAATACCCACTAGGGAAAGGACCCATTAGGGTTTTGACACGGGATCTCTATAAATAGGAGGGATTCACAGCCTCATAGGCTAGAGTCTTTGCTTGCCCTTCCTATTCTCCTCTCCCTCTCCACCTCAGAGTAGGCCTGGAGTTTTGAGGAGCGTCGTCGCAACCCTGCTGTGTGGATCACCGCTAGAGAGGAGAACGCTTGACCTCCTTCACCCTCTCCTAAGGATCTGCAAGGAAATAGGGATATACGATCTCCCTAGGTAACACAATCTCTATACGCAGTTTTGTGTTTTTGCGGATTTTGCGCACCAATCTTCGCACGACGATGAACATCTTTTTGGGAATCGGGGATTTTTGTTTTCTTGTTCTTCCGCTGCGCATATGATGTCGCCCCCCCCCTATGATTTCCCAACACATTCCATCGTCCGCATACAAGCCCATGCATGAGTACCGAATTCTTCGAGTTAGCAATTCCCCTCACCTCTGTGAGCTTTGCACAACTCTTTCGGTCGCTGAGCAACTCATTCCACTTTGCATGGTCTCGAACTTTGCCAAGCGCCTCGCTTGCCTTGAGCACCATCAAGTATAGTTGTCAACGTTGAGCCGTAGCTCAAACTCAGCCATCCCAACCTTTGTGCGCTCCGCATTCTTCCAAGCTTGCCTGTTCTCATGGTGCCTCTTGCGCAAAGGGTTGGCCATTCCTCTGAATGCCAATGTTAGATGCTCGCTCCTCTGAGCGACTCTTTTCCCTACATCTCTATGCCCGTTTTCCCTCAAATGGTCGCGCGTTGCTGACTGCCCTCAACGCAGCCCCGCTAGGTCCCCCACGTTTGCATGTCAAGTGTTTCTATGAGTGCTTGTCCCGCTCTGATACCATATGACACGGACTTAGCTGGATTTGCCTAAGTCGTGCGGCACCCTTGCGTGTCCGTCCGCAAAGGTCAGCCTCCCCGAAGCCTCCCATTGTCCCTTAGGACCAACAAAAGAGAGAACGGGTTAAAGAGAACGCCTCAATCGGGATCCACAAGCAAACATGTCCGAAAAACACTTCATAGACAATGCAAATTACAAACAGACTTTATAAGCTCTGAACAGTGGCACAACAAAGGGTAAAATGGTCCATTACAGACTGAGAAGCTCTCTCACGTGTCCACATGACACTACCTTTATTTACAAGCCTAAAGAGGCCACCAACCCAACTAAAATGGGACTTATAAGCCTTCGGCTGCCCCTCTACACGCTGTACAAGGCATGAACATGCCAACAGACACGGACAGATATAAGCATTACATCAAACATCCTGTTTCAAAATTTATCCGTGACAGAAGGGCGGGGTCGCTGTCCTCGCCTACAGGCGGCACGCCCGCTGGCGGCGCTGCCCCTACAGCTGGGCGCCCCCGCAAGCGCGACCGCCTCCGCGGGTGGGCGCCCCTATGGGCGTCGTCCCCTCCGCGGGCGGTTCTGCCCGCGAGGCAGTGCTCACAGGCAGTGCTGCCTCGCCGGGCGACCGCCCCTACTGGGTTTTTGCCCGCGGGAGCAACGGCCACAAGCGCCGCTGCCCTATGGCGCGTCACCATGCGAGAGCAGCGACCACAGGCGCCGCTGCCCTTACGACTGCTACTGCAGGCTGCCTGCCTGCACGTAGATGGTAGTGTTGCCATCTACGATGGCAGCGAGGGCAACAACAGTTACTGCCCTTTTCTGCTTTTCCGTCAACGATTTTGACGTCAAAAGCTTCTCCAAAACACAACACACGCCGTTTAAAACTAATCTATCGCACGAACAACTTGGCTCTGATACCACTATTGGGAAAATCTTTGGGGGTGACATCATATGCGTAGCAGAAGAACAAGAAAATAAAATCCTCGATTCCCAAAAAGATGTTCGTCGTCGTGCGAAGATTGGTGTGCAAAATCCGCGAAACTGAAAAACTGCGTATAGAATAGATTGTGTTACCTAGGGAGATCATATATCCCTGTTTCCTTACAGATCCTTAGGAGAGGGTGAAGGAGATCAAGTGTCCTCCTCTCTAGCGGTGATCCACACAGCAGGACTGCGATGATGCTCCTCAAAAACTCCAGGCCTGCTCTGAGGTAGAGAGGAGAAGGAGAATAGGAGAGGCAAGCAAAGGCTCTAGGCTATGAGGTTCTAAATCCCCCCTATTTATAGAGGTCCCCTGTCAAACCCTAATGGATCCTTGCCTAGTGGGTATTGGATCTGCATCTAATAACCCAAGCCTTTTATATTAGTGGATCTCTATCCAATAATCTCTTATGGGCTCTTATTGAATCTCGTCCATGGGATCCAATAATTTAGGGGCTTATTGGATATCCAATAAGACAAGGGCTCCGTCGGATATCTCATATCCGAAACTCTACTCATCGTAATGCCTACCATATGTGTGTGACCCTCTAGGCCCAATATCGAGCTGGCCGTGAGTCATACCTGTCAGAACTCCTTCTAACTCAGTGAATTATTATCTCTGTAATAATTCACTTGACTCATCGACTACGGACGTACTAGGCCACTATGCCATAGTCCCCAGATGATACAGGGGAATCCAATCCATTGGACCTGTCTGTCCTCAGTTACCATGTACCTATAGTCTCTCATCCATCTAATATCCCAGAGACCGTATATCAAGCATGGTGCTGTTAGACCCATATGGTTTTTACTCGAGTCTTGCTCTAATCGGATTTTCCCAGAGAACTCTTTCTCTCTCAACCCGAATGACCCTAGTCAGGGATTTGTTTGAGCAAGAACACATGGGATATTCCTCTCATGACACCGAGAGTGGATGATCCTCTATTGACACTCAATAGCCCTCGTAAGGTCGACTATCACTCCTAATGACCAGTTGTACTAGATCTAGGATAGTCAAACCTATAAGTCTGGTATCAAAGAGTTGAGCACTCATACAGGACATCCTTGGTGTCTCAAGTCTAAGGACCAGATATACCACTAGGACTACGGAATCACTATATGACAATAAGGCATCATCAACCATCCAGCATTTCGTAAGCAGATCAATCAGTGAACTCATTCTCCAATGAGCACTTGTACTGTATCTCTAGTATCCCTATACGAGCAGCTATGAGACCCGCTGCATCTATCATATGGACGGGTATATAGCACACTAGTCTGTTCGGTTATCACAATGTCCCTCTCGAGTAACCTATGACCGGGATTATTTAGGATATGTGTTTAAAGGTGAATCGATCTCATTTTCATGATCTCATCAGGATTCGATTCTCATTGCACAAATCCAAGGACATCACAACATATATATATATATATATATATATATATATATATATATATATATATATATATATATATATATATATATATATATATATATATATATATATATGCAATAGTTATAAAGTGATATATGCCAAAATATAATAAGCAAAAAAGATTCTGTATAATGTCACACGTGTCATCACTCACGTGATTGGCTTGCTGGGTACCTATGACTAGTTGTACCACCACTTGACAATGGTGGTACCACTATTGGCATCATTAACTGTCGGCGATACCACCACTTAGACCACTTGGGAGACTAGGTCACGAGGTGGTGCCACCGCCGACTATGTTTTCAGGTGCTGAATGGGCTATTTAATCCGGCCCAATTCAGCCCTATTAAGGGCTCAGTTGGCCCCTAACTAAGTTAGTAGGATTACCTCCCAATTCTAACTTAATTTATGGTCTAACTATAATAATTAAGATATTTGAGAAAGTATTCTTGTTCCGGTACGTCAATTGTTCTTCCGATGAGCTTCCGACGATCTCTTAGTAATGTTCTGGCAGACTCCCGGCAAGCTCCTGGACTTTATAATGATTTTCTTGGCAAGTTCCGACGAGCTTCTTTAGCAAGCTCCTGGACTTCTCGGTCAGTTCCAGCAGAACTACCGACGAACGTCCAGACTTCCAACGAACTCTTGAACTCCCGACGAAGTGTCGATCTTGACTCTAGCACAACACCTGCTTTATGTCTTTCTGCTATCTTAGTTAATCCTCCATACTTTTCTTAACATATATATTATATCAAATAATTTATCAATTGATTTTATCATCAAAATCTGAGATTCAACAATATACATATTGAAAGAAGATACTAGGTTGGAACACAGCTTATAATTCTAGAATAGAAGCGATATTTATCCATGCATTATTAAAACCAATAGAAAAAATTTTAAAAACTAAATAATATTTCTCTAAAATTATTTTTATCATTCTATAAATATGATAAATATATATGTTGTTCATTGAAGATTCTAAAATCAACAATACATTATTTTTACATTGTCTAGTCACTATCTATCCGATGATAAGTAACTCGAATAAAAGAGTGCATTTGTCGATGATCACTGTAAATATTAGAACGAATGAAAAATTGGCTGTCCAAAGATCAAAAATAAATTTATAAATTATTTTTTAATAAATATTATATAAATTATGAGTAAAAGTGATACAAGGAATTAGTAATAATCAACCAATTTAACTTTTTAATCAAAACTAAAAGGCAAATGTTCAATGATGATAAATTTAGCTACTACTTTATAATTTTTTAATAAAAAAATAAAAAAGAGAGAAGTAGGGTACTCGAAAATTTGTATTTGACTCTTCTCTAGACCCACTTGTGTTGGATTTTCTTCTCAATATAATTTTAGAATATTAGTAATTGCATATGACATGGAAGAAGCTATCGGGGTTTGGATCATCTTGAAGTGTATTTTAAATATGTCCGACTTGATTTTGGTAATGTTAGGCTTGACATTGGCGTTGATGTGAATTGTCATAATCAAATTTTCAAAAGGCTCTTTGTTAGTGATGCGGTGGCTTTCACTTGCCATCAAATTAAGAAAAGGGTAAAAAGAGCTTAAGATGAAGCTTAAGAGTGTTTAAATTTCAATTAGTGCTTAATCAAAAGTATAAAAAAGAATAAGAGATTTGAGAGGTATTTATAAGGTTTTTGAAATTTTTTTTTCTAAATGCTTCCAAAACTAATTATTATGGGGCTGTTAGGAGCAAATATTTTTTAAAATTAATTATTTTTTAAATTATAAAATAATCAAAATACCTTGAATATAACCTTTTATATGGTTATTGGAAAAGATAAATGGGTCGTTTATCCCTCCACCAATCGTTGGGCTTGATTATTTGAGCCTAATGATCGATCAAAAGTCAAGAAATTTAATTTTTAAATCAATAAATCGATGGTTTGAATGAGAATCGAAATCAGAACCATCGATTTCGGTTCGGAACCGTTAGTTTGGAACCCATAGTTCATGTTTTATAAAACTTGAAATCGAAATCGAACCATGGCTGGTTTCGATTTAATTTGGAACAAACGTGATAGGGCATATTTTGGCCCTATGTGAACCACCGACAAATGCTGCAGACCTACGTAACACAGTACGCCTCCAGAACCGCGGGGTGCATGCCACGTCAAGCTCCAACGATGCGACTGTGCAGCCTGACCACCCCAAGCGCTGGGGGTGGTGTCGTCTGTTGTTAGGGCAGTGCCATCTGACACTGCTCAAGCACCCTCGAAGATGCCACCTCATCAAAGAGGTTGTTCCGCCCCCAGAGTCAATGGCCATGCCGGACCAGGGCCCGACCAATTCCCGCACGTAGGTATAAATACCCCTGACCTGATCCAGGAAAAGGGGGAGGGGGGTGGGGTGTGGGTGGGGAGAGAAAAATCAATTGATCACTCCACTGACTTGCTCGTCGGAGGGGCCTTGTCGGGTGATCCCGACGAGGGCCATTTTTGTAGGAAAACATGGCCATCTCACGAAGACGAGCTGCTAACCACCCCGGAGAAAGAGAGACGTAGCACGGCATACATAGCGCTCGGATCAGTACACCAAGGAACGTTGATCAGCACCCCTTCGTGAGGGCCTGGTCGACCTCGGCATCCAGCTCAGCCAACAGAAGACTCCCGACATTGACCCATGGACCAGGCCATGCTGACTCATCAGCCACGACACATTTGTTCACTAACATTTTGGCGCTAGAAGGAGGGTCATGTCGTAGGAGCATCCCACGGGAGCTTTCCCCAAGGGAGAACTACCGGTCGATCACCCTTCTGTCGGGCCCGGAGATCAGCCCCTCCCCATCCTTCGAGATGGGGGGATCCCGGCCTCGACGCCAGATCGCTACTGCCACCCATTTAACAACCCAGACTTACCACGGGACCCTCGACCGTGTCGCCCGAGGCATTCCTCAGCCTGACCAAGTAAGTACAAGCGATGGCAGGGATGATGCAGATGCTCGTCCTGCTTATTCCCCCATCGTGCAGCTAGCAGCTCCCTCGATTGACCCGACCCGGCAGAGGCCGAGTAGGGAGCAGGTCGGGATGGGAGAAGCCCAAGATCAAACGATGGACCCGAGAGGTCCGCCCGAGTAGAGCATACCTGCACCTTGCTGAGTCGCACTACCCCACTTCGAGCATGACACCATATCTTATAACTCGGCGGATGACTCGCTTAGGGCCCAATTTTCCCGGGTCAACCAACGTCTGGACGTGTTCTAGTGTGAGTTTCGAAAATCGCGGGACAAGTCCAGCGAAGGTGGCTCGGGCGGGTCCCCTTTCACTCAGGAAGTACAGGACAAGCCGGTACCTCTCAACTTCCGGCTGCCAACATTGGAGACATACAACGGCAGCTCCAATCCCACGGAGCATGTCTCCGCATTCTGGGCTCAAATGGCCCTCTCTAGCACCTCCGATGCATTGATATGCTAGGCATTTTCAACCACTCTAAGGGGACCGGCATGAGCATGGTTCAGCTAGCTAGGCCAATCCTTGGTCTCATCCTTCGGCCAACTCGCTGGGGAGTGTGAGCAGAACTTCCTCGCCAACATGCGACCTAGGTCTTCCATGGCCACCTTGCTCGTGCTATCCCAGCACGAAGATGAGTCGCTCTCTCAGTTCGTGGCACGCTTTGCCACTGAGATCCGGGGATTCCCAGATGCTCACCTCTCTCTTATCATGCAGGCATTTCTGATGGGCGTGAAGCTTTCAAGTTTCTTCTGGTCACTGATCGAGAGGCCGCTAGTA
Source organism: Musa acuminata AAA Group (assembly GCF_036884655.1). NCBI lineage: Eukaryota > Viridiplantae > Streptophyta > Magnoliopsida > Zingiberales > Musaceae > Musa > Musa acuminata. The sequence continues at coordinate 25,806,365 of NC_088343.1, read as the reverse complement.
GTCATCCTCAAGGTGCTCCAGCGCACTGACCAGTACATCGCTGCCAAAGCTCTGGTAGCGGAAAAGCACATGAACAGCTAGAGGCCAAGGGCGGGACAATCCCAGGGAACAACTTCAGCAGCCCCGGTGCAACCCCGCCAGAGGCTCGATTGACAAGAGCTACTACTCCCGAGGCCTCCGCCTCTCCCTCTGAGCATGTTCCACCAGGACTACGGCCACGGTACGGAAGATTGCCATGACCTCCAGAATCAAAGTGAGGACTTCATCCAAAAGGGTCACCTCTGGCGCTATCTCGAGGAACCCCGAGAAGCAACTCCACATCTCAGGGGACCCATCAAAAGATGCCTCGTCATCCAAAATCTCCTGCTGAAAAGCCACTCGCGATAAGAGGTCTACAGGCTCTCCAGATCGGTTCCCAACCTGCGGCTCACTAGCCCAACTCTTGCCCGAGCCTCTCTGGATCGGTTCCCGACCTGCAGCCCACTGGCCCAACTCTTGCCCAAGCCTCTCCGAATCGGTTCCCGACCTGCAGCTCGTAGGCCCAGCTCTTGCTCGAGCCTCTCTAGATCGGTTCCTGACCTGTGTCTCGCTGGCCTAGCTCCTACCCGAGCCTCTCCAGATTGGTTCCCGACCTGTGGCTCGTTATCCCAACTCTTGCCCGAGCCTCGCCGGATCGGTTCCCGACCTACGGCTCGCCGGCCCAGCTCTTGCCCGAGCCTCTCCAGATCGGTTCCTGACCTATGACTCGTCGGCCCATCTCCTGCCCGAGCCTCTCCAGATCGGTTCCCGACCTGCGACTCACCGGCCCAACTCTTGCCCGAGCCTCTCCAGATCGGTTCCCGACCTACGGCTCACCGGCCCAACTCCTGCCTAAAGCACGGGGCACCGCCCCTCTAAAACACCCCCTGACGAGTTAATCCAGCCTCGCCAGTTTCGACACTTCGGTTTCGCCTCGACAGGCCCCTACCGTTCGATCAGCAGAGTCAATCCTGCCCAAAGCACGGGGCATCGCCCCTCTAAAACACCCCCTGACGAGTTAATCCAGCCTCGCCATACAGGTCTCGCCTCGCCGATTTCGACGCTTCGGTTTCGCCTCGACAAGCCCCTATCGTTCGATCAGCAGAGTCAACTATTGTGATATATCACTTTATATTTTTACTTATTATATTTTGGCATATATCACTTTATAACTATTGCATATATATATATATATATATATATATATATATATATATATATATATATATATATATATATATATATATATATATAGTGATATCCTTGGATTTGTGTAATGGGAATCAGATCGTGATGAGATCACGAAAATGAGATCGATTCATCTTTAAAGACATATCCTAAATAATCCCGGTCATAGGTTACTCGAAAGGGACATCGTGATAATCGGACAGACTGGTGTGTTGTATACCCGTCCATATGATGGATGCAGCGGGTCTCATAGTTGCTCGTGTAGGGACACTAGGGATACAGTACAGGTTCTTATTGGAGAATGAAGTACAAGTTCGAGGCCTTTGAGAAATTCAGAGAGTATAAGAATGAGGTGGAGAACCAGACTGGAAAGAGTATCAAAACTCTTCGATCAGATCGAGGAGGTGAGTACTTAAGTACAGAGTTTACTCAGTTCCTCAAGGACCATGGGATATTATCCCAATATACACCTCCTTATATACCTCAGCTCAATGGTGTCTTTGAAAGGAGAAATCGTACGCTATTAGACATGGTACGATCCATGATGAGTTTCGCTGACCTACCCATCTCATTCTAGGGATATGCCCTAAAACCCACAGCTTACCTTCTGAACAAAGTTCCAACTAAGTCGGTAGTATCTACACCATATGAGATATGGAAAGGGAAGAAGCCTGATCTTAAGGTTGTTAAGATTTGGGGTTGCCCTGCCCACGTTAAAAGACACAATCCCGATAAATTAGAATCAAGGACAGAGCGATGCAAATTTGTGGGATACCCCAAGGAAACTTGTGGGTATTATTTCTATCATCTCGAGGACCAAAAGGTCTTTGTAGCTAAGAGAGTAGTGTTCCTTGAGAAGGAACACATTCTTGGTGGAGATAGTGAGAGAATGATAGAGTTGAGTAAGGTTGGAGAACCAAGCTCAAGCACCACTCTACAGCCCGAGTCTGTTCAGGTACCTAATACACAAGTTTTAACTTTACGTAGGTCTGATAGAGTATCACATCCTCCTGAGAGATATGTGGGACATATTAGAAGAGATGATGTTGAGGATATTGATCCTCAGACCTATAAGGAGGCTATTATGAGTATAGACTCCGGGAAGTGGCAAGAAGCCATAAATTCTGAGATAGATTCTATATACTCTAATAAGGTTTGGAACCGAGTTGATGCACCCAAAGGTATTATACCCATCGGTTACAAATGGATCTTTAAGAAACAGATCGGAGTAGATGGAACTTCTCACCCATAGCAATGCTAAAATCCATCAGAATTCTATTAGCTATTGCAGCACACTATAATTATGAGATCTTGCAGATGGATGTGAAAACTGCATTCCTCAATGGGAACCTCGCTGAGGAGGTGTATATGATGCAATCTGAGGGATTCGTATCCAAGAACTTCCCAGATAAGGTGTATAGGTTGCTTAGATCCATTTATGGACTAAAGCAAGCTTCTCGAAGTTAGGACATAAGATTTGATGAGGCAATCAGATCTTATGACTTCGTTAAGAACGAAGATGAGCCTTGTGTGTATAGGAAGGTAAGTGGGAGCGCTGTCACCTTTTTGGTGTTATATGTGGATAACATCCTGATCATTGGGAATGATGTAGGAATACTATCCACAGTAAAGGCTTGGTTATCTAGACACTTCTCCATGAAGGACTTAGGGGAAGTATCCTATATCTTGGGGATTAGAATCTATAGAGATAGATCCAAGAGGATGCTTGGCTTGTCCCAGTCCAGGTACATAGAAACCATTGTCAAAAGGTTTGGCATGAAAAATTCCAAGAGAGGTCTCATACCGATAAGACATGGGATATCGCTTTCTACGAGTATGTCCCCAAAGACTCCAAAAAAAAGGGCGAACATGGATATGATACCTTATGCCTCAACAATAGGGTCTATCATGTATGTCATGCTATGTACTAGGCCTGATATAGCACATGCTCTGAGTGTCATAAGCAGGTATCAGGCGGATCCAGGCTTGGAGCACTAGAAAACAGTAAAGTATATCCTTAAGTACTTGAGAAGGACTAAGGATCTTTTACTAGTATATGGAGGTAGTAGCCTTATGGTTAAAGGCTACACAGACTCAAGTTTTCAGTCTGATGTCGATGATAGCAAGTCGAATTCGGGGTACGTGTACACCTTGAATGGAGGAGCAGTGTGCTAGAAGAGTTCCAAGCAAGATACTACTACTGACTCAACCACAGAGGCGGAGTACATTGCTGCATCAGATGCAACAAAGGAGGGAGTCTGGGTGAAGAAGTTCATCACAAATTTGGGAGTCGTGCCGGGTAGCGAGGAGCCGATCTCCTTATATTACGACAACAACGGGACAATTGCTCAAGCGAAGTAACTGTTAGGACTCTAGCTAGGAGAGTCCTAATTGAGAGGGACATTCATGTAGGAGGTTTTTTCTTAGAGAAGAATTAGGAGTTGTAAGGGAATAGGAGTCTTGAGTAGGAGTCCTATTAGGAGTTGGTTAGAAGTAAGAGTCTTAAGTAGGAGTCCTACTAGGAGTTAGGGTTTAGAAGCCTTATAAATAGTCATGTATTCCTTCTCTTTTCTTAAGCAATAGATGAATCTTTTCTGTAGCCTTTGAGCAGCTATTCGGATCGGAGCAACACTAAGAGGGGGGGGTGAATTAGTGCAGCGGATTAAAACTTCGGTTTTGGAAAAATCTTTCGTACGATAAAAAATCGAACTCGAAGTGCTTATCTTGAAAGCGTGTTCGTAAAGGTGTGCAGCAAAAGTAATGAGGGAGTAAAACACGTATGAAGGTTTGCAGTAAGGTAAATAGCAATAAGTAAATGCAAACCAGAGAACACACCAATTTAAAGTGGTTTAGTCAAAATGACCTACATCCACTTGCGAATCCTTCTTCGAAGAGGCTCCCAACTTCCACTAGCAAATCGTTTTGAAGGGGAAGGACAAATACCCCTCTTACAACCTTTTACAAGTGGTTCACACTCTTACAAATTTTCAAAGAGAAAAAGAGAGGTGAACACTCAAGCTATTGAAAACAAAAACTTGCTAAAGGCTTTGCTAAGACTTTTATCTCAATCTCTTGCTTCTCAAAGGTATTCTTTGCTGAGAATTAAGGGGTATTTATAGGCCCCAAGAGGATTCAAATTTGGGCTCCAAATTTTGAATTCTCTTAGGTTTCCGAGGCTGGCGGTGCCACCGCCTGTCAGTGTCGGACATTGACAGTGTACTGGCGGTGCCACCGTCGGACCTCTCGGGTGCTGGGCGGTGCCACCGCTTGGTTCTCGGGTCCTAGGCGGTGCCACTGTCTAATCTGGAGGTGCCACCGCCTACACTATTTCAGCTCAATGGTTGAGCTCCAAACTTGGCCCAAACCAGTCCGAACTCGAGCCCAATTGGCCCCTACTTGGGTTATAGGATTAATACCTAATCCTAACCCTAATTAATGTGCTAACTACGAATTTAAAGATATTTCCTAAGCTATTACAAAGTTTACAAGTCAAGACTTCTTCCGGCGAGCTTCCGACGAACTTTCGGCGGTCTTCCGATAAACTCTCGGAAACCATTCTACGGACTCCCGGCAAACTCCTAGACTTCACGATTTGATCTTGGCGAGTTCCAATGAGCTTCTTCGGCATGCTCCGATATTTCTCGGTGAGCTCCGCGAACTTCAAACGAACTTTCCGATGAGCTTCCGAAAACCCTTCGGCAAGCTCCCTACTCATTATCGACTAGTTCCGGCAGCATTCCCGACGAACCTTCGGACTTCCGTCGAACTCTCGAACTCGCAACGAATCCTTCGCGCTTGACTCTAACACTTTGTTTCACTTTATGTCTTCATCGTTATCGTAGTTAATGTTGGGAAATCATTGGGGGGGCGACATCATATGCGCAGCGGAAGAACAAGAAAATAAAATCCCCGATTCCCAAAATGATGTTCGTCGTCGTGCGAAGATTGGTGCGTAAAAATCCGCAAAACACAAAACTACGTATAGAGATTGTGTTACCTAGGGAGATCGTATATCCCTGTTTCCTTGCAGATCCTTAGGAAAGGGTGAAGGAGGTCAAGCGTCCTCCTCTCTAGCGGTGATCCACACAGTAGGGTTGCGATGACGCTCCTCAAAACTCCAAGCCTACTCTGAGGTGGAGAGGGAGAGGAGAATAGGAAAGGCAAGCAAAGACTCTAGCCTATGAGGCTGTGAATCCCTCCTATTTATAGAGATCCCGTGTCAAACCCTAATGGGTCCTTCCCTAGTGGGTATTGGATCTGCATCCAATAAGACAAGGGCTCCGTCGGATATCTCATATCCGAACCTCTACTCATCGCAATGCCTACCATATGTGTGTGACCCTCTAGGCCAATATCGAGCTGGCTGTGAGTCATACCTGTCAGAACTCCTTCTGACTGAGTGAATTATTATCTCTGTAATAATTCACTTGACTCATCGACTACGGATGTACTAGGCCACTACGCCGTAGGGAATCCAATCCATTGGACCTGTCTGTCCTCAGTTACCATGTACCTATAGTTCCTCATCCATCTAATATCCCAGAGACCGTATATCGAGCATTGTGCTGTCAGACCCATACGGTTTCTACTCGAGTCTCGCTCTAATCGGATTCTCCCAGAGAACTCTTTCTCTCTCAACCCGAATGACCCTGGCCAGGGATTTGTCTGAGCAAGAACACATAGGATATTCCTCTCATGATGCCGAGAGTGGATGATCCTCTGTTGACACTCAATAGCCCTCGTAAGGTCTACTACCACTCCCAATGACCAGTTGTACTAGATCTGGGGACAGCCAAACCTATAAGTCTGGTATCAAAGAGTGGAGCACTCATACAGGACATCCTTAGTGTCTCAAGTCTAAGGACCAGATACACCACTAGGACTACGGAATCGCTGTCTGACAATAAGGCATCATCAACCATCCAGCATTCCGTAAGCGGATCAATCAGTGAACTCATTCTCCAATGAGCACCTGTACTGTATCCCTAGTGTCCCTACACGAGCAGCTATGAGACCAACCGCATCCATCATATGGACGGGTATACAGCACACCAGTCTATCCGGTTATCACGATGTCCCTCTCGAGTAACCTATGACCGGGATTATTTAGGATATGTGTTTAAAGGTGAATCGATCTTATTATCGTGATCTCATCACGATCCGATTCACATTGCACAAATCCAAGGACATCACAATATATATATGCATTTATGCAATAGTTATAAAGTGATATACGCCAAAATATAATAAGCAAAAAGATTCTGTATCAAGTCACACGTGCCATCACTCACGTGATTGGCTTGCTGGGCACCTATGACTAGCAATCTCCCACTTGACCTAAAGCCAATCACCTATGTGTCTGATCCCCATCAGACTCCTGTGACGCTCAAAGACAATCTGAGACAACGGCTTTGTCAGTGGATCTGCAATGTTATCTTCGGATGGAACTCTTTCCACTGCTACATATCCTCGGGTTACGATCTCTCTTATAAGTTGGAACCTCCTCAGAACACTTCTGATGAGACCCGGGTTCCCTTATTTGAGTAATCACCCCATAGTTGTCGCAATATAAGGAAGTCGACTTGTTGCTATCTGTATCGACTCCCAAATCTATGATGAACTTCTTCACCCAGACTCCCTCCTTCGCTGCATCTAATGCGGTAATGTACTCCGCCTCTGTGGTCGAGTCAGCAGTGGTATCTTGCTTGGAACTCTTCCAGCACACTGCTCCTCCATTCAAGGTGTACACATACCCTGAATTCGACTTGCTATCATCGACATCAGACTGAAAACTTGAGTCAGTGTAGCCTTCAACCTTAAGGCTATTACCTCCATATACTAGTAAAAGATCCTTAGTCCTTCTCAAGTACTTAAGGATACACTTTACTTCTCAAGCCTGGATCCGCCTGATACCTGCTCGTGACACTCAGAGCATGCGCTATATCAGGCCTAGTACATAGCATGACATACATGATAGACCCTATTGCTGAGGCATAAGGTATCATATTCATGTTTGCCCTTTCTTCTGGAGTTTTCCATGTCAAACCTTTTGACAATGGTTTCTATGTACCTGGACTGGGACAAGCCAAGCATCCTCTTGGATCTATCTCTATAGATTCTAATCCCCAAGATATAGGATGCTTCCCCTAAGTCCTTTATGGAGAAGTGTCTAATTAACCAAGTCTTTACTGTGGATAGCATTCCTATGTCATTCCCAATGATGAGGATGTCATCCACATATAACACCAAAAAGGTGATAGTGCTCCCACTTACCTTCCTGTACACACAAGGCTCATCTTCGTTCTTAACGAAGTCATAAGATCCGATTGCCTCATCAAATCTTATGTTCCAACTTTGGGAACCTTGCTTTAGTCCATAAATGGATCTAAGCAACCTACACACCTTATCTGGGCAGTTCTTGGACACGAATCCCTCAGGTTGCATCATATACACCTCCTCCTCGAGGTTCCCGTTGAGGAATGCGGTTTTTACATCCATCTGCCAGATCTCATAATCATAGTGTGCTGCAATAGCCAATAGAATTCTGATGGATTTTAGCATTGCTATGGGTGAGAAGGTTTCGTCGTAGTCAACACCTTGCCTTTGACGATGAGGATGAGATACTCTATCAGACCTGCTTAAAGTTGAAACTTGTGTATTAGGTACCTGAACAGACTCGGGCTGTAGAGTGGTGCTTGAGCTTGGTTCTCTAACTTCGCTCAACTCTATCATTCTCCCACTGTCTCCGCCAAGAATGTGTTCCTTCTCAAGGAACACTGCTCTCTTAGCTACAAAGACCTTTTTGGTCCTCGAGATGATAGAAGTAATACCCACAAGTTTCCTTGGGGTATCCCACAAATATGCATCGCTCTATCCTTGATTCTAACTTATCGGGGTTGTGTCTTTTAACGTGGGCTGGGCAGCCCCAAATCTTAACAACCTTAAGATCAGGCTTCTTCCCTTTCCATATCTTATATGGTGTAGACACTACCGACTTAGTTGGAACTCTGTTCAGAAGGTAAGCTGCGGTTTCTAGGGCATATTCCCAGAATGAGATGGGTAGGTCAGCGAAACTCATCATGGACCGTACCATATCTAATAAAGTACGATTTCTCCTTTCAGAGACACCATTGAGTTGAGGTGTGTAAGGAGGTGTCCATTGGGATAATATCCCATGGTCCTTGAGGAACTGAGTAAACTCTGTACTTAAGTACTCACCTCCTCGATCTGATCGAAGAGTTTTGATACTCTTTCCAGTCTGGTTCTCCACCTCATTCTTATACTCTCCGAATTTCTCAAAGGCCTTGGACTTGTACTTCATTAAGTACACATATCCATACCTTGAGAAATTATCAGTAAATGTAATGAAGTAGGAGTAACCTCCAATGGCATGAGTTGACATGGGTCCACATACATCACTATGTATGAGTTCCAACAACTCATGGCTCTCTCTCCAGTTCCACTAAATGGAGAGTTGGTCAATTTTCCACGAATGCAAGGCTCACAAGTTGCATATGACACATAGTCGAATGGATCTAGATATCCATCATTTAGCAACTTTTGAATCCTTCTTTCATGGATGTGACCTAGCCTACAATGCCACAGGTATGCACTGTTCAACTCATCTCGTTTCCTTTTGGACACATTTACATTCATGATATGTGGAGTGGTGTCTAACATAAATAAACCATTATGCAATGTTCCTTTCGTGATGATCTTATCATCTAATAATATCGAACAACCATTGTTCTCAAAAACAAATTTATATCCACTAACTGTTAAACATGAAATGGAGATAATGTTTTTGATAATAGAAGGAACAAAATAACATGCATCTAATGCAATAAAAGCTCCACTAGGCAGATGTAGGGCGACCTCGCCAACAGCTAATACAGCAACTTTTGCTCCATTACCCATCTTGAGGTCCATCTCGCCTCTCTCTAGTCTCCTAGGCCTTGCCAGAACCTGCAACGAATTGCATATATGATAAGCACTACCGGTATCCAATACCCATGTGTTATCATACGAGTCTGACAAATGGAGACTGATCATGAATGTACCTGAAGATTCATCAAGCTTTTGTTTCGCCCTTTCTACAAGGTACTCTTTGCAGTTTCTCTTCCAATGCCCATCTTTACCACAGTGGAAGCACTGGCCTTTGTCCTTTGCTGGGTCTTTCTTAGCAACCTTTGCTTTACCTTGTTTGCCCTTGCCATTTCCCTTCTTAAGGGACCTTTTTGCTTTCCTTTTCTTTCTGGTCTCACTAGTGTAGAGAACTGGCTTCTCTTTCTTAATATTACTCTCTGCCTCCCTCAACATATTGAGGAGCTCTGGGAGAGTCACCTCAAGCTTGTTCATATTAAAATTCATTATGAACTGTGAAAAGGAATCTGGTAGGGACTGAAGCACAATGTCCACACACAAGTTATCCTCTAGGACCATTCCTAGACCTGTGAGTTTCTCTATCCACTCAATCATCTTTAGGACATGGTTCTGAACGGTGTCCCCTCAGTCATCCTAGCGCGGAAAAGGCTCTTGGATATCTCATATCGTTGAGTCCTTCCCTGTTCCTCAAACAATTTGCGGACATGTAGGAGAATGGATCTGGCATCCATCTTTTCATGTTGTCTCTGTAACTCTGGAGTCATAGAGCCCAACATATAACATTGAGCAAGAGTGGAGTCATCAATGTACTTCACGTAGCGAGCGATCTCATCCTCGCTTGCCCCTTCTTCGGGCGTAGGCATCACTGTATCAAGGACGTACACGATTTTCTCCGCTGTGAGAACAATTCTCAAGTTCGGAGCCAATCCGTATAATTTGGACCAATGAGGCGGTTGACATCAAGTATGCCACGTAAGGGATTTGAAAACGACATTTTCTGAAAATAAAGATGTAGCAGAAATGAATAACATGCAGATTTTGCAAGAAATAAACTATCAAGATATGGACTTCTATCTTAATATGCTCCCACTATTTTACTAACGAGTCACGCGACACCCTCAGCACGTGAAACGGAAGTCTCCGGCAGACTTCTAGTGGGGATCAGGATCCAATCAGCATCTTAGTGTAACCTCGAGGGACTCGACCAATCACACTAAGCCTAAAAGGTAGGCAACTCTTGCCGATCACAACTCCTTGTGATTCCCGTCCTGTTCGGCCTCCGAATCACCATGGCCTTGAGGGACTCGACCAACCATGATGCTCGATTAAATCAACACCTTCGTTACAAGATGAGTCTGATTTGATGTTATACCCTCGAGGGACTCGACCAAGCATACCATGCCCTCAGGTCACCGGTGACATCTCTATGTCGTAAGCAAGATAGCGAATCGCGATATAAGTGAGTCTCGAGGGACTCGACCAACTCAACCTACACCGGGATTCGGTTCCTACTCATAACGATGGAAGGCCACGTGGGTCAATCTAATTGCCTCACGTTTACCGACTTAATATTATCGAGAGATGTTTCTATAATTTGGTCTCCTAATATGACATGTCACACATATACATATTTAATATATATCTACATCGCATGCAAATATATATACATATCTAGTATGTGTATAAGCAATCACACCAGATGATCATGGACCATAACCTAATATGATTAGGCCCGAGCTAGTAGGCCTAATCACTCACATCAAGATCTATGTGTGCAACGGTGCATCTCCATGCCCTGTGATCGTCCATCTCGTCCTTGTCGGTTTCGTCGACATCTTGATGCATCTCCATGCATCACGATCGTCCGTCTCGTGGGTCCCGCTTTCGCATCCATGCTCCCGCTGCACCTCCTCATATGATTACAATTTAATCATAGGCACGCAGGCCCGACAATAAACGAGAAATATAATGGAGGTTCGCAGACCTCAATAATAATAATCACAAGTACACACATCACACGGTCCATGATCATCCATCCACACATCATACATCACATGTATAAATAATCATCATCATGTAGGACTACTAGATAATAATAAAAATAATAATCAACTAAACCTTTTAATTAATTAATATTTTTCTGAAATCAGGGACATGTAGGGAATTTCTCAATTTCTAAGGGTATTTTCATAATTTGGACAAAAGACAAAAACTGGAAATTCTCAAATTCCGAGGGGCAAAACTATCTTTTGCCCAGAAAACCCTAATACCCTTTCCCCTTTTCGCTGCTGCTGCCGCCGCCACCCTACCGGCGACGGCCTGTGCGGCGGGGCGAGGGCTCTGCCCTCGCCTGCAGGCGGCACGCTCGCTGGCGGCGCTGCCGCTGCAGGTGGGCTCCCCCTTCGGGCGTCGCTACCTCCGTAGGCGGTGCTGTCCTACCGGGCGGCCGCCCCTGTGGGGGGGTTTCGCCCGCGGGAGCAGCGGCGACAGGCGTCGCGCGTTGCTGCCCTGCGGCGGCAGGCGCCGCTTCCTTTCGGCGGCAGGCGCCGCTGCCCTGCGGCGCCTCTGCCCGTGGGTTGCCAGCCCCTCCAGCAGCAAGCCTGCTGCAAGAAGACTGTCGGCCGGCTGCTGCAGGCGCAGCCCCTGCGCTGCCCACCTTCGGCTGCGCTGCATGCACGCAGATCGAGGGCAGCAACTGTTACTGCCCTTTCTCGCTTTTGCGTCAACGATTTTGACGTCAATATTCTTCCTAAACACAACACACGTAGTTCAAAACCAATCATTCGCACGAACAACCTGGCTCTGATACCACTGTTGGGAAATCATTGGGGGGGCGACATCATATGCGCAGCGGAAGAACAAGAAAACAAAATCCTCGATTCCCAAAAAGATGTTCGTCGTCGTGCGAAGATTGGAGCGTAAAAATCCGCAAAACACAAAACTGCGTATAGAGATTGTGTTACCTAGGGAGATCGTATATCCTTGTTTCCTTGCAGATCCTTATGAAAGGGTGAAGGAGGTCAAGCGTCCTCCTCTCTAGCGGTGATCCACACAGTAGGGTTATGAAGACGCTCCTCAAAACTCCAGGCCTACTCTGAGGTGGAGAGGGAGAGGAGAATAGGAAAGGCAAGCAAAGACTCTAGCCTATGAGGCTGTGAATCCCTCCTATTTATAGAGATCCCGTGTCAAACCCTAATGGGTCCTTCCCTAGTGGGTATTGGATCTGCATCCAATAAGACAAGGGCTCCGTCGGATATCTCATATCCGAACCTCTACTCATCGCAATGCCTACCATATGTGTGTGACCCTCTAGGCCCAATATCGAGCTGGCCGTGAGTCATACTTGTCAGAACTCCTTCTGACTGAGTGAATTATTATCTCTGTAATAATTCACTTGACTCATCGACTACGGACGTACTAGGCCACTACGCCGTAGTCCCCAGACGATACAAGGGAATCCAATCCATTAGACCTGTCTGTCCTCAGTTACCATGTACCTATAGTCCCTCATCCATCTAATATCCCAGAGACCGTATATCGAGCATGGTGTTGTCAGACCCATACGGTTTCTACTCGAGTCTCGCTCTAATCGGATTCTCCCAGAGAACTCTTTCTCTCTCAACCCGAATGACCCTGGCCAGGGATTTGTCTGAGCAAGAACACATAGGATATTCCTCTCATGACGCCGAGAGTGGATGATCCTCTATTGATACTCAATAGCCCTCGTAAGATTGACTACCGCTCCCAATGACCAGCTGTACTAGATCTGGGGACAGCCAAACCTATAAGTCTGGTATCAAAGAGTGGAGCACTCATACAGGACATCCTTGGTGTCTCAAGTCTAAGGACCAGATACACCACTAGGACTACGGAATCGCTGTCTGACAATAAGGCATCATCAACCATCCAGCATTCCGTAAGCAGATCAATCAGTGAACTCATTCTCCAATGAGCACCTGTACTGTATCCCTAGTGTCCGTACACTAGCAGCTATGAGACCAGCTGCATCCATCATATGGACGGGTATACAGCACACCAGTCTATCTGGTTATCACGATGTCCCTCTCGAGTAACCTATGACCGGGATTATTTAGGATATGTGTTTAAAGGTGAATCGATCTCATTATCGTGATCTCATCACGATCCGATTCCCATTGCACAAATCCAAGGACATCACAATATATATATGCATTTATGCAATAGTTATAAAGTGATATACGCCAAAATATAATAAGCAAAAAGATTCTGTATCAAGTCACACGTGCCATCACTCACGTGATTGGCTTGCTGGGCACCTATGACTAGCAGTTAATCCTGCACATACAAGCCAAAACTCTACTCCGATCTAGACAATTATTACAACGCGAATTGACATTCAGTTGCCCGGCACGTCATTGGTTGGCGCTTCATCCGATTCTTCAGCGCATCGTCCTCTCTTGTGGCTTGTTGCCCAATCGGCGGTTGACCTCCACAACCCCGATATCCTTGGCGCAATTCCACTCTCCTTGGCCCGATGCCCGACGTCCGAAGCGTTCTCCCATCCAATATCCTGACATGATCTCCTCCGGTGCAACGTCAATTCCTCTTGCTTTAATTATCTTTCTTTTTTGTAATTAAAAGTAAATTGATTATGTGTAAAGATTCTACAAATAGCTTTGTCTATACAAGTCATAGACAAAGTCAAGTAACTCATTGAGTACACATGTGGTAGTTATGACTACACATGCTGTAGACTTTAACTCCTAACTGTAGCGAACATGTTAAGATGTGTCAAGACTACTAGTGGTTACAACATTTAACATCATTGCTAAGATCTTTAGCTAATAGTAAAATTGAATTTGACAAAAATATCTCTTTCTCTTCGTGTAAAGTGCTCCATTTTGAGATTGTACTCCATGCATGATCTTGAGTCTCTAATAATCTCTGTCAAGAGCTGAGCATTGTTTGTGTGTTGACACTCAAAGATTCTGCTACATCTCTCCTTCCATATCCACCAAATAGCACATCTGAAAGTAACCTTTGCCAATTATGTAAGAGGTCCTTTTCTTGAGAAACTTTGTATGAGGTCGCCTAATTCTTGATGCAAGTTTGGTTGCGGTAGCCTATTAAGTTCAAATCGCTGGAGAATCTCCTTCCATATCCATTTAGTATATTCACAAGCAAAATAGAGGTGGTCAATAGTTTCTTCTTATTGCAAACAAAGGGAGCATCGGTTAACATGATAGATACCTCTTCTCTTAATATTATCTATTGTAGGTAGTTTATTAAGAAGGGCCTGCCATGTACATAGGGAATGTCTCTGTGATCCCAGTTTATCCTATGTCCAACTGCTTGGGATCCACTTGTTATTTTTTTGCCTGATTTGATTCCAAACGGATGTGGCACTAAATTTACCATTGTCATAAGGTCAAATAAGTGTATCTGAAGAGTTGTTCCTGATTGGAATAGCTTTGATAGTCGGCCAAAGTGATATCATTTCAGGAGAAATAGGATTAGGAAGACACCAGGTACCTTAAGCAATGAACTCGGAAACCTTCCAATCTTTGGGAGCCCCAAGTTCTTTTCGTATTCTGTCACCATATAATTGAAATATACTCTTCCCATTTATCCAAGGATCGTACCATATATTAGTACTAGTTCCAGAAGAGATTGCATAAGAAATGTGTTTGATTAGCCAATTCCTTGCCTTTAAAATTCCTTTCCAAGCTGTAGAGTGATATGTTCTTGTTGAAATTTCCCAAATTGATTCCTTTGAAAGATACCTAGCAGAAACCCATTGTGACCATAAGGAACATTTATTTTGCAAAAGATCCCACAATTGTACAAACCTTGCTTTAATTGTCTAATCCTGATCGAAGCATCCTGCGTCACTCAAAACGCAGATTAAATCATAAACACATATCAAGTGGTTTCTGTTAGGATCAAGAGCACTAAGAGGGGGGGGGGGTGAATTAGTGTAGCGGAAAACCTTCTACGATTAAAATAAAAACTGCATTCGTTCGTTAAAAGTGATTTTGGTAAGAAAGCCGATTCGTAAATCACTTTATCTTTTGTTTAAGCGAGATGCAGCAAAGATATAAATGCAGTTTGCAGTTATGATTCAAATCAGATAGTAGACACAAACTGAAATATGATATTCATACGAAAAAACTGATTTACGTCTAAATGTTGATTCGTAAATCACTTGATTAAGCGAGATGCAGTTTAAGTAAGGATATAAAGGTAGTTTGCAGTTATGATAGAAATCAAAACGTAAACGCAAACCGAAATATGTGATCATACGATAAAACTGATTTACGTCTAAACGCTGATTCGGAAAGTGCAAACCTTGAAACCCGATCGTATATGCGCAGAAAGCAGTAAGCTTTTGAGGAGGTTTACAGTAAAAATAATATGCTCAAAGTAAATGCAAACCGAGATTTAGAGTGGTTCGGTCAATCTTGACCTACTCCACTTTTGGCTTCCTCCACTGACGAGGTCACCGACATCAACAAGAGGCCCTCCTTCAATAGGCGAAGTCCAACCACCCTTTTACAGTTTCACTCCTTTTGATGGGCTTAGGAGACAACCCTTACAGAATTTTCTCTCCTCTCTTTAAAGCTCAGAACTTGGAAGAAAAGAGGGAGAAGAACTTTTCGCCTTTACAATAATTTTGAGCTCTAAAAATCACATAACAAGATCAGGATTTCGGTGTATGTTTTGTGCCCTTTCAGTGCTGAAAGGGTGGGGTATTTATAGGCCCCAACCCAGTTTGAATTTGGAGCTCAAAATTGTCAATTCCTGGAATTCCGGGATCTGGCGGTTGCACCTCCTGACTGAGGCAGTTACACCGCCTGGCAGAGCTCGAAGACTGAGCCTCTGGGCGGTGCCACCTCCTGTCAGGGGCGGTTGCACCTCTTGCCAGAGCTCGACGATCGAGCTCAAGCGGTGCCACCTCCTGTCAGGGGAGGTTGCACCGCCCAATCTCGCTCGGAGACTGAGCCCAGGCGATGCCACCTCCTGGCTGGGGCGGTTGCACCGCCCAGTCTCGCTCGGAGACTTAGCCCAGGCGGTGCCACCTCCTGGCTTGGGCGGTTCAACCGCCTGGCAGAAATTAGGGTCCGAATGGGTTGATCCATTCGGCCCAATTTGGGTTTTTCAAGGGCCCAATTGCCCCAAGATTAAGTTAATGGGATCACCTCCCATTTCCAACTTAATCATTGTGCTAACTACGATATTTCCTAAGACATTTACTGCAACTTGCTCCGGTGCGTCAATCGCTTCTTCCGGCGAACTTCCGTCGATCATCCGATGAACCCTCGGTGATGCTCCTGCGGACTTCCGGCAAACTCCTGGACTTGCGACGATCCACTTGGCGAGTTCCGACGAGCTTCTTTGGCAAGCTCATGGACTTCTCGGATTTGTTCCCACAGAACCTCCGTCGACTGTCCGAACTTCCATCGAACTCTCGAACTCCCAACGTGATCATTGTCTTGACTCCTGCGTAACTCCTGCTGCATATCTTACTTTCATCGTAGTTAATCTTACACACTTATCTTAACATATAGATTAGATAACAAATGACAATTGACTTCATCATCAAAATCCGAGATTCAACAATCTCCCCCTTTTTGATGATGACAATCAATTGATAATAGAGTTAACCTTAACTCCCCCTGTCTATATGCCATACTTGAGATAAGTCATTCTTGAATTCAAAACCTTTGAATTCAAGAAACATATTGATAAGTTAAAATCATTTAAACTTATCAATACTCCCATCATGATTCCCATCATGATGTATCTCTCTGAAGATGATGTCAAGGCTTGACATTCATTTTAAAATTTTATATTACAAGTTTGAATGATGGTAATAGTAGCAATTCATCATATTGTAAGATATCAACATGTAAAACTGCAAAGTAAGATTTTGATATCATTACATGATGCACACATTTCAAATGTTTTAGCAATTATTGCATTTCATCACATGGTAAGATATCAATACGTAAAATTACGATGCAAGTTTTTTGTTTGATATCTTGGCACGATACAAACAAGGCATAATACAAATTATAGCAATCATAGCATCTATTCATATATCTCTTGGTGATGCAAGCATGGCATTAATACTCATATATTTCTCCCCCTTTATCATCAACAAAAAGCATGGTAGTTGTGATACCAGGAGAATAATATAAGCAAAATTTGAGCATAAGTGTAATAGTCGTTCATGCCTTTACTAGGTTCAAGTTATTTTCCAATAGTAAGTGATAGGAAATCAATTGTACAAGCATATAAAGGAAAGCATGATATGTAGATCGCTTTGAATACTTCTTCCTTTTTATTTGTTATAATCTTTTTGCATGAAGGAGGAAGGCCATTTGTGATACCAGCTATTTGTGAGTTTACTTTGAGTGAAGTTAAAACCGATGAGAGATTAAATCATGAAGTTAAAATCGATGAGAGATTGAATCATGCTTCATTTTTACAAGTATTAAGATATGTATGTGAAACAAATCTTTGCAAGTAAAAATACTATCATCCATATTTCAAGATGGAATTCATAAGCAGGAATCATTTCATCAAATCCATTTCAGAAAAATATTTTTCATATAATAAGTGTTTGAGAAAATCCGATTTTTAAGATACCAATTGTTAAGCGAATCCGAAAATGAAATTAACACTTTCATGCATTCGGACAAGACTATGCTATAGATTTTCAAATACAATCATGAAGACAAAACATGCTTATTGTTATGGAAATTTTTGTATTCAACACATTATTTCCAACATGTTATTTAGGCATGTAATGGCAATCAAGTGATTTGATCATTCAATAAAGTCCGAAAAATAATTTTAACTAGTTTATATTTTCGGACACATCAACATTCCTAATTCTCTTCTTATGAAATCAAATTGTTCTTCACTTAGAGGTTTTGTAAAAATATCAGCTAGTTGATGTTTAGTATCAATGAACTCTATGATTACATCATGATTAGTAACATGATCTCGTATAAAGTGATGTCTAATATTAATATGTTTTGTTAAGTGTTGTATAGGATTCTTTGTTAAGCATATTGCACTTGTGTTATCACATTTAATGGGAATATTTTTAAGATGAACTTTATAATCTTCTAAGGTGTTTTTCATCCATACAACTTGTGCACAGCATGCACTTGCTGCAATATATTCAGCTTCGGTTGTTGATAGTGCAACCGAGTTTTGTTTCTTAGATGACCAGGAAACAAGGGCATGTCCTAAAAATTGACATGTTCCTGATGTGCTTTTTCTATCTAGTCTACAGCCAGCAAAGTCCGCATCAGCATAAGCAATTAACTCAAGATTCTCTGATTTTGGGTACCATAATCCTAGATTCGTGGTACCATTAAGATATCTAAGTATTCTTTTAACTGCTTTGAGATGAGATATCTTAGGGTTTGATTGAAATCTAGCACAAAGTCCTACACTGAACATGATATCTGGTCTAGTTGCAGTGAGGTAAAGTAAACTTCCTATCATGCCCCTATAAGTTTTTTGATCGAAGCTTTCTCCACTTTCATCAATTTCTAACTTAGTGGAGGTGCTCATAGGAGTGTTAATAGCTTTTGAGCTATTCATATTAAACTTTTTTAGCAAATTCATAGCATATTTAGTTTGACTAATAAAGATGTCATTGCTTAGTTGTTTGATTTGGAATCCTAAGAAGAATGTTAATTCTCCCATTAAACTCATTTCGAATTCAAGACTCATAGTTTTAGCAAAAGATTCACAAAGAGATTTATTCGTAAAACCAAAGATAATATCATCAACATAAATCTGAACAATGAGAAAATTATTTTCAAAATTCTTGATGAACAATGTAGTATCAACCTTGCCTTTTGTGAAATTATTTTCAATAAGAAAAGAACTAAGTCTCTCATACCAAGCCCTCGGAGCTTGTTTTAAACCATAGAGAGCTTTAGTTAATCTAAACACATGATTAGGGAGGCTATTATTTTCAAATCCAGGAGGTTGTTCAACATAGACTTCTTCGGAAATAAAGCCATTAAGAAAAGCGCTTTTAACATCCATTTGAAACAACTTAAAATTATTTCTACTAGCGTAGGCAAGGAGCATCCTTATGGCTTCTAATCGAGCCATAGGAGCGAAGGTTTCTTCGTAATCGATACCTTCTTCTTGGTTGAAACCTTTGGCCACTAATCTAGCCTTGTTTCTAACCACGATACCATATTCATCTTGCTTGTTTCTAAAAACCCTTTTAGTACCAATAACTAAATGGTCAGTTGGCCTAGGAACAAGCTTCCACACCTCATTTCTCTCAAATTGATTTAATTCATCTTGCATTATGATAATCCATGAATCATCTTTCATGGCTTCGTCAACACATTTGGGTTCAATTTGGGAGAGAAAAGCGGCGTTGGCACAAAAATTTTTAAGAGAAGAACGTGTTTGAACCCCCTTTGATGTGTCTCCTAAGATTAGCTCCTTAGGATGAGCATCTACATACTTCCAATCCTTGGGTAAGGATGTTTCGGAAGTGGATGCATCCAAGTTGCTAGTTGGAGACGGGGTTTCATTTAAATTCAAGGAATCAAAATTAACATCATCATCAAAATCGTTTTTTCTGATTTCGAAAATCTCATTGAAAACAACATTAATGGATTCTTCAATAATTAAAGTTCTTTTATTGAAGATACGAAAAGTTTTAGAAACCGAAGAACAACCAAGAAAGATTCCTTCATCGGATTTAGCATCAAATTTTCCTAAGTTATCCTTTTCATTCAAGATAAAACACTTACACCCAAAGACTTTAAAATATGAAACATTGGGTTTTTTGTTATTCCATAACTCATAGGGAGTTTTGGTGAGTAAGGGTCTTACTAGAACTCTATTCAAAATATAGCATGCAGTGTTTATGGCTTCGGCCCAAAAATATTTGGGTAGGCTATGTTCAGTCAACATGGTTCTTGCCATTTCTTGTAAATTTCGATTTTTTCTTTCTACTACTCTATTTTGTTGAGGATTTCTTGGAGTAGAGAAATTATGGTTGTATCCATTGAGTTCACAAAATTCTTGGAAATCATGGTTTTGAAATTCACCACCGTGATCACTTCTAATTGACGAAATCATAGAACCCTTCTCATTTTGAACAAGTTTACAAAACTTGGTAAAATATCTAAAGCATTCATTTTTCTGTTTTAAGAAGTAAGTCCATGTGTATCTGCTATAGTCATCCACAATGACGAAGGCGTATTTGCTACCTCCTAGGCTTGATGTAGAGATTGGTCCGAACAAGTCCATATGGATCAATTGTAAGGGCCTAGAGGTGCTTATTTGATTCTTAGATTTGAAACTACCTTTAATTTGTTTACCTAATTGGCAAGCATCACATACATTATCTTTGATGAACTTGATATGAGGAATTCCTCTTACAAGTTCTTTAGATGATATTTGAGTGATTAGTTTCATGCTAGCATGACCTAATCTTCTATGCCATAGCCAAGCATCCTCATTCAAAACCGAAAAACACATTTCATTACACAAATCATTGATGTCAATAGTGTATACGTTATTTTGTTTTAATGCAATCATAGACGTGTTTTTTTGTGATTTTTCAATGATGCAAGCATTAGATTTGAATCTGACAATATATCCTTTATCACATAATTGACTAATGCTCAAGAGGTTATGTTTTAAACCATCAACTAACAAAACATCTTCAATAAAGAAGTTGGATTTGTTACCTATGGTTCCTTTGCCAATGATTTTACTCTTGTTGTTGTCTCCGAAGGTGACATAGCCTTCGTCTATGCTAGTGAGCTTAGTGAATTGCGATGGATCTTCGGTCATATGCCTTGAGCATCCACTATCAAAGTACCATCTCTTGCTCCTAGTTTGCGATGGTATAGGTTTCTACAAGAAAGGATGATCTTTAGGTACCCATTTGCTTTTGGGTGCCTCAAAAATAGATCTACATTGTTTATCATGTTGCATAGAATTTATCATGGTTCCTTTAGGAACCCAAATTAATTTGTTCGGACTAATTTTCTTGAATGGACAATAATGTGTTTTGTGTCCAAGTTTGCAACAAAAGTTGCATTTGCTTTGGTGTCGAACATGTAAGACTTTTATGAAGGTGATTAGATTTTGATGAGGACTTCTCACAAATCCGATTCCACTTCTTTTGGGAACGTGACCCTTGTGTGCAAGGATCATGTTCAATGACTTGCTACCAACCTCGAATTTCTTCAAGGTATCCTTAAGTAGCAAGTTTTCCTTTTGGAGAGTTTCTAGATCATGGCATTTTATGTATGAACCTAAACTATCATGATATTCAGTTTTTAACTTATCAAAATTACAAGTAAGACTATCATGCTCCTTTTTTAGCAATTTATATTTTCTACTAATAATCTTGCATTCATCAAATAAGTCATGGAAGGCATTTAATAATTCATCAAATGATAAATCTGCATCTATTAAATTCGTTACCTCCTCTCCGATGGCCATTAAGGCGTAATGAGCAACTTGCTCGGTGTTGGACTCCTCTTCTTCGGACGCGCTCGAGTCATCCCACGTTGCTTTGAGCGCCTTCTTCTTTGATGTTCTCTTTTTGACTTGGGGACAATCACTTTTGTAGTGTCCCGGCTTTTTGCACTCATAGCAAATAACTTGGTACTTCTTAGGTTCAAGTTTATTTTTTGTGTCATTCTTAAACTTGTTTCTTTTAATGAATTTTTTAAATTTTCTTGTTAGAAGTGCCAAGTCATCGTCACAGTCCTCATCACTTGAGTTTTCTCTCAAGTGGTCTTCTGAAGTTCTGAGTGTTATATCCTTCCTGTTCTTTGGAAGGATGTCTTCTTGCTCTTCATGAGCTTTGCAAGTCATCTCGTAGGTCATTAATGACCCAATTAGTTCTTCAAGAGGGAAGTTGTTTAGATCTTTCGCCTCTTGAATAGCAGTGACTTTAGGATTCCAACTCTTAGGAAGGGATCTTAGAATCTTATTTACGAGCTCAAAATCCGAAAAACTTTTTCCGGGTCCTTTTAGACCGTTGATGACATCCGTGAAACGGGTAAACATGTCGCCAATAGTCTCACTTGGTTTCATCTGAAAAAGTTCGAAAGAATGTAACAAAAGATTGATTTTTGACTCTTTCACTCTACTTGTGCCTTCATGAGTCACTTCGAGTATGTGCCAAATATCAAATGCGGTTTCACAAACCGAAACACGGTTGAACTCGTTTTTATCAAGTGCACAAAATAAGGCATTCATAGCCTTTGCATTAAGAGCGAAAGCCTTCTTCTCCAATTCATTCCAATCGATCATTGGAAAAGAAGACTTCGAAAATCTATTTTTGACAAGATTCCAAAGTTCAAAATCCATAGAAATAAGAAAGATCTTCATTCGGGTCTTCCAATAGGTGTAGTCCATCCCATTGAACATGGGTGGACGTGTAATAGAATGGCCCTCTTGGTTTCCGGCGTATGCCATCTCTCTTGGGTTTTAATCCGTTTGAGAGTTAACCCCGCTCTGATACCAATTGTTAGGATCAAGAGCACTAAGAAGGGGGGGGGGGTGAATTAGTGCAGCGGAAAACCTTCTACGATTAAAATAAAAACTGCGTTCGTTCGTTAAAAGTGATTTCGGTAAGAAAGCCGATTCGTAAATCACTTTAACTTTTGTTTAAGCGAGATGCAGCAAAGATATAAATGCAGTTTGTAGTTATGATTCAAATCAGATAGTAGGCGCAAACTGAAATATGATATTCGTACGAAAAAATTGATTTACGTCTAAATGCTGATTCGTAAATCACTTGATTAAGCGAGATGCAGTTTAAGCAAGGATATAAAGGCAATTTGCGGTTATGATAGAAATCAAAACGTAAACGCAAACCGAAATATGATGATCGTACGATAAAACTGATTTACGTCTAAATGCTGATTCGGAAAGTGCAAAGCTTGAAACCCGATCGTATATGCGCAGAAAGCAGTAAGATTTTGAGGAGGTTTACAGTAAAGATAATATGCTCAAAGTAAATGCAAACCGAGATTTAGAGTGGTTCGATCAATCTTGACCTACTCCACTTTTGGCTTCCTCCACTGACGAGGTCACCGACGTCAACCCTTACAGAATTTTCTCTCCTCTCTTTAAAGCTCTAAACTTGGAAGAAAAGAGGGAGAAAAACTTTTGGCCTTTACAACAATTTTGAGCTCTAAAAATCATAGAACAAGATCAGGATTTCGGTGTATGTTTTGTGCCCTTTCAGTGCTGAAAGGGTGGGGTATTTATAGGCCCCAACTCAGTTTGAATTTGGAGCTCAAAACTTTCAATTCTCGAAATTTCGGGATCTGGCGGTTGCACCGCTTGGCAGAGCTCGAAGACTGAGCCTCTAGGCGGTGCCACCTCCTGTCAGGGGCGGTTGCACCTCCTGCCAGAGCTCGAAGACCGAGCTCAGGCGGTGCCACCGCCTGACTGAGGCGGTTGCACCGCCTGGCAGAGCTCGAAGACCGAGCTCAAGCGGTGCCACCTCTTGTCAGGGGAGGTTGCACCGCCCAATCTCGCTCGAAGACTGAGCCCAAGCGGTGCCACCTCCTAGCTGGGGCGGTTGCACCGCCTAGTCTCGCTCGGAGACTCAGCCCAGGCGGTGCCACCTCCTGGCTTGGGTGGTTCAACCGCCTGGCAGAAATCAGGGTCCGAATGGGTTGATCCATTCGGCCCAATTTGGGTTTTTCAGGGGCCCAATTGCCCCAAGATTAAGTTAATGGGATCACCTCCCATTTCCAACTTAATCATTGTGCTACCTACGATATTTCCTAAAAAGTACGATATTCCGGCGAACTTCCGTCGATCATCCAATGAACCCTCGGTGATGCTCCTGCGGACTTCCAGCAAACTCTTGGACTTGCGACGATCCACTTGGCGAGTTCCAACGAGCTTCTTTGGCAAGCTCATAGACTTCTCGGATTTGTTCCCGCAGAACCTCCAATGATTGTCCGAACTTCCGTCGAACTCCCAACGTGATCATTGTCTTGACTCCGGCGCAACTCCTGCTGCATATCTTACTTTCATCGTAGTTAATCCTGCACACTTATCTTAACATATAGATTAGATAACAAATGACAATTGACTTCATCATCAAAATCCGAGATTCAATAGTTTCATCATCAAAATACGAGATTCAACAATCTCCCCCTTTTTGATGATGACAACCACTTGATGACGGAGTTAACCTTAACTCCCGGAGTTTAAACAAACTCCCCCTATCAATATGGCTTATTGATAGAAACTCTTGGATTCAAGAATCCAAACAACATGTCATCATAAACTTATGCATAACATGTCATGTCATCATACTTCTCCCCCTTTGTCATCAACAAAAAGGAGAAGTTCCTACTCTTATGTGTTTAGAGATAAAAAGTTCCATACATTGCATGAAAAACATAGTATCAAATTTTATCATCATGCAATCTAGCAATTAAAGATGTGTAAGTTTAGCATGTTTGCTTTTCTTGAGATAACAACTAATTACTTCTCTTTAGACTACAAGCTAGCAATTTTCATGATGCAGTTTAGCATGTACTTATCATCATGCAATCTTATATTCATTCATGCACGATTTTGAATAAATCGATCAACATTATGAGGATATCATACATGATACTAAAATTTTTAACTATTTATCAACATTTTGATCATGATACCAAACATTCATCATTTAGAGTATTCATGATACAAAACATTAAATCAATATTTATAATACATCATTTTAGCAACAACTCATAATATTTTAAATCATGATTTACATCATATGTAATACATCACATCATAATTAGAAAGCACAAGTATTGCATACATCATTGCAAATCATAAATGTTTCATATCATGATGGTATCAATTTGTCAAATTATATCCTACCATGCATGATCAAAACTTCTCCCCATTTGTATTTCATGCATAATTTCACTTCATCACGTTAGGAGTATCAAGAGGAATTAATTAGGTGATGAGATAAATATTTCACGAATAGATGGAATTGTATAAAAAATCATATCATAAGTATTTCATACATTCATATCATCACATGAAGGAATATAAACAAAAATTAGTGATGAGATATTACTTCATGAATACAATAAAATTCATATAGCATATCATGGTTTATTAGAATTAGTCTTCCTTTTGGTGAATAGCAAAAAGAATAGTAGGAGAGCAAGATCTCAATTCATGCACATCAAATATTCAATCATCAAAATCATGATTCATCTAGAAAATTCTCCTCTTTAAATATTCAAAGAGAGAATCATGATGAACATTCTTGGTTTACATAAAGTTTCAAAACATAATTATCAAGATCATGAATAGTAAAAGAGTATGAAACATTTCGACAAATCTCCTTTTAAATAGAAACAATCTTGATTCATAAAGGATTTCATGTTATAAATTTCAAGAGATCAAGATCGTGATTTCGATAAAAATTTATTCAAATTTAAATCATCAAAATCATTATCAAAATCCAAGAGATTCACAAAGATGATACAAATGGATTCATCAAAATCAATAAGATTGAGCAAAATAATTTTCAAGAATGTTTCCCTCTTTTCGATTGTTTCAAAACATATGATTTTGTTTCATTTATGCCAAATAAAAACATGTATCATGTTTAAAACCGAAAGAGTAAGATTTATTACAACAAAGATCAATAAGGTACTTTCATTATGGTAAAAATCAATAATCCATAAATCGTAAGATTCATCATGCATAATTTCGAGATTTATTAAGCATGATCAATATGCATGACACTAAAACATGGTTTCAAAATGTTTAATATTTTTATTACACAATTTCATCATTATACATCATTATATATAACTTTACAATGTCATGCATAAAATCGTCAAATCATAGTATTAAAATATTAATATTTTTATTACAACTTTATGCATCATTAAGTATACAATTGTCAAGCATGACACTTCACTATTTCATATGAGCATGCCTATTTCATTTATGTCAAATCAAAACATACATCATTTTTTAAAGCCACTTTTATGTCAAATCAAAAAATGCATCATTAAGCATGATCATTATGCATTACTTCAAATCAAACATGATTTTATTTATTTTCAAAATATTTATCATGATAGAGCATATAAGCCAAAAAAACTATTAAACATAAAGCATATTCATCAATGATGGTTTCATTGAGTATAAAGTATTTTCAACCAAAATCATTTGTTATTTGTTGTAGTCATACATTTTTCTTTTTAGGTGAATTTGTCTTTTCATGCTTAGTTTGCATACAAAAGCCGTGCATCATTTTCGAAAACAACTTTCATCATGGTATAAATCGATTATCCATAAATCGTAAAAGATCATTATGGAAATCATCAATAATCAATAAACTATAAATTACCGAAAACTCATCATCATCATACATAGCTTCAAAAAATAAATTTATTAGGCATGATATCATATTTCATAAGGCATTTTTAATCAAAATCATTTTGTTTATCATAAACATACAATTTTCATGATTATTTTCAAAATTACTAGAATGATAAGCATGATTTCTAATTTTTTTATTTTCATGTAATTAATCCTAAACTAAATTAAAAATAACTCATGAAATGTATTATGTAATTTCAAAATAATTCAAGAGAGTTGAGTTACTTACCTTGTAGTCGAAGCTCGTCAAAGCCCAATTCGTCGTTTCACCTTTGGAAGTTTTTGATTCATCCTTGGTTACCTTCCTCTTCTTTGGCCTCTTCCTCCGTTCAAGTTCATTATTTATTTTAGATTTTTGTTTAATAAACTTATTAAGATTTAGTGTTCGAAGTTCAAGTTCATCATTGTCCTCATCACTTGAGTCATCGCTCAAGTGGTATTCATTTGTCCAGAGTTCCAAATCCTTCATGTTCTTTGGAAGGTGATTTTTTTCATCATGTTCATCATGTGTATTGTGCACCATTTCATATGTCATCAACGAACCAATTAGTTCTTCAAGTGGAAAAATATTTAAATCTTTTGTTTCTTGTATTACGGTTATTTTTTTATCCCACCTTTTTGGAAGGGATCTTAAGATCTTGCTTACGAGATCAAAATTCGAAAAAGATTTACCAATAACTCTTAGATTATTGATGACATCCGTGAAACGGGTGTACATGTCGCCTATAATCTCGCTTGGTTGCATTCGAAAAAGCTCAAAATCATGCAATAAAATGTTAACTTTCGAGTCTTTGACTCTACTAGTTCCCTCGTGTGTGTTTTCAAGTGTTCGCCAAATATCAAAAGCCATTTCACATATAGAAATCCGATTGAACTCATTTTTGTCCAAAGCACAAAATAAGGCATTCATAGCCTTTGCGTTTAAAGAAAACATCTTCTTCTCCAAATCATTCCAATGTTTCATTGGAAGAGAAGACATTTCAAATCCATTTTCGACTATGTGCCATAAATTCAAATCCAAAGAAAGTAAGAAAACTCTCATTCGAGTTTTTCAATAAGGGTAGTTCGTCCCATTGAAAAAGGGAGGACGAATGAGAGAATGACCCTCTTGAAAGCCGTAAAGAGTCATTTCTATTTGGGTATTAAACCAAAGTAGAAAATCATGGCTCTGATACCAATTGTTAGGATCGGAGCGGTACTAAGAGGCGGGGATGAATTAGTGTAGCGGATTAAAAATTCGATTTTGGAAAAATATTTCGTACGATAAAAAACCGAACTCGAAGTGCTTATCTTGAAAGTGTGTTCGTAAAGGTGTGCAGCAAAAGTAATGAGGAAGTAAAGTACGTATGAATGTTTGCAGTAAGGTAAATAGCAATAAGTAAATGGAAACCAGAGAACACACCAATTTAAAGTGGTTCGGTCAAAATGACCTACATCCACTTGCGAAGCCTTCTTCGAAGAGGCTCCCAACTTCCACTAGCAAATCACTGTGAAGGGGAAGGACAAATACCCCTCTTACAACCTTTTACAAGTGGTTCACACTCTTACAAATTTTCAAAGAGAAAGAGGGAGGTGAACACTCAAGCTATTGAAAACAAAAACTTGCTAAAGGCTTTGCTAAGACTTTTATCTCAATCTCTTGCTTCTCAAAGGTTGTATTCTCTGCTGAGAATTGAGGGGTATTTATAGGCCCCAAGAGGATTCAAATTTGGGCTCTAAATTTTGAATTCTTTTGGGTTTCCGAGGCTGGCGGTGCCACCGCCTATCGGTGGCGGTGCCACCGCCTGTCAGTGTCGGACACTGACAGGTGTACTAGCGGTGCCACCGTCGGACCACTCGGGTGCTGGGCGGTGCCACCGCTTGGTTCTCGGGTCCTAGGCGGTGCCACCGCCTACACTATTTCAGCTCAATGGTTGGGCTCCAAACTTGGCCCAAACCAGTCCAAACTCGGGCCCAATTGGCCCCTACTTGGGTTATAGGATTAACACCTAATCCTAACCCTAATTAACATATTATTTACGAATTTAAAGATATTTCCCTAAGCTATTACAAAGTCCGTAAGTCAAAACTTCTTCCAGCGAGCTTCCGGCGAACTTTCGGCGATCTTCCGATAAACTCTCGGAAACCATTCTGTGGACTCTCGGCAAGCTCCTAGACTTCACGATTTGATCTTGGCGAGTTCCAACGAGCTTCTTCGGCAAGCTCCGATCTTTCTCGGTGAGCTCCGCGAACTTCCAACGAACTTTCCGACGAGCTTCCTAAAAACCCTTCGGCAAGCTCCCTACTCATTCTCGGCTAGTTCCGGCAGCATTCCCGACGAACCTTCGGACTTCCGTCGAACTCTCGAACTCACAACGAATCCTTCGCGCTTGACTCTAACACTTTGTTTTGCTTTATGTCTTCGTCGTTATTGTAGTTAATCTTGCACATAAAAGCCAAAACTCTACTCCGATCTAGACAATTATTACAACGCGAATTGACATTCTGTTGCCCGGCACGTCATTGGTTAGCGCTTCGTCTGATTCTTCAGCGCTTCATCCTCTCTTGCGACTTGTTGCCCAATCGGTGGTTGACCTCCGCAGCCCCGATATCCTTGGCGCAATTCCACTCTCCTTGGCCCGATGCCCGACGTCCGAAGCGTTCTGCCATCCAATATCCTGACGTGATCTCCTCCAGCGCAACGTCAATTCCTCTTGCTTTAATTGTCTCATCCTGATCGAAGCATCCTGCGTCACTCAAAACATAGATTAAATCATAAACACATATCAAGTGGTTTCATCATCAAAATACAAGATTCAACAGCAGCAACTTGGAGGGAGGAACCCCTATAGAGTTCCAAGGAGGCCGATCCCCTAAAGAGATCAACCCCAAGTTTAGAATCTGCAAGGGTTCTAACACCTGGTATCAGAGCAGCATTCTTGGCATCTCCCTGCCCTTCCATAGCCATCCATCAGCTCTTCACAGCCGCCCAAAGCAATTCCCGCAATTGCTTAAAAGATCGTCGCCAAATTCCGCCATCATCTCCACCACGACGGATCATCCTTTGATCTCCACTTGAATTGCAATAGGTTCTGGTTTCCTACCTTACTGCTGCTGCAATTTAGTTATCCCTATCCAAAAATCCAAAATAAAAAAATTTGTTCTTATATTACTGCATAAACTTTTCGTCACAAAGTTTTCATCTCTACAAAGAAAGATACATTGCAGAATTTCAACCGCATAGCTCTGTTTGTTTGATCTTGATACTATATTTTCTCTGTCCAAACCAATCCACCAACCCTTTCAACCATCAGAGCAGCGTTCTTGGCATCTCCCTGCCCTTCCATAGCCATCCATCAGCTCTCCACAGCCGCCCAAAGCAATTCCCACAATTGCTTAAAAGATCGTCGCCAAATTCCGCCATCATCTCCACCACCACGGATCATCCTTTGATCTCCACTTGAATTACAACAGGTTCTGGTTTCCTACCTTACTGCTGCTGCAATTTAGTTATCCCTATCCGAAAATCCAAAAAAAAAAAAATTGTTCTTATATTACTACATAAACTTTTCGTCACAAAGTTTTCATCTCTACAAAGAAAGATACATTGCAGAATTTCAGCCGCATAGCTCTGTTTGTTTGATCTTGATACTATATTTTCTCTGTCCAAACCAATCCACCAACCCTTTCAACCATCACTTCTCTCAACCTATACATGCCTTTAACCCGTCAACAAAAGATAGATCTTAACATCACAGATTTGGAGTCATATACTATGGCATCTGAGGAGGCAATCAATGCTAAATTTGAAGCCTTCGAGGCACGAATGGAGGATAAGATTCGGACTCTCCTTACCAAATTCAGTTTGGGCCGACCACCAAGCCTGAAGAAATCACATCAAGGAGAGAGCTCTAACCAATCACATCATGCCCAAAGAGATGACTTCCAAGAGAGGGGAGGCTCTATGACCGACCCCAACTATTCGCGCATGAGAGTAGACTTCCCTAGATGGGAAGAAGGAGACCCAATTGGTTAGATCTCGCGCGCGGAGCAATATTTTCGGTACCATAAAACTACGGATGCATCCATGGTGGAAATTGCAGCTATAGATCTTGAAGGGGATGCCATACAGTGGTTTGACTGGTTTGAACACACTTATGGAGTCCTTTCATGGCGACAATTCAAAGAAGGACTGCTGATCCGCTTCGGACCAACTTATTACGAGAACATTGACGGACAACTAGCAAAGATCCGACAAACCTCCACCATTCAGGAGTACCAAATCAGGTTTGAAAGGTTATCTAATCAAACTCGTGATTAGTTTGAAAAACAGCTATTGGGGACCTTTATTGAGGG
This sequence comes from Musa acuminata AAA Group, assembly GCF_036884655.1. Taxonomy (NCBI): domain Eukaryota; kingdom Viridiplantae; phylum Streptophyta; class Magnoliopsida; order Zingiberales; family Musaceae; genus Musa; species Musa acuminata. The sequence continues at coordinate 25,775,513 of NC_088343.1, read as the reverse complement.
CTTAAAGCCGGAGATCCGGGGAGAAGTTAAGGCGCGACAACCATACACGCTTATGGCAGCCATCTCTTTTGCACGACTTCAAGAGGAGCGATTGAACCATGAAGCCCGGAGGACTAGGATCACTCCTCGACCTACAATACTAAAGCCCTCAGCCCCCCCCCCCCCCCCCCCCCCCCCTACTATCAACCAAGTTCCTGCACCGAAAAGGTTAACAAAAGAAGAACTTCGGGAGTGATCTGCGAAGGGGTTATGTTGGCATTACGACGAGCCGTGGAGCCACGAGCATCGCTGTAGAAAAGGGAGACTTCTTATGATTGAACCAGTAGAAGAAGAGGTCATTGAACATCTAGAAGAGAGCCTTGAATATGAAGAAGAAGATATGGAAGAAGAGCCACAACCGACCGACATTACGGTACACGCACTAGCCAGCTACTCAAACCCGCAAACGATGAAAGTTGGAGGCCTTCTCAAACAACAGCCGATTACTGTTCTCATCGACACGGGCAGCACTAATAACTTCCTGAATAGTAAGGTTGCTGCTCGAATAGCACTGCATATTGAAGGTTGCAGCAAGTTTGATGTAAAGGTGGCCGACGGCAGAATCCTAAAGTGCGACCAAAGATGCCCGCAGGTGAAACTATTACTGCAAGACCAAGAAATTATTATCGATTTCTTCCTCCTACCACTTGATGACTATGAGGCAGTGCTTGGTATAGAATGGCTAACTACACTAGGTGATGTCTCTTGGAACTTTTCTAAATTAATTATGAAATTCTACTGTAAGGGCAAACAGATCATCCTACGCGGGAAGCGCGGAAGCAACGTTACCACTGTTTCGACCCAACGAATGGAGAAAGTTTTACACAAGATAAATGGTGGCTTTTTTATGCACCTCCAGCAGCAACCAGGGGGGAAGAAAATAGAAATTGAAGATCAAAATCTTGCCCAATTTCTTACTGAATTTGCCGATATTTTTGCTGAACCATGCGGTCTTCCTCCTTCTCGACAACATGACCATCGAATTCCAATCCTTCCGGGCAAGCCATTAGCAAACACTCAACTGTACCGATATCCTCACCTCCAAAAAGATGAAATTGAAAAGATCGTAAAGGAGATGCTTGAAACAGGGGTGATTCGACCAAGTTGCAGCCCCTATTCCTCACCAGTGCTACTTGTACGCAAGAAGGACGGAACTTGGCGGATGTGCATCAACTACCAAGCTTTAAATGGCATCACCGTTAAGGACAAGTACCCAATACCAGTGGTGGATGAACTTCTTGATGAATTAAAAGGAGCTCGAGTCTTCACGAAGTTGGACCTCCGATCCGGTTACCACCAAATTCGGGTATGTGAAGATGACATTCCAAAAACTGCATTCCGCACACATGATGGTCATTATGAATTCTTGGTAATGCCTTTTGGACTCACTAATGCTCCTTCAACTTTTCAAAGTCTCATGAATGATATTTTTTGGATCTTTCTTTGTAAATTTGTACTGGTATTTTTGAATGATATTATAATTTACAGCCCTTCTCTTGAGACTCACTTTCAGCATTTATGGATTGTTCTAACGATCCTTCAGGAAAATACTCTTTTTGTTAAGCAACCAAAGTGTAGCTTTCTCCAGCAAAAAGTAGAGTACCTTGGGCACATAATATCAGAAGAAGGAGTGGCGGTAGACCCAACAAAAATTGAGACAATGCAAGGCTGGCCGAAACCTACAAACGTGAAATTACTACGCGGGTTCCTTGGACTAACAAGCTACTATCGAAAATTTGTTAAGGACTATGGGAGGATCAGTGCACCATTCACTTCTCTACTGAAAAAAGATGCTTTCCAATGGTCGGACAAAGCCTTTGCTACCTTCAACAAACTTAAGGTAGCCATGACAACGACGCCGGTGCTAGCGCTACCAGATTTCAGCCGACCCTTCATCATTGAGACCAACGCATCTGGAGTCGGAATTGGAGTCGTTCTTATGCAAGATGGTCGACCACTCACATACACTAGCAAGGCATTATCTCCCTCTCATCAAAATATGTCAGTATATGATAAGGAGATGCTCGCCATTGTACACGCAGTAATGAGGTGGAGACCCTACTTGATCGGCCGACGATTTCAAATTAAAACCGACCATAGAAGCCTCAAGTATTTTTTGGAGCAAAAGATATCATCCCCTGAGCAACAAAAATGGGTAACCAAACTTCTTGGATTCGATTATGAAATTATATACAAAAAGGGGAAAGAAAACGTTGTTGCAGATGCACTCTCACGGCTACCTGAGCAAGCTAAGGTTTCAGCCATCTCCCTTCCTACCACTAGTCTCCTCGTGGACATTAGGGAAGAATGGAAGAAGGATCCAGAGATCAGCAACATTACAAAAAAAATTGGAGGAGGATCCAAGTGCAATACCACTACACTTGGGATTCGAGGGATCTACGCTACAAAGGTCGTATTGTGCTTATACCTGACTCCCCTTGTATCACAATCATCCTGCATGAAATGCACTCCATACCTTTAGTAGGGCACTCTGGATTCCTAAGAACCTACAAAAGAGTGAAGCAAAATTTTTATTAGAGAGGGATGAAAAAAATTATTGCTGAATATGTGGCACAATGTGATGTATGTCAACAACACAAGGGTGAAACTGTGGCAAATCTAGGGAAACTACAATCACTACCTATACCGGACTCCGTGTGGACTGACATCTCCATGGACTTCATTGAAGGGCTGCCACCTGCCAAAGGTAAATGCACAATTCTCGTGGTGGTTGATCGACTTACGAAATATGCTCATTTTTATGTTGTGAGAAGTCCCTACACTACTGCTAGTATTGCCCAAGTTTTCATAGAAAATATTGTTAAACTGCACGGAATGCCAAGGTCCATTATAAGTGATCATGATAGGATCTTCACTAGTAAATTTTGGACCGAGTTATTCCAGTTACAAGGCACCAAACTCAAGATGAGCACAGCGTATCATCCACAAACTGACGGCCAAACAGAGGTGGTAAACAGGTGTTTAGAGACATACCTTCGGTGTTTCGCTTGCGACCAACCAAAAGAGTGGGCAAAATGGCTTCCCTAGGCCGAATGGTGGAATAATACTACATATCATTCATTTACAAAATGTGCCCCTTATGAAGCATTGTATGGTCGACCAGCCCCTATGATTCCAAAGTATGTAATTGGCTCGGCCAAGGTAGATCACGTTGAACAAGAATTGATTGATAGGAACAAACTCCTACAACTGTTAAAAGATAATCTCTCTACAGCTCAAGCCAGAATGAAGCAGCAAGCCGACACACGACGAAGCGAAAGAGAATTTTAAGTAGGAGATTGGGTTTATCTTCACCTACAACCATACAAGCAACTCTCCATCAACACTCGAGCCTCCATGAAGCTATCTCCATGATTTTTTGGGCCCTATCAGATCACAGAGCGTATTGGAGTAGTGGTGTATAGACTTAAATTACCTGAGGATGCCAAAATTTACCCTGTCTTCCACGTGTCATGCCTGAAGCCCAAGTTGGGAGAACACGAGTCACCCTAGATCAAACTGCCCAACACCACTGAGGATGGAGTTATTCAAGCTCAACCACAAGCCATCCTCGATCGCAGGATCGTGATGCGTCACTGACGTCCCTATACTGAAGTACTAGTGTATTGGAATAATTTACCACTTGAAGACGCCACATGGGAACCATATGAGGAGCTAAAGACCTGGTTCCCTGAGTTCATGGAATCTCAACCTTGAGGACAAGGCTAATTTGAAGAGGGCGGATCTGTTAGGACTCTAGCTAGGAGAGTCCTAATTGAAAGGGACATTTATGTAAGAGGTTTTTTCTTATAGAAAGAATTAGGAGTTGTAAGGGAATAGGAGTCTTGTGTTGAATCTCGGATTTTGATGATAAAATCAATTGATGGGTTAATTGATCTAATCCATATTATTGAGTTAAGTGTGTAGGATTAACTATGATAACTAGAAAATACAAAGCAAGAATACCGGAGTCAAGTTCGATGGACGTTTAAGAGTCCGAAGAATCGTCGGAGATGCTGCCGGAACCAACCGAGAAGAAATCGGGAACCTGTCAGAATTTTCAGAAGTTCACCGAAGAGATTGTCGGAGGTTCCCGGAGATCACCGAGAAGGCTCGGCTACTTGTTAAAGTCATCACAAGTTCGGGAGCTTGATGGGAGTCCATCGAAAGAAGTTCGTCGGAAAGCTCGCCGGAACAAGACTCGACGTTCGCAGTTGAAAACTTGCTTAGGATGTGTTTTGTTATGTAGTTCACTTGTAATTAGGATTAGGATTAAGAGATAATCCTATATCCTGGTTAGGGGCCAACTGGGCACAAAATTAGACTTGGTTTGGGCTAAATTTGAAGCCCAACAAGTGAACCGAAGGGTCTGGCGGTGGCACTGCCAGACTGGGCGGTTGCACCGCCTAGCACCCGAGAGCTGGGTGGTGGCACCGCATGGGCTGGGCGGTGGCACCGCCCAGCACTGTCAATGTCTGACAGTGACAGGAGGTGGCACCGCCACTGACAGGCGGTGGCACCGCCAACATCGGGAACCCAAAGAGAATTCAAATTTTGGAGCCCAAATTTGAATCATCTTGAGGCCTATTGTTGAATCTCGGATTTTGATGATATAATCAATTAGTGGGTTAATTGATCTAATCCATATTATTGAGTTAAGTGTGCAGGATTAACTACGATAACCAGAAAACATAAAGCAAGGATACCGGAGTCGAGCTCGATGGACGTTTAAGAGACCGAAGAATCATCAGAGATGCTACCAGAACCAACCGAGAAGAAATCGGGAATGTGTCGGAAGTTTGCCGAAGAAATCGTCGGTGGCTCGCGGAGATCACCGAGAAGGCTCGGCTACTCGTTAAAGTCATCACAAAGATTGGGAGCTTGCAGGGAGTCCGTCGGAAGAAGTTCGTCGGAAAGCTCGCCGGAACAAGACTCGACGTTCGCGGTTGAAAACTTGCTTAGGATGTTTTTTGTGTTATGTAGTTCACTTGTAATTAGGATTAGGATTAAGATATAATCCTATATCCTGGTTAGGGGCCAATTGGGCCCAAAGTCAGATTTGGTTTGGGCTAAAATTAAGCCAAACCAATGAATCGGAGAGCCAGGCGGTGGCATCGCCTGGCTGGGCGGTGAAACCACCCAGCACCCGAGAGCTGGGCGGTGACACCTCCTTGGCTGGGCGGTTGCACCATCCAGCACCCGAACGATGGGCGGTGGCACCGCTTGGCTGGGCGGTGGCACCTCCAGCATCGGGAACCCTAAGAGAATTCAAATTTTGGAGCCCAAATTTGAATCCTCTTGAGGCCAATAAATACCCCTCAAATCTCAACTGAGATTACAACTTTTGAGAAGCATTTTGATTGAGAGAAAAGTCTTAGAAAGTCTTAGCAAGTCTTGTTTTCAATTTGCTAGAGAGTTCTCCTCCTTCTTTCTTATTGAAAATTTGTAAGAGGTTGAGCTGCTTGTAAAAGGTTGTAAGAGGGGTGTTTACCCTTCCATATCAAGAGACTTGCTAGTGGAAGGTGGGAGCCTCATCGAAGAGGGGCCTCGCAAGTGGATGTAGGTCATTTGACCGAACCACTCTAAAATCGGCGTAATCTCTGGTTTGCATTTTATTATTGTCATTTACATTACTGCATACCTTCTTACTGCTTTAGTTTCTTATTACCCTTGCCGCGCAACTTTAAGAATACGCTTTCAAGTTAAACTTTTCAAGTTTCGTTCTTATCGTACGAAAGATTTTTCTAAAACCGAAGTTTTAATCCGCTGCACTAATTCACCCCCCCCCCCCCCTCTTAGTGCCGCTCCGATCCTAACTAGTGGTATTAGAGCAAGGTTATCTCTCATATTTGGTTTAATACCCAAGAGAGATGGCTTACTCCGGCATGCAAGAGGGCCATTCTATTGCACGACCACCTTTGTTTAATGGGTCGGATTACACATATTGGAAGACTCGCATGAGAATCTTCCTCATTTCTATGGACTTTGAGCTTTGGTCTATTGTCGAGAATGGATTTCAAAAATCTTCTCTTCCGATGAGCGAATGGAATGAATCGGAGAAGAAGGTTTTTGCTTTAAATGCAAAGGCTATGAATGCCTTGTTTTGTGCATTAGACAAAAACGAATTTAATCATGTTTCAATGTGTGATTCGGCTTTTGATATTTGGAGAACTCTTGAGGTCACTCATGAAGGCACTAGCCGAGTGAAAGAGTCCAAAATCAACATCCTTGTGCACTCTTACGAACTTTTCCGAATGAAACCAAGTGAGTCCATCAGAGACATGTACACCCGGTTTACAGATGTCATCAATGGACTCAAAGCTCTTGGTAAAGATTTTACTAACTTTGAACTAGTAACTAAAATCTTAAGATCCCTCCCTAAAAGTTGGGATCCAAAAGTTACGAACATTCAAGAGGCCAAAGACCTTAAAGCATTCCCTCTTGAAGAACTCATTGGGTCTCTAATGACCTACGAAATGACATGTCAAGCTCATGACGAGCTCGAGAACCCCCTTCCAAAGAACAGGAAGGATATTGCACTCAAATCACAAGAAGACCACTTGAAAGGAACATCAAGTGATGAGGACAGTGACAATGACATTGCACTTTTGACTCAAAAATTTAAAAAATATTTAAGAAAGAACAAATTTAAAAATAATATAAAAAATAAATTTGAACAAAAGAAGGACCAAGGGATTTACTATGAATGCAAAAAACCGGGACACTACAAGAACGATTGTCCTCAAGCCAAAAAGAGAACATCAAAGAAGAAGGCGCTCAAGGCAACATGGGATGATTCAAGCGCGTCCGAAGAAGAGGAGTCCAACACCGAGCAAGTTGCTCATTACGCGCTAATGGCTTTAGGAGAAGAGGTATGTGATTTATTTAATGAAGATTTATCTTTTGAAGAACTCTCTATCGCTTTTCTTGAATTATTTGATGAATGTAGAACTGTTAGCAAGAAGTTAAGTATCTTAAAGAAAGAGCATGCTTTGCTACAAGTTTGATAGTCTTCAAACTCCTCCATGCTCTAAGTGTGAGCATTTAGAAGCAATAAAAAATGAAAATTTGCTTCTTAAGGAAATCTTAAACAAGTTTAAGGTTGGTAGCAAAGGATTAGATATGATCCTTGCACACAAGGGTCACATCGCAAATAGAAATGGAATTGGATTTGTAAAAGGATTACATCAAAATCCTACCACTTTCATTAAAGGACCTACATTACATGTTTCCTCTTATATGAAATGCAACTTCTGTTGCAAATCCGGACATATTACCTACAAATGTCCATTTAGGAAAATTAGTTCACAAAAATTAATATCGGTTCCTAAAGGAACTATAAAGGATTCAAAAATAAATAACAAGGTTAGTGGATCAATTTTTGAGGCACCCAAAATCAAATGGGTACCTAAAAATCATCCTCTTTTGTAGACAAACCCACGAGCTAGGAGCAAGAGATGGTATCTCGATAGTGGATGCTCAAGACATATGACTGGAGATCCATCTCATTTCTCTATGCTCACTAGCAAAGAAGAAGGGTACGTTACCTTCGGAGACAACAACAAAGGCAAAATCATTGGCAAGGGAACTATTGGTAACAAATTTAGTTTTTCCATTGATGATGTTTTACTAGTTGATGGATTGAAACATAATCTCTTGAGTATTAGTCAACTATGCGATAAAGGTTATATCGTTAGATTTGAATCAAATATGTGCATTATTGAAAAACCAAATCATAACATGACTATGATTGCTTTAAAACAAAATAATGTCTATACCATCAATCTTGATGAACTAAGTAATGAAATGTGTTTCTCCGCCGTAAATGATGATGCTTGGCTCTGGCATAGGAGATTAGGTCATGCAAGCATGAAAACAATATCTAAAATCTCATCTCAAGAATTAGTACGAGGGATTCCGAATATGAAGTTTGTTAAGGATAAGGTATACGATGCATGTCAACTAGGCAAACAAATAAAAATAAGCTTCAAACCAAAAAATCAAATTAGCACCACTAGACCATTACAATTGATCCATTTGGATTTATTTGGACCAATTGATACAACAAGTCTAGGTGGAAGCAAATATGCTTTTGTGATTGTGGATGACTACTCTAGATACACTTGGACCTATTTCTTAGCTCACAAAAGTGATTGCTTCAAGTGTTTCTCTAAATTTTGTAAACTCACTCAAAACGAAAAAGGCTTCATGATTTCATCAATTCGGAGTGATCACGGTGGTGAATTCCAAAACCGTGACTTTCAAAATTTTTGCGAAGTTAATGGGTACAATCATAACTTCTCAACTCCAAGAAATCCTCAACAAAATGGAGTAGTTGAAAAGAAAAATAGAAACCTACAAGAAATGGCAAGAACTATGTTAAATGAACATAGTTTACCCAAATATTTTTGGGCCGAAGCCGTAAATACGGCTTGTTACATCATGAATAGGATCCTAATAAGACCATCTCTATCAAAAACTCCCTATGAATTATGGAATAACAAAAAACCAAATATTTCTTATTTTAAAGTTTTTGGTTGTAAATGCTTCATTTTAAATGAAAAGGATGCCCTAGGTAAATTTGATGCTAAATCCGATGAAGGCATTTTTCTTGGTTACTCCTCTGTTTCTAAGGCCTTTCGTGTCTTTAACAAAAGAACCTTAGTAATAGAAGAGTCTATTCATGTAGTTTTTAATGAAATTTCTAATTTAAAGAAAAATAATTTTGATGATGATCTTGGTTTTGATAATCTGAATTTAAACGAACCCCCTCCTCAAAATAGCCATTTGAATGCATCATCTTCCGAAATTTCTTTACCCAAAGAATGGAAGTATGTAGATGCCCATCCAAAGGAGCTAATTATAGGAGATACAATAAAATGGGTTCAAACTCATTCTTCTTTCAAGAATTTTTGTGCTAACGCCGCTTTCCTTTCTCAAATTGAACCTAAATGCATTGACGAAGCCTTAAAAGATGATTTTTGGGTCATTGCAATCCAAGGAGAATTGAACCAATTTGAGAGGAATGAGGTATGGAAGCTTGTTCCTAGACCAAGTGACCACTTAGTCATAGGTACTAAGTGGGTCTTTAGAAACAAGCAAGACGAAAATGGTATCGTGGTTAGAAACAAGGCTAGATTAGTGGCCAAAGGTTTCAATCAAGAAAAATGTATCGATTACGAAGAAACCTTCGCTCCCGTGGCTCGATTAGAAGCCATAAGGATGCTCCTTGCCTATGCTAGTAGTAATAATTTTAAACTATTTCAAATGGATGTCAAAAGTGCTTTCTTGAATGGTTTTATTTCCGAAGAAGTATATGTCGAACAACCTCCCGGATTTGAAAATTCTCTTCTTCCTAATCATGTATTCAAATTGACTAAAGCTCTCTATGGCTTGAAACAAGCTCCTAGAGCTTGGTATGAAAGGCTTAGTTCCTTTCTTATTTTAAATAATTTTACCAAAGGCAAGGTTGATACTACATTGTTTATTAAATATTTTAAAAATAATTTTCTTATTGTGCAAATTTATGTTGACGATATTATTTTTGGCTCTTCGGATGAATCACTATGTGAATCATTTGCCAAATGTATGAGTCATGAATTTGAAATGAGTTTAATGGGTGAATTAACTTTCTTTTTGGGATTACAAATCAAACAACTTAGTGATGGTATATTTCTTAACCAATCTAAATATACATTAGAATTGTTAAAATGATTTAACATGGATAATTCAAAAGAAATAAACACCCCTATGAGTACTGCGACTAAGTTAGATATGGATGAAAATAGTGAAAATTTCGATCAAAAAACATATAGGGGAATGATAGGTAGTCTACTCTACCTCACCGCGACTAGACCAGATATTATGTTTAGTGTAGGACTTTGCGCTAGGTTTCAATCTAATCCTAAATTATCTCATCTGAAGAGTGTTAAAAGAATATTCAGGTATCTTAAAGGAACTCCAAATTTAGGATTGTGGTATCCAAAATCTGAAAATTTTGATCTAATAGCTTATGCAGACGCCGATTTTGGCGGATGCAGGATCGATAGAAAAAGTACATCCGGAACATGTCAATTTTTAGGACATGCACTTGTTTCTTGGACTTTCAAGAAACAAAATTCAGTTGCACTATCTACGGCGGAAGCCGAATACATTGCTGCAAGTGCATGTTGTGCACAAGTCATTTGGATGAAAAATACATTAGAAGACAATGGAATTCACTTTAAAAACATTCCCATAAAATGTGATAATACTAGTGTCATATGTCTTACTAAAAATCCAATTCTGCACTCTAGAACTAAGCACATCGACGTTAGGCATCATTTCATACGCGATCATGTCCTTAACAATGATGTTGTTCTAGAATTCATTGACACAAAGCATCAATTAGCAGATATATTTACAAAAGCTTTGAACGAAGATCAATTTGAATTCATTAGAAGGGAATTAGGCATGTTAAATTGTCCCTAAAATGAGCTTCACGAAAAATGACTCGTCCTTTTCCTTTCTTTTGTGGATTTGATTTCTTCCTTCTTCTTCAATTCAAAATGATCCATTAAAGTATAACTTATGATCTTGAGGGAAGAAGCTAAACAAAAGGGAGGAAGAAAAATTTTTTTTTCTTTCCTCCGCGGGATGCCAGCGGTGGCACCGCCAGATCCGGCGGTTGCACCGCCTGGCGCTCGGGCGCCAGGCGGTGACACCGACCGGTTTGGCGGTGACACCGACCGAGCGAGCCTTACTAACCCGAGGGGTTAGGGCCGGCGGTGACACCGCCCCCAACCCGAAAAAAACACTCTCAAAACCCTCTCCCATTCCCTCTAACCCTCATTCTAACTCTTAGAAGCATTGGAGAAGGATTCTTGGTGGTCCAAGCTTTCCATCTCTCAACATAATCTCCATAAGGTAACACTTGAAATCCCTCTTTTTGGTATCCCATTCCTTCTTTTCTTTCCTCTTTTCCTTGCTTATTTTTCACAATTTCATCATCATCTTGTCTAGATTATGGCTCCTGAGAGATCAAAAGGAAAAAGGATTGAAGGAGATTCATTTGACCATGATCTTTTTAGATCAAAAGAGGTAGCCCTTAGCTTTCCAAAATTTGAAACACGATATATCCATAAGGGAAAATACGTTGATCTGGATGAACTAGAGGACTTAGAACCCATTAGGTGGTTTGCACACCTAGAAGCTCTACCTCTACTACAAATAGATGAACCAATCTATCCGCGATTAGTTAGATTGTTCTATGCCAACCTTTATGAGGACAACGATAGCCTAAGCACTTACCTTCTAGGAACACCCATTAGAATATTTGAAGGCACTATTTGTGAGTTAATTGGCATAACTGAAAAAGATAGGGGATGCTATTTTAAAGGTAAATGGGACGTCAAAACAATAGGAGCAACCTATACCGAAGCCGTGAAAACAATTTTTACAAATCCAAACCTTGACTTCCTACCCAAGAGCTGTGAACACTTACTGCCTTTCAACTCTAAAATTCTTCATCACATTATCACAAGCATCATATTCCCCAAACAATTTCATCTTGACGAAATAAGTCAAATAGAAATAGGAACCATGTATTGAATTATGACCGGTCAGCATAATTGTTTTGGGTACTTAATTCGCCAACACATGCAGGATATTATGACTAAAGATACTATATTGCCATATAGGAGGTTAATCACTAGAATTCTTCATGCCTATGACATTTGCATTCCACCCGATGAAGAATCTATTCAAAATGATCGATATAACATAATGAATAAAAACCTACTGAAAAGACTTAGGTGCACTTTTAGCAATGGCATATGGGTTAGGCAACCTAGAAGGACGGATCCAATTCCTCCACCAATAGAACAACCCGAAACACCAATTCTTATGGGAAATGAATCTCCTCCTCCTAGTCCCTTTGGCGCAGCACCTTCAGCTCCTGTTTCCTCCTCTGAAGAGATATCATTATGGCGGAGCTATCTCAGATCAAATCACAGCAAGAACAAATTCAGAATCAACAAGTTGAAATTTTGAAGACACTACGACAGATGAATGAAAAAATAGATATCATGTATCAGCACTGTGGATTACCTCCTAAGGATTAAATTGATGTATCTTTTTATTCTGTTCTGTTTGCTTTTAACAACAAGTTCAAGTTTGTCATCGATTGAACGATAACTGATCTTTCCTTTTAGATAACTACTGTTTTAATCTGCATAAATGATGATGTCTTTTGGATAAACTATTTCTGGCAAATTTGAATGATGAACTTTGTTAAATGCTAAACCTTTTTCTATGATCATCAATTAGCTGGCTTGTCTCTTTTTGTTGATGACAAAGGGGGAGAAGTGATGACTAAGTGATGACTTACACCATAACAATAGCATGACTTATATGAATTACAAAAACTTGTGTGATATGAATGTCTTATATGCCTTGCAAAATCCTTGAAAATATCGCAAGATTGATTGATCATATTGAAGGCATGCCTTACATTTACATCATGAAATTCATGTTGAAAATCTTTATCTTCTATCGTAGTAAAAATTGTCTCTTATCATGATTTTCATCGAAGTTTTGTATTTACTATTGCTTAATGAGAATGACGATAAGTTCTACGGTTAGAACTTATCAGTTTATGCTTGAATTCTATGGATGGAATTCAAGTGTTTTCATCTTCTCATAATATGGCATATAGATAGGGGGAGTTATGTTTAACTCCGTCATCAATTGATTGTCATCATCAAAAAGGGGGAGATTGTTGAATCTCGGATTTTGATGATATAATCAATTGGTGGGTTAATTGATCTAATCCATATTATTGAGTTAAGTGTGCAGGATTAACTACGATAACCAGAAAACATAAAGCAAGGATACCGGAGTCGAGCTCGATGGACGTTTAAGAGACCGAAGAATCATCGGAGATGCTACCGGAACCAACCGAGAAGAAATCGGGAATGTGTCGGAAGTTCGCCGAAGAAATCGTCGGTGGCTCGCGAAGATCACCGAGAAGGCTCGGCTACTCGTTAAAGTCATCACAAAGATTAGGAGCTTGTAGGGAGTCCGTCGGAAGAAGTTCGTCGGAAAGCTCGCCGGAACAAGACTCGACGTTCGCGGTTGAAAACTTGCTTAGGATGTTTTTTGTGTTATGTAGTTCACTTGTAATTAGGATTAGGATTAAGATATAATCCTATATCCTGGTTAGGGGCCAATTGGGCCCAAAGTCAGATTTGGTTTGGGCTAAAATTAAGCCAAACCAATGAATCGGAGAGCCAGGCGGTGGCACCGCCTGGCTGGGCGGTGAAACCGCCCAGCACCCGAGAGCTGGGCGGTGACACCTCCTTGGCTGGGCGGTTGCACCGTCCAGCACCCGAACGATGGGCGGTGGCACCGCTTGGCTGGGCGGTGGCACCTCCAACATCGGGAACCCTAAGAGAATTCAAATTTTGGAGCCCAAATTTGAATCCTCTTGAGGCCTATAAATACCCCTCAAATCTCAGCTGAGATTACAACTTTTGAGAAGCATTTTGATTGAGAGAAAAGTCTTAGAAAGTCTTAGCAAGTCTTGTTTTCAATTTGCTAGAGAGTTCTCCTCCTTCTTTCTTATTGAAAATTTATAAGAGGTTGAGCTGCTTATAAAAGGTTGTAAGAGGGGTGTTTACCCTTCCATTTCAAGAGACTTGCTAGTAGAAGGTGGGAGCCTCATCGAAGAGGGGCCTCGCAAGTGGATGTAGGTCATTTGACCGAACCACTCTAAAATCGGCGTAATCTCTGGTTTGCATTTTATTATTGTCATTTACATTACTGAATACCTTCTTACTGCTTTAGTTTCTTATTACCCTTGCTGCGCAACTTTAAGAATACGCTTTCAAGTTAAACTTTTCAAGTTCCGTTCTTATCGTACGAAAGATTTTTCTAAAACTGAAGTTTTAATCCGCTGCACTAATTCACCCCCCCCCCCCCCCCTCTTAGTGCCGCTCCGATCCTAACAATAAATACCCCTCAAATCTCAGCTGAGATTACAACTTTTTGAGAAGCAATTGATTGAGAGAAAAGTCTTAGAAAGTCTTCGCAAGTCTTGTTTTTCAATTTGCTAGAGAGTTCACCTCCTTCTTTCTTACTAAAAATTTATAAGAGGTTGAACTGCTTGTAAAAGGTTGTAAGAGGGATATTTGCCCTTCCATTTCAAGAGATTTGCTAGTGGAAGGTGGGAGCCTCATCAAAGAGTGGCCTCGCAAGTGGATGTAGGTCATTTGACCAAACCACTGTAAAATCTGCGTTATCTGGTTTGCATCCTACTCTTGCCATTTACATACTGCAAACTTCTCTACTTAGTTACTACGCTTCCATACGTTTCTAAGTTATCAAGCTTCTAAAATCGGTTTCCATTGATATTGCTTTTCATCGTACGAAATATTTATCAAAACCGAAGTTTTAATCCGCTGCACTAATTCACCCCCCCCCCCCTCTTAGTGCCGCTCCGATCCTAACAATTGGTATCAGAGCTAGGCTCACTCTCATATTTGGTTTGATACCCAAGAGAGATGGCTTACTCCGGCATACATGAGGGTCATTCTATCACACGTCCACCCTTGTTTAATGGGTCAGATTACACTTATTGGAAGACTCGTATGAGGATCTTCCTCATTTCCATGGATTTCGAGCTTTGGACTATTGTTGAAAACGGATTTCAAAAATCTTCTCTTCCGATGAGCGAATGGAATGAATCGGAGAAGAAGGTTTTTGTTTTAAATGCAAAGGCTATGAATGCCTTGTTTTGTACACTAGACAAAAATGAATTTAATCATGTTTCAATTTGTGATTCGGCTTTTGATATTTGGAGAACTCTTGAGGTCACTCATGAAGGCACTAGCCGAGTGAAAGAGTCCAAAATCAACATCCTTGTGCACTCTTACGAACTTTTCCGAATGAAACCAAGTGAGTCCATTGGAGACATGTACACCCGGTTTACGGATGTCATCAATGGACTCAAAGCTCTTGGTAAAGATTTTACCAAAATCTTAAGATCCCTCCCTAAAAGTTGGGATCCAAAAGTTACGGCCATTCAAGAGGCCAAAAACCTTAAAACATTCCCTCTTGAAGAACTCATTGGGTCTCTAATGACCTACGAAATGACTTGTCAAGCTCATGACGAGCTCGAGAACCCCCTTCCAAAGAACAGGAAGGATATGGCACTCAAATCACAAGAAGACCACTTGAAAAGAACATCAAGTGATGAGGACAATGACATTGACATTGCACTTTTGACTCAAAAATTTTAAAAATATTTAAGAAAGAACAAATTTAAAAATACTACAAAAAATAAATTCGAACAAAAGAAGGACCAAATGATTTGCTATGAATGCAAAAAACCGGGATACTACAAGAACGATTGTCCTCAAGCCAAAAAGAGAACATCAAAAAAGAAGGCGCTCAAGGCAACGTGGGATGATTCAAGCGCGTCCGAAGAAGAGGAGTCTAACACCGAGCAAGTTGCTCATTACGCCCTAATGGCCATCGGAGAAGAGGTAACGGATTTAATTGATGCAGATTTACCTTATCATGAATTATTAAATGCTTTCCATGAGTTATTTGATGAATGTAAGACAATTAGTAGAAAATACAAATTGCTAAAAAATGAGCATGATAGTCTCACTTGTGATATCGATAAATTAAAAATTGAATATCATGATAGTTTAGCTCCATGTATAAAATGCCATGATCTAGAATCTCTCCAAAAGGAGAACTTCCTACTTAAGGACACCTTGAAGAAATTTGAGGTTGGTAGCAAATCTTTGAACATGATCCTTACAAATAAGGGTCACATTCCTAAAAGAAGTGGAATTGGATTTGTGAGAAGTCCTCACCAAAATCCAACCACCTTCATTAAAGACCCTATCTTACATGTTCAACACCAAAGCAATTGCAACTTTTGTTGCAAATATAGATATAAAACTTATAAATGTCCATTCAAGAATATTAGTCCGAACAAACTAACTTGGGTTCCTAAAGGAACCATGATCAATTCTATGCAATATGATGAACAAGTTAAATCAGTTTTTAAGGCACCCAAAAGAAAATGGGTACCTAAAAATAATCCCTTCTTGTAGAAACATACACCATCACAAGCTAGGAGCAAGAGATGGTATCTAGATAGTGGATGCTCAAGACATATGACTGGAGATCCATCTTATTTCTCTATGCTCACTAGCAAAGAAGAAGGGTGCGTCACCTTCGGAGACAACAACCAAGGCAAAATCATTGGCAAGGGAACTATAGGTAACAAATTAAATTTTTCTATTGATGATGTCTTATTAGTTGATGGATTGAAACATAATCTCTTGAGTGTTAGTCAATTATGCGATAAAGGTTATATCGTTAGATTTGAATCAAATGTGTGTATTATTGAAAAACCAAACCATAACATAACTATGATTGCATTAAAACAAAATAATGTCTACACCATCAACCTTGATGAACTAAGTAATGAAATGTGCTTCTCCGCTTTAAATGATGATGCTTGGCTTTGGCATAGGAGACTAAGCCATGCAAGCATGAAACTAATATCTAAGATCTCATCTAGAGAATTAGTGCGAGGAATTCCAAATATAAAGTTTATTAAGGACAAAGTATGCGATGCATGTCAACTAGGTAAACAAATAAAAACTAGTTTCAAACCAAAAACTCAAATTAGCACCACTAGACCATTACAATTAATTCATTTGGACTTATTTGGACCAATTGACATAACAAGTCTAGGAGGAAGCAAATATGCGTTTGTAATTGTGGATGACTATACTAGATACACTTGGACCTATTTCTTAGCTCACAAAAGTGATTGCTTCAAGTGTTTCTTTAAATTTTGTAAACTCACTCAAAACGAAAAAGGTTTCATGATTTCATCAATTCGGAGTGATCACGGTGGCGAATTTCAAAACCGTGACTTTCAAAATTTTTGTGAAGTTAATGGATACAATCACAACTTCTCCACTCCGAGGAATCCCCAACAAAATGGAGTAGTTGAAAGAAAAAATAGAAACCTACAAGAAATGGCAAGAATAATGTTAAATGAACATAGTCTACCCAAGTATTTTTGGGCTGAAGCCGTAAATACGGCTTGCTACATCATGAATAAGGTCCTAATAAGACCATCCCTATCAAAAACTCCCTATGAATTATGGAATAGCAAAAAATCAAATATTTCCTATTTTAAAGTTTTCGGTTGTAAATGCTTTATTTTGAATGAAATGGATGCCTTAGGAAAATTTGATGCTAAATCCGACGAAGGCATCTTTCTTGGTTACTCTTCCGTTTCTAAGGCTTTCCGGATTTTTAACAAAAGAACCTTAGTAATAGAAGAGTCTATTCATGTAGTTTTTAATGAAATTTCTAATTTAAAGAAAAATAATTTTGATGATGATCTTGGTTTTGATAATTTGAATTTAAATGAACCCCCTCCTCAAAATAGCAACTTGGATGCACCTTCTTCCAAAATTTCCTTACCTAAGGAATGGAAGTATATAGATACTCATCCAAAGGAGCTAATTATAGGAGATACATCAAAAGGGGTTCAAACTCGTTCCTCTTTCAAGAATTTTTGTGCTAACGCCGCCTTCCTTTCTTAAATCGAACCTAACTGCATTGACGAGGCCATAAAAGATGATTTTTGGGTTATCGCAATGCAAAAGGAATTGAATCAATTTGAGAGGAATAAGGTATGGAAGCTTGTTCCTAGACCTAGTGACCATTTAGTCATTGGTACTAAATGGGTCTTTAGAAACAAGCAAGACGAAAATGGTATCGTGGTTAGAAACAAGACTAGATTAGTGGCCAAAGGTTTCAACCAAGAAGAAGGTATCGATTACGAAGAAACCTTCGCTCCCATGACTCGATTAGAAGCCATAAGGATGCTCCTTGCCTATGCTAGTAGTAATAATTTTAAACTATTTCAAATGGATGTCAAAAGTGCTTTCTTGAATGGTTTTATTTCCGAAGAAGTATATGTCGAACAACCTCCCGGATTTGAAAATTCTCTTCTTCCTAACCATGTATTCAAATTGACTAAGGCTCTCTATGGCTTGAAACAAGCTCCTAGAGCTTGGTATGAAAGGCTTAGTTCCTTTCTTATTTTAAATAATTTTACCAAAGGCAAGGTTGATACTACATTGTTTATTAAACATTTTAAAAATAATTTTCTTATTATGCAAATTTATGTTGACGATATTATTTTTGGCTATTTGGATGAATCACTATATGAATCATTTGTTAAATGTATGAGTCATGAATTTGAAATGAGTTTAATGGGTGAATTAACTTTCTTTTTAGGATTACAAATCAAACAACTTAGTAATGGTATATTTCTTAACCAATCTAAATATACATTAGAATTGTTAAAACGATTTAACATGGATAATTCAAAAGCAATAAATACCCCTATGAGTACCGCGACTAAGTTAGATATGGATGAAAATAGTGAAAATTTCGATCAAAAAACATAGAGGTGAATGATAGGTAGTCTACTCTACCTCACCGCGACTAGACCGGATATTATGTTTAGTGTAGGACTTTGCGCTAGGTTTCAATCAAATTCTAAATTATCTCATCTTGAAAGTGTTAAAAGAATATTTAGGTATCTTAAAGGAACTCCAAATCTAGGATTGTGGTATCCAAAATCTGAAAAAATTGATTTAATAGCTTATGCAGATGTCGATTTTGGCGGATGCAGGATAGATAGAAAAAGTACATCCGGAATATACCAATTTTTAGGATATGCACTTGTTTCTTGGACTTCCAAGAAACAAAATTCAGTTGCACTATCTACGGCGGAAGCCGAATACATTGCTGCAAGTGCATGCTGTGCATAAGTTGTCTGGATGAAAAATACATTAGAAGACTATGGAATTCACTTTAAAAACATTCCCATAAAATGTGATAATACTAGTGTCATATGTCTTACTAAAAATCCAATTCAGCACTCTAGAACTAAGCACATCAACGTTAAGCATCATTTCATATGTGATCATGTCCTTAACAATGATATTGTTCTAGAATTCATTGACACAAAGCATCAATTAGCAGATATATTTACAAAAGCTTTGAATAAAGACCAATTTGAATTCATTATAAGGGAATTAGGTATGTTAAATTGTCCTTAAGAATAAACTTGTTTGAATGGATTTTTCCGTAAAGTTTTTCATCCTCTCTCCGTTCCTCGATGAATCTGATTCTTCTCTTTCAATTCTAAATGACATGTTAAATTATCTCATCCTATGAGTCAAACTCCACTCCCATCTGATCAAGATTAATAATTTTATGATATTTTGTGAATCTCAAAATTGATTTTGATGACTTGATTATGAGTTTCAAGTTGACAAATTGAATTTGAATGGATTTGTATTCGAATTATGATCTTGACTTATTGGAGTTACTACTTGGAATTTTTATCACTATCTCTTCCTTGTACATCTACAATTTTTGTTATTTATAGAAAGAAGAGATTTGATAAAATGGATTAATGCTGAATTTTCCTTTAAGATGAACTCTGCGTAAATATTTTAGCATACTTAATTTTGAATGATAAAATTTTTATGATCAATGCAGAATACCTAAAGTTTTAATCATAAATTATGTGCTTCAAGTCTCATTCCCTTTTTGTTTATGACAAAGGGAGAGAAAAGTGATGACTTGTACCATTTTAATAGAATGACTTATATGAATTGCAAAAGCTTGAGTGATATGAATGTCTTATATGCCTTGCAAAATCTTTGAGAATATCGCAAGATTGATTGATCATATTGAAAGCATGTCTAACATGTATATCATGAAATTCATGTTGAAAATCTTTATCTCCTGTCGTAGTAAAAATTGTCTCTTATCATTCGACTTGAAAATGATTTTTCGAAGTTTCACAATTACTTATGCTTAATGAGAATAACGATAAGTTCTACGGTTAGAACTTATCAGTTTATGCTTGAATTCAATGGGATGGAATTCAAGTGTTTTTAGTTTCTCATAATATGGCATATAGATAGGGGGAGTTATGTTTAACTCCGTCATCAATTGATTATCATCATCAAAAAGGGGGAGATTGTTGAATCTCGAATTTTGATGATAAAATCAATTGATGGGTTAATTGATCTAATCCATATTATTGAGTTAAGTGTGCAGGATTAACTACGATAACCAGAAAATACAAAGCAAGAATACCGGAGTCAAGTTCGATGGACGTTTAAGAGTCCGAAGAATCGTCGGAGATGCTGCCGGAACCAACCGAGAAGAAATCGGGAACCTGTCGGAATTTTCGGAAGTTCGCCGAAGAGATTGTCGGAGGTTCACGGAGATCACCGAGAAGGCTCGGCTACTCGTTAAAGTCATCACAAGTTCGGGAGCTTGATAGGAGTCCGTCGGAAGAAGTTCGTCGGAAAGCTCGCCGAAACAAGACACGACGTTCGCGGTTGAAAACTTGCTTAGGATGTGTTTTGTTATGTAGTTCACTTGTAATTAGGATTAGGATTAAGAGATAATCCTATATCCTGGTTAGGGGCTAACTGGGCCCAAAATTGGACTTGGTTTGGGCTAAATTTGAAGCCCAACAAGTGAACCGAAGGGTCTGGCGGTGGCACTGCCCAGCACTGTCAATGTCTAACAGTGATAGGCGGTGGCACTACCACTGACAAGCGATGGCACCGCCAGCATCGGGAACCCAAAGAGAATTCAAATTTTGGAGCCCAAATTTGAATCCTCTTGAGGCTTATAAATACCCCTCAAATCTCAGCTGAGATTACAACTTTTTGAGAAGCAATTGATTGAGAGAAAAGTCTTAGCAAGTCTTAGCAAGTCTTGTTTTTCAATTTGCTAGAGAGTTCACCTCCTTCTTTCTTACTGAAAATTTATAAGAGGTTAAACTGCTTGTAAAAGGTTGTAAGAGGGGTATTTGCCCTTCCATTTCAAGAGATTTGCTAGTGGAAGGTGGGAGCCTCATCAAAGAGGGGCCTCGCAAGTGGATGTAGGTCATTTGACCGAACCACTATAAAATCTACGTTATCTGGTTTGCATCCTACTCTTGCCATTTACATACTGCAAACTTCTCTACTTAGTTACTACGCTTCCATACGTTTCTAAGTTATCAAGCTTCTAAAATCGGTTTCCATTAATATTACTTTTCATCGTACGAAAGATTTATCAAAACCGAAGTTTTAATCCGCTGCACTAATTCACCCCCCCCCCCTCTTAGTGCCGCTCCGATCCTAACATCTTGAGTAGGAGTCCTATTAGGTGTTGGTTAGAAGTAAGAGTCTTAAGTAGGAGTCCTATTAGGAGTTAGGGTTTAGAAGCCCTATAAATAGCCATGTATTCCTTCTCTTTTCTTAAGCAATAGATGAATCTTTTCTGCAGCCTTTGAGCAGCAACTTGGAGGGAGGAACCCCTATAGAGTTCCAAGGAGGCTGATCCCCTAAAGATATCAACCCCAAGTTTAGAATATGCAAGGGTTCTAACAGTAACCTAGGTCTCATCAGAAATCTAAGCATGTTCTGAGGAGGTTCCACCTTATCAGAGAGATCGTAACCCGAGGAGATGTAGTAGTGGAAAGAGTTCCATCCGAAGATAACATTGCAGATCCACTAACAAAGCCGTTATCTCATATTGTCTTTGAGTGTCACAGGGGTCTGATGGGGATCAGACACATAGGTGATTGGCTTTAGGTTAAGTGGGAGATTGCTAGTCATAGGTGCCCAGCAAGCCAATCACGTGAGTGATGGCACGTGTGACTTGATACAGAATCTTTTTTGCTTATTATATTTTGGCATATATCACTTTATAACTATTGCATATATGCATATATATATTGTGATGTCCTTGGATTTGTGCAATGGGAATCGAATCGTGATGAGATCACGAAAATGAGATCGATTCACCTTTAAACACATATCCTAAATAATCCCGGTCATAGGTTACTCGAGAGGGACATCGTGATAACCGGACAGACTGATGTGTTGTATACTCGTCCATATGATGGATGCAGCGGGTCTCATAGCTGCTCGTGTAGAGAAACTAGGGATACAGTACATGTGCTCATTGGAGAATGAGTTCACTGATTGATCCGCTTACGGAATGCTGGATGGTTGATGATGCCTTGTTGTCAGACAGCGATTCCGTAGTCCTAGTGGTATATCTGGTCCTTAGACTTGAGACACCAAGGATGTCCTATATGAGTGCTCCACTCTTTGATACCAGACTTATAGGTTTGACTGTCCCAGATCTAGTATAGCTGGTCATTGGGAGTGGTAGTCGACCTTACGAGGGCTATTGAGTGTCAATAGAGGATCATCCACTCTCGGCGTCATGAGAAGAATATCTCATGTGTTCTTGCTCGGACAAATCCCTGGCCAGGGTCATTCGGGTTGAGAGAGAAAGAGTTCTCCGGGAGAATTCGATTAGAGCGAGACTCGAGTAGAAACCGTATGGGTCTAACAGCACCATGCTCGATATACGGTCTTTGGGATATTAGATTGATGAGGGACTATAGGTACACGGTAACTAAGGACAGACAGGTACAATGGATTGGATTCCCCTGTATCATCTAGGGACTACGGTGTAGTGGCCTAGTACGTCCGTAGTCGATGAGTCAAGTGAATTATTACAGAGATAATAATTCACTAAGTTAGAAGGAGTTCTGATAGGTATGACTCACGGTCAGCTCGATATTGGGCCTAGAGGGTCACACACATATGGTAGGCATTGCGATGAGTAGAGGTTCAGATATGAGATATCCGACGGAGCCCTTGTCTTCTTGGATATCCAATAAACCCCCTGAATTATTGGATCCCATGGACGAGATCCAATAAGAGCCCATGAGAGATTATTGGATAAAGGTCCACTAATCTAAAAGGCTTGGGTTATTGGATGCAGATCCAATACCCACTAGGTGAGGATCCATTAGGGTTTAACAATAGACCTCTATAAATAGGAGGGATTCAGAGCCTCATAGGCTAGAGCCTTTGCTTGCCTCTCCTATTCTCCTTCCCCTCTCCACCTCAGAGCAGGCCAGGAGTTTTGAGGAGCGTCGTCGCAGCCCTGTTATGTGGATCACCACTAGAGAAGATGACGCTTGACCTCCTTCACCCTCTCCTAAGGATCTGTAAGGAAACAGGGATATACGATCTCCCTAGGTAACACAATCTACTCTATACGTAATTTTTTTTTAGTTTCGCAGATTTTGCGCACCAATCTTCGCACGACGATGAACATCTCCTTGGGAATCGAGGATTTTGTTTTCTTGTTCTTCCGCTGCGCATGTGATGTCGCCCCCAAAGATTTTCCCAATAGGACCGTCAGCGATCCATCGGCACGCCTCGGAGAGGGGGGTGGGGAGTGATAGGGTGTATTTTGGCCCTATGTGAACCACCGACAAACGCTACAGACCGACGCAACACCGTACGCCTCCAAAACCGCAGGGTGTATGCCACGTCAAGCTTCAATGGTGCGACTATGCGGCCTGACCACCCCAAGTGTTGGGGGCGGTATCGTCTGCTGTTAGGGCAGTGCCGTCTGACGCCGCTCAAGCACCCTCGAAGATGCCACCTTATCAGAGAGGTTGTTCTGCCCCTAGAGTCAATGGCCATGTCGGACCAAGGCCCGACCAATTCCCACACACAGGTATAAATACCCCCGACCTGATCCAGGAAAAAGGGGGGGAGAGAAAAATCAATTGATCACTCCATTGACTTGCTCATCGGAGGGGCCTCATCGGGTGATCCCAACGAGGGTCATTTTTGCAGGAAAACACGGCCATCTCACGAAGACGAGCTGCCAACCACCCCGGAGAAGGAGAGATGCAGCATGGCATACATAGTGCCCGGATCAGCATACCAAGGAACGCTAATCAGCACCCCGTCGTGAGGGCCCGATCGACCTCGACATCCAGCTCAGTCAGCAGAAGACTCCCGACATTGACCCATGGACCAGGCCGCGCTGACTAATCAACCATGAAATATTTGTTCACTAACAAAACGAATCGTAAGTCAATTCAATTCCGATTACAATTCTAATCTGATTTCAATTCGAATCAAACAACGGTCAGGTCCATTTCGAACCACTCGTCCATCTCATGTTACCGGAGAACATAGCGGCACGAAGATTAAAGTAGCTTTGGCACCCACACATGCACAGAAAAAGCCATGTTCATGGCGTTACAGTCTAGTACGAATATCTAAGTAGTTCTTAAGGAGTCCATGCATGCTTAGAAGAGACTTGTTCCTGAGGTTACAGCATGATGGTGGACACAGCACAAGGGACCCGCCACTTAGGGATTCCATCATCATCGTCATCTTCTTCTTTTCTCTCTTATCTGTCTTCACCTTCTTACGACTTGGAATTTGGCCAGCCACCGTTATCTTTCTTCCTTACTCCACTTCGTAACCAAAAGTCTCAAAGAAGAAGCAAACTTAGAGAGATAAAAGACATCAACACAAGAAAAAAGGGCACAAGAAAATGAAGTTATAGTCCTTTTCTATCCTTGTTCACCGGCTATGGAACATGTGCTGATAGCGTTTGTAGCACTTCAATCGACATCGGAACTCTCCGGGCTCGGTTGCTGATTCAAATCAGGATTCTTGGATCGCCACTGAATCTGAAGGTGGTGTTGCTGCGGCAGCGGCGGTGATGGTGGCGGCTGTGGTGGTACCAGTGTCGCCTGGAGAGCGTCCACCCGCGCGCCCACCTCGGTGGCCTTCTTCCGGATCGAGTCGGCCGACATAACGCCGCCGCTGCCGAAGCCCTCCGCCTCTGGATCTTCAGCGAGGATCTCGTCCGGGAAGTTGAGCCTGGCGGAGCGACCCCGGAGGTAGAAGACGGCGGTGTCGTATGCCCGGGCGGCAGCTATCGCGGTGGAGTAGGATCCCAGCCAAATCCGCGACCGCTTGTTAGGCTCCCGTATCTCCGCCACCCACTTGCCCCACTTCCTCATCCTGACTCCTCTGAAAGGTCTGTCCCTGCCGCCGCCAACGCTTCCCGCCGCCACCACCCTCCGCCTGGACGCTGCCGGCGGTGGCTTCCTTGGTTCCTCGCTGGTGGAGGTGGAGCAGCACTGCCCCTCCATCCCTTCACCCTCTCTCTCTCTCTCTCTCTCTCTCAATAACATATATAGTTATCACTAAAATGTTGAGGGGATTAACTAAAGCTGCTGATGAGAACTACAATAACTAAAAGCCAAACGGAATAGTGAGTGTAGTGTGTATGTAAAGAGCTGTGCTCTTTGGCGACGGAAACCGACGGCTAAGATGCTAATAATTCTACGTAGTTTGACAAATCCTGCGGTGTAGATTGTGTCAAATCAACCCTTTCAACGGCCAAGAAATTATACACGTAGTCGGCAAGAAACAAACAAGGCAAAGCGAGACGGGACACGGACGCGATAGCTTGATAAGGAGATGCTGCCACGTGGAAGGATGGAGAGAGATCCCAGCCGCCGCCGCCGCCGACAGGCGATGTGGAGCGCAGCACGCCACCACCGGACACGTGACCCAGTGGCCGACGTCGACGTTTCCGCCTCGCCTACGGAAACCCCCCATCCGCTCGGTCTCTCTCTCTCTCTCACACATACACACGACGATGATAGAGATGGGTGGGAGAGAGATCGGAGCTTAGTTCTTCCTCAAGCCAACGGTCGAGATCGCTTGGTGGGGATGAAACGGAGGCTCGAGATGATGTGCGGAAGAAGCGGTGGGGGGAGGACTTTTCAGGAGAGATAGTGGCGGAGAAAGAAAGAGATAGAGAGGAGGTGTGGCTCAGCTAAGTTGTGGCCGTTGTCTTATCCTAATGGAAGAATTGTGGCGCCGGAGGTGTGACGAGGAAGACAAGGCGATAAACTAAGAAGAAAGTGATGTGAATAATAATGCAATTGGGATCCTCCATTCCACTACCGACACCGCCGGCATGTTGACTTTTCTTCCAACAGTAGACAGGCTTCAGATGATCCACCCGCCATTCCTTTCAATGGCTACATCAAAATCCATCTCGATTTATCTTATCACACATAAAATAATGCATTAGTTTTTTTTTCCACTATTTACATAACTTTAAATGGGATAAGAAGAGAGATAAAAATTCAAAAGCATAAATAAATATTTAATTGCCTTATTAATTAATAATATACATCCTCAGGAAAAAATGTAATGTTTTGTGAAGGAGCAAGAAAACCAGACCTAAAACAACAAAGGAAGATGATCATAAAAAAATTAAAAAAAAATCCTTTCAAAGGATCATAGGTTCAAATCTTTTTGCGACACCTAACACTTGACTGTTCAAGTGCCAAGTTCGATCATATTCGTGTGGTGCATATTTCCTCCCGTGTTAGATGATAAAGAACTATCCGTATAGGACTTGACCACGTCATACGTATGAAGAAAAAACAAAAAAAAAACAGGAGCAGATTTTTAGCAGCAATAGCATTATAAAGTAGATGTATTTTGTTTTTTATAGGCAGTAGTATAATCCTCCAGGTATATATGTACAAACATACCTATGTGTTGCTGGTCACGGGTTTAATGAAATGCAAGAGGGGAAATGGTGGTCCTTTTACATTTCCTTTCCTGTCATTTATGTGCCAGCAGAAGGTATCATGCACTTGGCCACGGGACAAAAAGACGACATACGAGATGACAAAGGACTGCACCTTTGATGAACGGAAGGGCAAGAGTTCAGAATCATACCATTGACCCAGTAAAGGAATGATCGAATAATATTAGGTTGTCATAAGAAAATTAAGGGCTTAACGACCGTCATTGACATGATCGAGGCCTTTCGCCTCCTTTAAAGAAAAGCAGAAAAGGGATTAAAGAACCAATTGAATGATTCAATTAGAATGATGATTTAGGTATACTTGAAGGGAGATTTAACATTATGATGGTCAAAGCAAGGTGTGTTTCTTAAGGTTGGTCAACATAAATGCAGATGAATATTCTCCACCTAATTTGATCAAATTGAAATGTGATCTATGTAAACAGTTGTCCTGTGTAGAGTGTGCACTAAGGAGACATCTATTGACCCAGTATTGTATAAATATGTTCTAATGATGTCAAAAAAATGATGCAGTCTAAGAAATTACTCTTTAGACTGAAAGGGTTGGCCATGTCAAAACTTCCATGTCCAGCTCAATAAATAGTGCAGACATTGAAGAAAACATGGTCTCTGTAGAGAAGATCGTGCCATCATGTTCTTGAGAGGGAGTATAGAAGCATGAGGGTTTGACAAAGATGAAGCAAGCGGTCATTGGTCATGTCACATTAAACTTTCTTTTTTTTTTTGCATACTTTTAGACTATACGGATCAACTCCACTTCCAAAATCTCTACTATTTTCTGTGAACCAAATTGTCGAAACTAGAGCTGCTCTCATCGAAAGTCCAACTTGGTGGTCAAAACGCATGGAGTCTAAAAGCTTTTTAGACTATCAATTCCCATACTATGATGTCTAGTCATCTCATAACTTCGATCTGATCTAATCGCCACCCAAGCGATACTTTAGACACGTGCGTACTAACTCCCTCAAACCTAGGTCTTTCATGTTCCGAACCCATTACCCATCTCAAATGCAAATAATTCTCTCTCTCTCTCTCTCTCTCTCTCTCTCTCTCTCTACACAAGTGGGACAAAGTCTCCCAAAGCTCGTTCCTTGTTCTGCCTCACGGAAACAACCGACTTCAAAGATCAGCCTGGTGAAAGTTAACAGATGCCAATGTCCATTGGCTTGGACAGTCAAGGCACTCGGAACCCTAAAGGGTTGTTCGCTCCACCCATGGTGAGGGATGACTAAACCAATGCGGCTTTCTTGGTTTAGCGCATGACAAGGTCTCAACAACGTACATTTTCTTTTGATAAAGGGAGCATTCGCCAGATCTGAGAAAACGCACCTGAAGGCCATGGTTAAACTGCTGTGGCGAAGAATATGCTGTCTACTTTAGCCGTAGGTGTCCGTCTCATGTTGTGCCAGCAATTCCTGGATTCCCAATGCCAATGACCATATCATACCTGCAACACTTGCAAGCAGCAGTAGTAAGTCAAATTCAAGCCAATACAATACGATGATCCAGGAGATTCAATCATTGTTTCCACTGACAAACAGGTCGACAATGGCATAGTTGACACCCAATCCAACAAAAACCAAGCCAAAATAACCTCAAAAGACCAGCTGTTTGTCACCAGACGGTGTCTGGTATTATTTTAATCGAGTCTCTGCGATCTCAAGAAACAAGGCCATCATTCAGGGACAACGCCGCCAACTGATCAGTGGGGGCATTAGCCTGATGCTGCTGTGCGACGTTCCTCAGAACTTCCATTGCCTCTGCAACTTTCGCTTTCAGGGCATCTGGAGATTCCAGCAGATGCAGGACCTCAGTCTGGTCCATCTCCAGTAGCATCCCTGTAACTTTGGCTGCATGATCATGTTCGAGTTGCTCAACTAGTGGGTACAGATTCTCACCCAGCATCTAGACAGGAAAAACATTTGAATCATTATCAGTGGATCATTTCAGAATCACAAATCAAACACAGTAACTGATCATGGGACATTAAGATAGTCCCCACTGACCAAGCATAATGGTATACTTCAAATATATGAGCATAATATCTGCATCCTGAACAATTTGTGGTCAGTGATAGGCTCCACAGGAAAGCAAGTGACAAGGATTTCAAGCCCAGAGATGGATTCGGTCAATCTGAAAATGCAGAGACCATCAAGTGGCTGGGAGATGGGCCATGTATGGCCATGGAGTTTCAGGAGGTTCACTCATTTTTACCCATAGTTTGGTGCTGGTTTTAGTTAAAGAAACAAACATTACTCTGCCGCATGATATAAGATGTGTGAGACATGTTATCCCAACAAATATGTACTACTAACAGAATGGCATAACAGTTTAAAAACATATACAAAGAAAAAAAGTTGCACACGGTAACTGGTAGGAGATGCATCTAGTGAAAAGACATACCATCCTTTGCTGCTCAGGAGTAGCATTTGCGAGGGCTGAAGCCAATGCCCCAATGGGAATAGGTTGTGACATAGGAGCATCTCGCATGGGCAAACCTCCCATGTCATAGGGAGATAGCATCCCACCAACAACACCTGGTATTGGAATATCAGGCATGTTGCGTCCAGGAGGGTAGCGCTGGACACGGCCCCTTGGAAACATCTGCTATCCAATTTTGGCAAAAAATAATATGAATACACATTTTGCACTATACAAATCAGGATCACTGGAACAATCAAGAAGTAAAATTACTGCATTTGCGACAAAGTAACAATTCATATTGCGTAGCTCCAAATCATGCAGGCAGAAAAATCAACAAAGTGGACCAAGCACCAGACCATCATATAGCAATATTTCAGATTTCATTGATGAGAAATCGAGAAGTAAAACACATCAGACATACAGCTGTGCACAGCTCAAAATTTAGATGGACCATACTTGCGCACCCTATGTCTCTCAGTGTAAGCATGGATCCCATCTGTACTCTCCTCCATCTATTATCATGCATGCTTAATTTTATCATCGAAAAGTGTGACAATGTGCTTGATCTTTCCGTGATGCTTTTTGCAAATCCAGCACTCAGATGCCTCTAATGAGGTTAGAACTGCTCATTTCAGGCATCTACCTGACCAGTCAGTTAATTTTTAACAAATCAGTATCTACCACATATATAACTAGTTGCCTCACCCCCTCAAATAAATCAGAACTAGTGCAAAACCAATTTAAAACACAATGTGGATCTTAACCCATTCAACACCTCTCCTGTTTTATCATGTTTTATTTACAACCAGTTGCAATTATGTGAATATTGCTGAAATATACCATATAAATATAATATTGCAAAAGGTCAGAAAGGGAAAAACATCTCCGAATGCAAAGAGGATGATCGCAGACCTGTTGCTGAACTAGAGGCATAGACTGCTGCATTTGTTGTCTAGGTCCTACTCCAGAACGCCTACCTCCTGGGCGATGCATCTGCTGACCTTGTTGGACTAGGGGCACTAAGAAATTTGGCATAGGTGCCCCTGTGGGCCGCATTCCAGGAATAAGCTGTTGTTGGAAACCAAATCCAGGCTGTAGATGAAATTGTAGAATTTTGAGAATGCAATTAAAGATTAATAAGTATTGGTGCTAATTTATGAACTATAAAAAATTACAACATCAATCAACCCAGTGCACAATAACAATTTATCAATCTGAAATGTAATGATATGAAGATTAGATTTCCAATAGCATCCAAATATTTGGCAATGACAAAAAAGAATAGATCAATAGATCAAAACTCATCCAATATAAAAAAGAAAAAGCATCTGCAAATTGCATATTTTCCTTAAGCATCATATCGTCAAAGCTATCCATCTATTTTCACACTAATCTCATCATTGGGTCAAAAGCCCTGACAAGATTTGACAAAGATTTGAGCTGGAAAGAAGCAGCCTCAACATAAATGCTAGAAATGGTTTTCAATAGTTAAGATTATGAAAAATGCTAGTTGTTACATTGCCGTAGAAAAGACAAATAGTTAATATAATGAGAAGGTGTCCTTCATGTCCTCGTCCTTGCCTGATCATCTCAGAAAGTGCTTAATGCACCTTTTGTAACATAATGGAAATGGCATACAAGTGGTCTTCTGTTAAGTGGGGCAAGCAGCTAAATTCATCAACATTAAGCATATCAAACTTCCAATCCCCATTTTTCCATGTTCTCCAACTTTGTCCGAGAACCATAATGCTGCAATGTCTTTCACATTGAAATATAAAAAAAATCATAACAGGAAAAAAAAATCAATTACATTGGAAAATTGATGCTCAAACCTGTTATTAAGCATTATAATGGATGTTATATGACATGCACATTAACCATCATTGAGTTATCACTACTCACCAAATTAAATAACAGCTTGAATGATGATCGTGGGCTTTTTCTTTAACTTTCGGCCAAATCAAATCTTAAGATAAAAACTAAATAATCCCAAGAAATATGAGTTTTCTTTTTTAACATCAATATTACGCTTCATCAAGATATCTTATATTAATATTGCATATAATGAAGACACTAAAGACAGTCAATCAACATAAGGTGTATCATTAAGGGGTTGTGCATGGAAGAAAAGCATTAAATTTTTTTGTAAGCACTGTTGACTGAAAAAATAAATAAATCAAAGTACATAACAACAATATAATAGTTACCTGTGGTGGAATAAGGCCAGGAGGTGCTTGACCATAAAATATATGTTGCCCCACACCAGGAGCACCAGGGGGGTACATGGGAAAACGAGTACCAGCAGTAGGCACCATTGCTACTGGCCGTACTTGTGAAAACTGTGCCTGAAAATTAACAAAACCAATAGAAAGCATGATAAAAATGACCAAAAAACATATATGTAAACAATACATGCAGAGGTAGTACTGTCTAATGGCAGAGTAAAAAATAAAAACAAAATGGTACAAAGGCCACCATGCCAGCTAACAGTACACTGTACATAACTACTAGGTTGGACCATTCAAGGAAAGTAAAATAATCTGGTTTGGTACTTGCAAAAGTAAACACCTGAGTAGAACACTCATGCATGACAAGTGGACAATGAAGCTATCCAAACTTGACAGACATCATAAAGAAGAAGTTTGCGGCAGCCTAAAAACTGCATTCCCAGTGCGATGCTGTTCTAAAATCAGCAAGGTGCTCCCTGTCGAGAACTATACTTGTCAAAGGAAATTGACAAAATTTAACAAGCAGTTCAATTATAAGCACCATATACGACTGTTCGAATTCTTAATACCAGTTACCTGTGGCTAATTAAATCATACAATTGAAGATTTTTGTTTTTGACATTTAATAATATAGAGCTCCAACACAGGAGACAAATGACTTGTAAAACAATGTGTTGGTGTCCAAACCTGAAGAATCCATCTTACAAGTTTGGGTGAAGCTTCTTGGCCAGCCTTGTTAAACAGGCTGTAGCTGCTATGTAGATAAGTCAACAAGGTCTAAGGAAAAGGGAATAACAGCTGCCAAACTGGTTGCTTGTGGTCTCAGAAAGTGGAGATAAGCAGGATCTAAGGTTGTTTTAAACAGGCTATGAGGGAGGGCAAGGTTAAAAAGAATTGTGCTGCCAGGATACATTACTTGCGGGCTGCAGTTGCTAAGGTTGCTTTAAACAGGCTATGAAGGTTCTTCATTTGTCAACAAGTCATGCGCAATATCTTGATCTGCTAACTCAATTGACATTTGACCTTCCATAACTTCAGAAACTATACCAATTTTACTAACCTTTTCAACTTTTTCGATGCCACTTCTGTGAATTGTTACATATCCTTCAAATTACAGTTGTGATCTAAGAAGTTCATTTGCTAAAGTTTTCAAATTTCCTTTGGATGACTTTGGAGTTGGAAGAAGCTATATTTTAGAAGTGTTTGACAATGTCTAGAGCTCTTTATACCTATTTTTCTATTATTCAAACAAGGTGCTTGCAACAAGCTTTTATACTGTTATTAGTTACCATCAATTGCACGCATAACCACATTAAAACAAAGACACTTCCGTGCTGCAATATTGCACCAAGCATCTTCCTTTTAGCAACCTTTTTCAACACCTCCCAAAAGACAATAAAGTTCATCAATAAACTATCTAATGCTCCTCATCCCCCTTGACATGTAAGCAAGCTTGGTCTTTCAGTCTCACTTTTAAGAAGCAACTCATTCACAGGGACACATGATACATGACTCAACATACACCTCGAGTTTACACTCCAATAAGTCATCAACCCCCATTGTATACAAGCTTGACCATTCACTGTCATCTCGCTAAATAAAGGGGTGGATAGGCCATGAAAGACATGAATTCACATCCATATGCACTGTGCCTGTGTACTTCCCAACACTTAACAAGTGCTTAATACTTGCTTTTATAAAGCAAATTTGCTATTGATAAACATTACCATCTCAAACAAAGCAGCTCTCAAACTTCATGATACAGACCAAATATTATTGTTGATAGGGATAAAAGTGGCGACGTGACACGCCATGACAGCATCCCCCTGAGCGACACGTTGCCCGAGGCTCACCATATCCTGCAGCAGCTCAGCCTCCCACGCAACCCCAGTGGCAATGTCAGACGCCACCAAAGGTACTGTCCTGCCGCGCAGACAGCTACGTCAGGTAACATCTAATCTCATCTATAAATACCCCTGAGTCCTAAGCAAAGGGGGAGAAACTCACTCAGACACAAAACACTCAGAGGCTCTTCTTCTGCCTCATCCACAACCCCCTCCACGTCTTCCTCTAACTTGATCGTCGGAGGGGTCGGGCCGAGCTCCCGGCCCGACCTGTGTGCAGGTGCGAGACGGTGTCGCCTCTTCCTGAAGCTGCGGCGGAGCTGCCCCCCACCCGTTGACCACCGCCTTCCGGACCTGGACCAAGCCGCGACGGCCCCAAGGCCACGGCTGAACAGTTACTTACCGTAACATTTTGGCGCTAGAAGGAGGGCCCGGAATGATGGTACGTTAGTCTTCTCCTAGGTTGCTCCACTGCAGCCGACCTGCACGAGCAGCAGCGACTTCTGGGGCTGGTCTCGGCTCCTCAGCCTCATGCGCAACAAGTAGCACGCTGCCTTGCTGCCTCGCTGCCTTGGCTCCTCGGCCTCACACGCAGCCAGCAAGCAGCCTCGCTGCCTTGGCCACTCGGCCTCATGCGCAGCCAGCACGCTGCCTCGGCCACTCGGCCTCATGCGCAGCAAGCACTACGCTGCCTCGGCCACTCGGCCTCATGCGCAGCCAACATGCTGCTGCCTCGGCCTCATGCGCAGCCAGCAAGCAGCCTCGCTGCCTTGGCCACTCGGCCTCATGCGCAGCCAGCACGCTGCCTCGGCCACTCGGCCTCATGCGCAGCCAACATGCTGCTGCCTCGGCCTCATGCGCAGCCAACACGCTGCCTCGGCCACCCGGCCCCTTGCGCAGCAAGCACTACGCTGTCTCGGCTCCTCAGCCTCATGCGCAGCAAGTAGCACGCTGCCTTGCTGCCTCGCTGCCTCGGCTCCTCGGCCTCACACGCAGCCAGCAAGCAGCCTCGCTGCCTTGGCCACTCGGCCTTATGCGCAGCCAGCACACTGCCTCGGCCACTCGGCCTCATGCGCAGCCAGCACGCTGCCTCGGCCACTCGGCCTCATGCGCAGCCAACATGCTGCTGCCTCGGCCTCATGCGCAGCCAACATGCTGCTGCCTCGGCCTCATGCGCAGCCAGCAAGCAGCCTCGCTGCCTTGGCCACTCGGCCTCATGCGCAGCCAGCACGCTGCCTCGGCCACTCGGCCTCATGCGCAGCCAACATGCTGCTGCCTCGGCCTCATGCGCAGCCAACACGCTGCCTCGGCCACCCGGCCCCTTGCGCAGCAAGCACTACGCTGTCTCGGCTCCTCAGCCTCATGCGCAGCAAGTAGCACGCTGCCTTGCTGCCTCGCTGCCTCGGCTCCTCGGCCTCACACGCAGCCAGCAAGCAGCCTCGCTGCCTTGGCCACTCGGCCTTATGCGCAGCCAGCACGCTGCCTCGGCCACTCGGCCTCATGCGCAGCCAGCACGCTGCCTCGGCCACTCGGCCTCATGCGCAGCCAACATGCTGCTGCCTCGGCCTCATGCGCAGCCAGCACGCTGCCTCGGCCACTCGGCCTCATGCGCAGCAAGCACTACGCTGCCTCGGCTCCTCAGCCTCATGCGCAGCAAGTAGCACGCTGCCTTGCTGCCTCGCTGCCTCGGCTCCTCGGCCTCACACGCAGCCAGCAAGCAGCCTCGCTGCCTTGGCCACATGGCCTCATGCGCAGCCAACATGCTGCTGCCTCGGCCTCATGCGCAGCCAGCAAGCAGCCTCGCTGCCTTGGCCACTCGGCCTCATGCGCAGCCAGCACGCTGCCTCGGCCACTCGGCCTCATGCGCAGCCAACATGCTGCTGCCTCGGCCTCATGCGCAGCCAACACGCTGCCTCGGCCACCCGGCCTCATGCGCAGCAAGTAGCACGCTGCCTTGCTGTCTCGCTGCCTCGGCTCCTCGGCCTCACGCGCAGCCAGCAAGCAGCCTCGCTGCCTCGGCTCCTCGGCCTCGTGCGCAGCCAGCAAGCAGCCACGCTGCCTTGGCCACTCGGCCTCATGCGCAGCCAGCGCGCTGCCTCGGCCACTCGGCCCCTTGCGCAGCAAGCACTACGCTGCCTCGGCTCCTCAGCCTCATGCGCAGCAAGTAGCACGCTGCCTTGCTGCCTCGCTGCCTCGGCTCCTCGGCCTCACACGCAGCCAGCAAGCAGCCTCGCTGCCTTGGCCACTCGGCCTCATGCGCAGCCAGCACGCTGCCTCGGCCACTCGGCCTCATGCGCAGCAAGCACTACGCTGCCTCGGCTCCTCAGCCTCATGCGCAGCAAGTAGCATGCTGCCTTGCTGCCTCGCTGCCTCGGCTCCTCGGCCTCACACGCAGCCAGCAAGCAGCCTCGCTGCCTTGGCCACTCGGCCTCATGCGCAGCCAGCACGCTGCCTCGGCCACTTGGCCTCATGCGCAGCAAGCACTACGCTACCTCGGCTCCTCAGCCTCATGCGCAGCAAGTAGCACGCTGCCTTGCTGCCTCGGCTCCTCGGCCTCACACGCAGTCAGCAAGCAGCCTCGCTGCCTTGGCCACTCGGCCTCACGCGCAGCCAGCAAGCAGCCACGCTGCCTTGGCCACTCGGCCTCATGCGCAGCCAGCGCGCTGCCTCGGCCACTCGGCCTCATGCGCAGCCAGCACGCTGCCTCGGCCACTCGGCCTCGTGCGCAGCCAACACGCTGCTGCCTCAGCCTCATGCGCAGCAAGTACTACGCTGCCTCGGCTCCTCAGCCTCATGCGCAGCCAACACGCTGCCTCGGCCACTCGGCCTCATGCGCAGCCAGCACGCTGCCTCGGCCACTCGGCCTCGTGCGCAGCCAACACGCTGCTGCCTCAGCCTCATGCGCAGCAAGTAGCACGCTGCCTTGCTGCCTCGGCTCCTCGGCCTCACACGCAGTCAGCAAGCAGCCTCGCTGCCTTGGCCACTCGGCCTCACGCGCAGCCAGCAAGCAGCCACGCTGCCTTGGCCACTCGGCCTCATGCGCAGCCAGCGCGCTGCCTCGGCCACTCGGCCTCATGCGCAGCCAGCACGCTGCCTCGGCCACTCGGCCTCGTGCGCAGCCAACACGCTGCTGCCTCAGCCTCATGCGCAGCAAGTACTACGCTGCCTCGGCTCCTCAGCCTCATGCGCAGCCAACACGCTGCCTCGGCCACTCGGCCTCATGCGCAGCCAGCACGCTGCCTCGGCCACTCGGCCTCGTGCGCAGCCAACACGCTGCTGCCTCAGCCTCATGCGCAGCAAGTACTACGCTGCCTCGGCTCCTCAGCCTCATGCGCAGCCAACACGCTGCCTCGGCCACTCGGCCTCATGCGCAGCCAGCACGCTGCCTCGGCCACTCGGCCTCGTGCGCAGCCAACACGCTGCTGCCTCAGCCTCATGCGCAGCAAGTACTACGCTGCCTCGGCTCCTCAGACTCATGCGCAGCCAGCACGCTGCCTCGGCTCCTCAGCCTCATGCGCAGCCAGCACGCTGCCTCGGCCACTCGGCCTCGTGCGCAGCCAACACGCTGCTGCCTCAGCCTCATGCGCAGCAAGTACTACGCTGCCTCGGCTCCTCAGCCTCATGCGCAGCCAGCACGCTGCCTCGGCCACTCGGCCTCATGCGCAGCCAGCACGCTGCCTCGGCCACTCGGCCTCGTGCGCAGCCAACACGCTGCTGCCTCAGCCTCATGCGCAGCAAGCACTACCCTGCCTCGGCTCCTCAGCCTCATGCGTAGCAAGTAGCACGCTGCCTTACTGCCTTGCTGCCTCGCGGCCTCGGCTCCTCGGCCTCGTGCGCAGCCAGCAAGCAGCCTCGCTGCCTCGGCTGCTCCTCAGCCCCATGACGGTGCAGCCCGCTGCATCGACTCATAGGTCCCATGCGCGGCCAGCCCGCCGCCTGTGCGCCTCAGCGCGCCTCTTGGCTCACGGTTAGCTTCGGCCTAACCCCCTCTTTTTTGCATTCGCACGGCTCGGTCGTAGACGGCCTGAGCCCACCTCAGTGCGGCCTCCTCGCCTGAGCGGTGCCCCTCGGTCGCCGCCTGCCTGCGCCAAGCACCTCGGCCACACACTGCCGAGATCTACCTTGGCGCGGCCTGTCCGCTTGTGTCGTGATCCTCGGCCGCATGGTGCCCGAGACCACGTCCGCGCGTCCTGCCCGCCTGCATCGTGCTACTCGGCCGCATGGCCCTCGCGACCACGCCTGCGCGGTCTGCCCGCCTGCGTCGTGATCCTCGGTCGCGTAATGCCCGAGACCACACCTGCGCCGCCAGCCCGCCTGCGTCGTGCTCCTTGGCTCCATGTTCCCGAGACAGACCAGTGCCGCCAGTACGCCCGCGTCGTGCCCCTCGGCTCCATAAACCCCGAGACACGTCTGCGCGGCCAGCCTGCCCGCGCCGAACTTCACTGCCCTATCCACCTGGTTTACGCCCCTCGGCCGCGGCTTGCCTGCGCCGAACGCCTCGGCTCCATGCTTGCCGAGCCCACCACCTCGGTCGTAGCTTGCCTGCACCGAGCACCTCAGCAACTCTCTGCCAAAATCCCACCTCAGCGCGGCCTGCCCGCCTGAGCGGTGTCCCTCGATCGCAGCCTGCTTGCGCCGAGCACCTCGGCCAATCTCTGCCGAGACCTACCTCGGCGCGGCCCGACCGCCTGTCGTGTTCCTCGGCCGCGTGGTGCCCGAGGCCACGTCCTCGTGTCCTGCCCGCCTGATCGTGCTACTCGGCCGCATGGCCCTCGCGCCCACGCCTGCGCGGTCTGCTCGCCTGCGTCGTGCTCCTCGGCAGCATGATGACCGAGACCACACCTGCGCGGCCTGCCCGCCTGCGTCGTGCTCCTCGCTTCCATCATCCCCGAGACACACCTGCGTGACCAGACCGCCTGCGTCGTGCTCCTTGGCTCCTTGTTCCCGAGACAGACCAGCGCCGCCAGTACGCCTGCGTCGTGCCCCTCGGCTCCATAAACCCCGAGACACACCTGTGCGGCCAGCCTGCCCACGCCGAACTCCTCGGCCATATCCACTACTTTGCCCACCTGGGTTACGTCCCTCGGTCGCAGCCTGCCTGCGCCGAGTGCCTCGGCTCCATGCTTACCGAGGCCACCACCTCGGTCGCGTAATGCCCGAGGTCGCCACCTCGGTCGCATAATGCCCGAGGCTCACCAACGCGGTCAGCCCACCTGGGTCCCGCTCCTCGGTCGCGTAATGCCCGAGGCTCACCAGCGCGGTCAACCCGCCTGCGTCATACTCCTCGGTCGCGTAATGCTCGAGGCACACCAGAGCGGTCAGCCCGCCTGCGTCATACTCCTCGGTCGCGTAATGCCCGAGGCACACCAGAGCGGTCAGCCCGCCTGCGTCATACTCCTCGGTCGCGTAATGCCCGAGGCTCACCAGCGCGGTCAGCCCGCCTGGGTCCCGCTCCTCGGTCGCGTAATGCCCGAGGCTCACCAGCGCGGTCAGCCCGCCTGCGTCATACTCCTCGGTCGCGTAATGCTCGAGGCACACCAGAGCGGTCATCCCGCCTGCGTCATACTCCTCGGTCGCGTAATGCCCGAGGCACACCAGAGCGGTCCACCCGCCTGCGTCATACTCCTCGGTCGCGTAATGCCCGAGGCTCTTCAGCCGTGCTCCTCGGTCGCGTAATGCCCGAGGCTCACCAGCGCGGTCAGCCCGCCTGGGTCCCGCTCCTCGGTCGCGTAATGCCCGAGGCTCACCAGCGCGGTCAGCCCGCCTGCGTCATACTCCTCGGTCGCGTAATGCTCGAGGCACACCAGAGCGGTCAGCCCGCCTGCGTCATACTCCTCGGTCGCGTAATGCCCGAGGCACACCAGAGCGGTCAGCCCGCCTGCGTCATACTCCTCGGTCGCGTAATGCCCGAGGCACACCAGAGCGGTCAGCCCGCCTGCGTCATACTCCTCGGTCGCGTAATACCCGAGGCTCTTCAGCCTTGCTCCTCGGTCGCGTAATGCCCGAAGCTCACCAGCGCGGTCAGCCCGCCTGGGTCCCGCTCCTCGGTCGCGTAATGCCCGAGGCTCACCAGCGCGGTCAGCCCGCCTGCGTCATACTCCTCGGTCGCGTAATGCTCGAGGCACACCAGAGCGGTCAGCCCGCCTGCGTCATACTCCTCGGTCGCATAATGCCCGAGGCACACCAGAGCGGTCAGCCCGCCTGCGTCATACTCCTCGGTCGCGTAATGCTCGAGGCACACCAGAGCGGTCATCCCGCCTGCGTCATACTCCTCGGTCGCGTAATGCCCGAGGCACACCAGAGCGGTCCACCCGCCTGCGTCATACTCCTCGGTCGCGTAATGCCCGAGGCTCTTCAGCCTTGCTCCTCGGTCGCGTAATGCCCGAGGCTCACCAGCGCGGTCAGCCCGCCTGGGTCCCGCTCCTCGGTCGCGTAATGCCCGAGGCTCACCATCGCGGTCAGCCCACCTGAGTCCTGCTCCTCGGTCGCGTAATGCCCAAGGCTCACGCTCGCGTAATGCCCGAGACACACTGGACCACAGGCTGCCTCAGACTGCTGTCACGACCTTAGCTGGTTTTGCCTAAGGCGTGCGGCA
The DNA here is from genome assembly GCF_036884655.1 of Musa acuminata AAA Group. NCBI lineage: Eukaryota > Viridiplantae > Streptophyta > Magnoliopsida > Zingiberales > Musaceae > Musa > Musa acuminata. The sequence continues at coordinate 25,735,809 of NC_088343.1, read as the reverse complement.
CCCTCGCGCGTCCGTCCGCAAAGGTCAGCCTCCCCGAAGCCTCCCCTTGTCCCTTAGGACCAACAAAAGAGAGAACGGGTTGAAGAGAACGCCTCAATCGGGATCCACAAGCAAACATGTCCGAAAAACACTTCATAGACAATGCAAATTACAAACAGACTTTACAAGCTCTGAATAGTGGCACAACAAAAGGTAAAATGGTCCATTACAGACCGAAAAGCTCTCAAACGTGTCCACATGACACAACCTTTATTTACAAGCCTAAAGAGGCCATCAACCCAACTAAAATGGGACTATTAAGCCTTTGGCCGCCCCTTTACATTCTGTGCAAGGCATGAACATGCCAAAAGACAACGGACAGACATAAGCATTACATCCAACATCTTGTTTAGAAGTTTGTCCGTTACACTGCGTCGGCACCACGAGACGCAGCCATGCCTCAGACCCCCTCCATCACGACCGACGCATGGCTCCCTTTGGGGGGGGGCATATGATAGGGATAAAAGTGGCGACGTGACACGCCATGACAGCATCCCCCTGAGCGACACGTTGCCCGAGGCTCACCATACCCTGCAGCAGCTCAGCCTCCCACGCAACCCCAGTGGCAATGTCAGACGCCACCAAAGGTACTGTCCTGCCGCGCAGACAGCTACGTCAGGTAACATCTAATCTCATCTATAAATACCCCTGAGTCCTAAGCAAAGGGGGAGAAACTCACTCAGACACAAAACACTCAGAGGCTCTTCTTCTGCCTCATCCACAACCCCCTCCACGTCTTCCTCTAACTTGATCGTCGGAGGGGTCGGGCCGAGCTCCCGGCCCGACCTGTGTGCAGGTGCAAGACGGTGTCGCCTCTTCCTGAAGCTGCGGCGGAGCTGCCCCCCACCCGTTGACCACCGCCTTCCGGACCTGGACCAAGCCGCGACGGCCCCAAGGCCACGGCTGAACAGTTACTTACCGTAACAATTGTCATTCACAACTTCCAGTGAATTTTTAATAACTTGTCAGAATCTTTTATGTTCCTAAGCTTAAAATTAGTCAGAAGGATAGAAAATCATGGCTATCCTGAAACTTTTCTGCAGATCTGATGTAACAAAAGCAATTATACAAACTTGAGAAAAGGCTTATGGTAGCCATAGACACCATCAGAGCCAAAATCACTGCTACAATAATGTCAAAATCCCACAAAGGATAAGCTACAAGCTTGCTATGCCATCTTTGTATCATGGTTGTCAGAAAAGATTGTTAAACACACTTGGAAGCAGAGAGTTGTGGTTAATTAGTATTTACAACTGAAGTTATCTGTCAAAATGCACTTTATAACTCTAACAACAGCAAAAAGGAGCTGCTAACAACACTAATCTGAATATATCTACAAGTGTGAACAGCAAAGTTGAAAGCAGCAGCCATATAAAAGATTGTTTAACATGTCACTGTTTTAAAATTTATGGTGTTTCACAGAGATAACACAATCACAAAAAGGTAGTAAGGATTCGTGGATGAATGTAAAACAGCCCATAAATATGAAGTTAGCATAATACTATTGTATGTCAAAATTGTGGAAACATTTATGACTTTGCATTTTGAAGTGACTATGCTACAGGGTTGCAAATCTTTTTACAGAAATCAAACGAAGCAGCAGGATGTCGTTGCACTGGGCAGGTGGAACAAAAAAAACAGTAGTTTGGAAAAAAGAAATGGGTTTGTTTGGATCAGGACTTATTTGTTTAGTTTAAATCTTGAATGATGGATGGTAGATGATAGTGAACCGAAACCTAAGTATTGATTTCATATGTTCACAAAATGGTCAACCAGTTTTAACTCCCATTACCAGTCCCCAGTGAACAATGCACAAAGTTTCAATCAAAAGCAAACTTCCCAAAAGAACCAATATATATCTCAAAACACATCCAGGAAGTCCTCCCAGAACTACAAATAAGAAAAGAATATTTGACAGAAACACTACTAGACATTCTCCTGTCACTCCTCATAAAATCAAATGTAAATAGCAAATCAATAAAAACTACATCAACTTCAAACAACAAAAGCTAAATGAAGACAATCAATAGGCTTTTTTGACCAACCCAAAATATCAACAAAATTTTATTCCTCCTAGACTGTTTGCTGCTTTAACAGCATCAGTGAAGCACTTTTTTTGGCTAAACGTAAAATTTCCATTACATAGAAAGTCTAGTACATAATTCTCCTCAGATATCCGAGCACATTACATAAGCATTTTTCATACATCAGAAGAATTATGCTCAATTCATTTCAATCTAGCCAAGAAAAACAAAGTAGAGCAATAGCATCAGGGACAACAATTTGAATTCGAAAAGTACAGGTCATAATACCACTCATTTAGCATAACAATCATCAAAATGAAATATGTATCATCATTCAGATACTGGAGCTGCCATCAAAGAACATGTGCCTTATGTTTTCAAGTAATGCACAGCTCTGCCCCTTCAAACTTCTACATTGTAATAAGGTATCCTAAACTAGAGATAGGCCATTAGTAGAAGGTACTGCATTTAAAACCAGCTGACCATAGGATGACTCACATTAAGGCTTGATCATTACATCGATAAAATACTTGGATAAAGTAAAATACCTGCAACTTAGCTCTTCTATCTTCTTTACGCTGTGCAGGTGCAACGTAAAGTGGCTTCCCGCAGACCATCTTCCCATTCATCTCTGTGAGCTACATAAAAAGGAAAAAAATTTCAGTTTACCATTTTCCCAAACACATAAAATTGGGAAAACTTACAGCTCGAGCTGCTTCATCAGGAGCCGAAAAAGCAACAAATCCAGAACCTTTACTTATACCATTAGGTTCCCGCATAACCTGTGATTTAACCACATCCATAAAACGGCCAGTAGAACTTACCAAAAAAATTGAGCAAAATATGTACAAAGATAGATAAATTATACCTTGCAAGAAGTAATCATACCAAAACCAGAAAAGAGTTCTCTCAGTTCATCATCTCCAATGCTATCATCCAAGTTCTTCAAATATAAGTTAAGACCTTGATATTTGTCCATTGTCTCCTTTGCATTCCGATCAAACTTTTCTTTCAGTTCCAGTTCCCTTTCAGATTTCTTAAGTGCCTTTCCAACATACCATTCCTTATCATCAAATTTATGCCCATTGAGTTCTTGTACTGCTCGGGCAGCAGCATCCGGGTTCTCAAAATTAATGAACCCAAAGCATTTTGATTTTCCATCTTCCTCCCTCATAACAACAGCACTGGTTATTTTGCCATACTTGCCAAATATGTTTTCTAGATCTTCCTTCGTAGTCGACTCTGATAGATTTTTGACAAAGACATTACAAAATTTTGTCTTGTCTAAAGAATTTTCCCTTTCCTGCTTGCGAACAAACGGTCCAACAAAAACCGGTTTATCATTGACAAGCATGCCATTTAGCTTATTAATTGCATTCTGTGCTGCCTCTTCTTGATCAAATTGAACAAAACCATAGCCTTTTGATTGGCCAGATGCATCTGTTGCGACCTTGCAGGAGAGAATACTACCAAAAGACGAAAATATCTCATGTAGTGCCTTGTTGTCTATTTCTTTATCCAAATTCTGAGGGGGCAGGGAAGAGTACAAGACAAAAAATTGCAAAGGAAACGTAAGTAGCATAAAACAAGCAAGCCATAAAGACAAAAGAATGTTATTGTTACAGCAAACCAAATTGCATTGTGCCTTAATGAAAACATTTGCTGCTCCACTTCTGCGGATACTAGGGTCACGGTTCGAATACATGATGCGAATAGGCTTGTTGTTAAGTGGGGTAAAGTTCAGCACATCCAATGCCGTAGCAGCTGTCAGACATATGAGGGTCAGATCCAAAAAAAAAAAGTCTTCCTAAATCATTTGACCATCACACTAAAATAAGCATCACTTTTTTTCCCTTGTAGTGTCATACTCAGAATCTTTATGGAACAATCAAAAGACTAGCACAATATTTGTACTGAGACAGCTTCCACATAGTGAAAGCCCTCAATGACCATGAAGAATAATCCAATGATAACAGCGACAAACAACCAAGTTGTCTGACATTGGTGAAAGAGCTTCTAATCAATACAAGAATCATCTTAGTTATTATAAAAAATTTACAGCATGAATGGCATTAATAAAGCTAGCATCAGATTAAAAAAACCATTTTTAACAAATTTCAAACTTCAGAAAGGTAACATTAACAATGTCTGCATTATAGTGATTCTACTACAACTTTCATACCCAAGCATCTCGGATTTTACAACAAAAATTATAAATGAAACAAATGAACTTAAAACAATGCCCAGAAGAATCAGGTATGTTGCAGAAAACCAATTTTATAAATTTATTGCTTAAACTCCACAATAGATCTATCATCTATGCCAAAAGCCCAAAACGAAGGTACTGTCTTTCATAAGGACACTACCATTGACGAAGCCGCGGAAAACCTTCTCTCATCAGCATTGCAAAGCACAATAAAAGATAAATGCTTAGACAAACTGGAGAAGCAATTGCAAAATTTTTATAATCAGACATCTCAAAATAGAATATTCAAGAGGAATAGTAAGGTATAACAAAAATGTCTTTTCTCATCAAATTCTCAGTCCCAGTTCATCCGCTTATTTAACACAATAACAATCCAACAAAGAACACAAGGGGTTGTTCGGCTTAAAACAAGTGGCACTTCCAAATGCATTCAATGTAAGTTGTGCACCCTGCTTCTTCAGTATTAAGTATAGCAGAAGTGAGAAGAAATGGTAGAAGTATGGCATAGCAAGATCCCCCACCCTAACAGATTTGAATTCAGCTGGGGGATCAAAGTTAGTTTCTGGAAAGTGAAACCAAGGTCTCTAGGTAACAACTAATACAACAATTCTCTCTCTTTAATAAAATGAAATAAATTAATACTACATAATTTAATACATCACAAAGGTAAATATGCTTAATCAGACATTGAGGAACCTAATTTAAGTATTTTTCTGGACCAATCTACCTTTAAATATCAATCTAAATGATTAAACTCAAAACCAAATGATTAAATCTGATTCAACAAAATAACAACCCTAAATTGTTGGATCCTTCTTATGCCATAACAAACAGTGGTACTCATTGGAACTTGATTTCTGAAAAGCTTTCTTTTCAACAAACACACTCTTAACAGAATTTATGATAAAAAAAGCCTGAATCAAATAAGTCAATAAAATTAAAGATATGTTTTTGTTTGTTGTTTCGGAAAGGACAAAAGCTACAAAGAAAGAGAAATAAATCATCTTGTAAAAAAAGAAAATAGACAGAAAAGGACTGAAATAATTGAGAATAGGGAAGAGACCAAAGGCCAATGACATCCTGAACCATAAAAAAGTTGAGAACAAATCAGCATGCAGCTGATATGAGTTCCTTCTCATGTCTATCAGATCAGTCAGATGGTAGGATCAAGTGGCTGTGTTAAGTTTGAGCTCATTAAGTTATATAAAGGTTTAGTTAAAGTTCACTTTCCAGAAAATTAAGAATGATAATTGGCCTATGATAGCCATTGTTCACACCCATGGTTGTGTTAAGCTTGAGCTCATTAAGTTATATAAAGGTTTACTTAAAGTTCACTTTCCAGAAAATTAAGAATGATAATTGGCCTAGATAGCTGTTGTTCACACCCCAAAATCACGATCAACTGTTCGGCTATGCTTATATGGGCCTGTAGGTAATTTTATTCATTTATACATCCGTTTTTATTTCAACGAATGAGGTCTTCTTTTAGCTTAAATTGGGTTGTCTATGAGCATGAAAATATTCAGTTAACACACTTGGACTGAACAAAATAATTGTTCATACCAAAGAGCTACTGCCACAGATACACACTTCTAAGGCTTTTTCTCCTAGGTGATCAGAAATTCTATTTAACTTGACAAGAAAACAAAGAAGGATGTCAGTGTGTTCACTACAGAAGCCAAAGTAAAAAAATTTCATTTAATGATGTGACGAGGTGATGGATATAAAAATTCACATTCTTGGGAGAGAATGCAGGACAGCAAACAAAATGGGATTCTACAATGTCAAACTTTGAGCACATGAAGTTGAACAGGTACAATTTTATGTTTTAAATCTGGAGAAACATAGGACAAGGATCACAATGTGATTCCATGACAACAACACAAAGAAATTCTTGTTGGATTTTCCTTTCTTTCAATTCTTAGTCAAATACTAGAAAAGAAAATTAAGACATTAGCAAGGTCAAAGAGATTTAAGATTATTGGATATTTCAATTTTTTATGCTATGCTGATACAATCAAACATTGATGAAAATTATTAAGAAAATCTAAACTTGAGACTCCCAATAGATTGTTGGATGACATCACAATCACAAATATAACAGTATATCCAATAAAGCAAAAAATTACAACAAATCATTGGCTCGGATTATAATTAATCAAGTAACTCATAATATGGTTTGCATATCAAGCAAAGTTAGGGTGCTTGAACTTCAGCCTCTCTCCATGTAAGGAGAATGCATAGTCATCCAACTGTTACCAGCAGTGATCCAACAAAGCAAGTTGAATACACTAATTATTTGGTCAATCAATTGAAGCAGAAAATTTTATAAATGATATCAAGATATATATAAGTAAACAACATACAGATTAGGATGGATATAGATTGGAATTACAAGCCACCACAATAATCACATTCAATGCTTTGTTCACAACTGAGGAGTTATTGAACTCATTGATCACTAATGATTTAGCATCCAATCAGTGACATCATTTGCCAAATCCAAACAATGACTTGGGATCAAGCAATGATAGGCCCACAAATAAGTCATCTAGGAATTCTTTTAATAGGATATTGTCATCCTCTCAATTTATCCAATATTTTACAAGCAATAAAACCTTTTTTTTCTTTTTTTTCTTTTTGTTTTCTCTTGGGAGGCTACTTCTCTTCCTTCAATGAATGAGGCACCAGATAGGAGCCACAAACTCCTACAAAAACGTTCATCGTAAAGTTCCCCATTCACAAATAGGGGAGAATAACCAGCAAAAACAATAAGATCATGTACATATTAATAATTTCCAGCACTTAATGCTAGATATCAGAAATAAGATAAACAAACACAAAAAAGAACCAATCAAAACAAGTGATGACAAAGATTTCAATTTCTTCTTTGTGCAAGAAGAAGAGTTTCGTCATCCTAGTCAAAATTAGAACATCAAGGACTCTTATTTTCCCTTAAAATGTTTAACAAAAAATCACATACCGAAAAAAATTGAGGCCTAAAGTTATCTCATGTAATAACAAACAACAACTAATTCAACCTAAACAATTGAAACATATAAAACAGATACTTCACAGGGAAAAACAAAACTCTACCACTGCCAAAACGGGGCTTCTAAAAATGCCAGAGTACCCTTATTTCTCAACTCAAGCTTCCTTGCCAAATTCTTTAGATACTAATGACTAGACAATTGAAGAGACTCGTGGCTATCAAGATCCTAATAGCAAGTCGTAAAGGAACTACTCCACTTCATTCAGAAAGTACAAGAAGGATCTTATATGCTTTACCTTCATATTTAATGTGGATCGAGTTTTTATAATAGCTGGTAGTCCATCAATATGCCTCTTTCTACCCTACCAATCGATGATACCACACCATCACTAAACCTAATCCAAAGCATAGTCACTCTTGCTCAGATGGTATCTAAACATAAAACCAACATTAACTAATAATTTTCATCAGGTTAGTCAAACAAATGATAAGAAACCTCAACGAAATTGGCCACTTCATCAGGTTAGTCAAACAAATGATAAGAAACCTCAACGAAATTGGCTGTGGCCATCAAATGAGGAAAGGAAAAAAGAGTGTGAGAATAAATAGCATGATATTAGCAATTTAAATATCCAAAATTAGCATGAGTGGACATCTAATCCAAGCATCAAATCGAACTTCCTGAACTGATGACAAGAAGATGATCCAACTCACCATCGGCAGGGTTAATAAAGTTGACATAAGCATAGCCGAGAGATCGGTGCGTATTGACGTCATGGCAGACCCGGACCGACAGCAAGGGGCCGATCTGGCTGAACAGATCGTAGACCTGCGCGTCCGTCACGCTCCCGTGCAGGTCACCCACGTACAGCGACGTCGGTGAGGAGTGGCCCCCGCCGGCGGAGGCGATATTGTTGTCGACCGTCCCGTTCGGCGCCTGATGCGGCATCGGAGCCTGCGCCATCTCTCGCACAGGATAGATATTTTTTGGAATTTTTCTCCCCCTTCCTCTCGTTATTGGAACAAACCCTAGCGATTACAACGACGAGCACGACAAACCTTCCTCTTTTCGATAGGATTTTTTGGTGGGTAATTATGGGGACAAAGGATCTGGGATCACGGGAGATCGCTGCTTTTTTTGAGGATTTTTGCAGATTTTTTGGGGATTTTTGCTTGATCGGAAGGGGAGGAAAAGGGGGTCGGGGGTACAAAGAGAGATGTAGACGGATTTAACGAAACATAGGGAAGTAAGAGGAGGGCTTGGGAGGGGCAGCACGGACTGCACCGCGCTCGGTTCCGTCGCCCGGTCCGCGCATCTTATAGTGCGCTCCGACGGGCGTCGACTAGTCGAAAGCGTGGTCGGTAACGCACGCGCTGGTGAGGTCCTGGCCGTTGGATCTTTGCCATCCCTCCTTCGTGGGCGTTCGATTTCACGGCGTCGGTGCGCCTCCGTGTCTCGTGGTCAATAAATAGTTCTTTTTCCTATAAATAATACTTTATAATAATACAAAATGTTAAAATATTTAGATGGTTAATTGGATTTGCAGAATGTGTTGACCGAAAATGGTGGAGTATTTACGCTCACCAGAATGTCTTAACACAAAATATTGAAATATTTAGAGGACCAACTAAATCAGGAGAATGTCTTAAAATATTTAGATGATTATTCGAATGTGCACAATGTCTTAGCTGAAAGTGTTGAAATATTCTGGTGATTGCTTGAATTTGATGTTTTTTAGGTCTAATGGGATAATTAATGAATTAATTATACTTAATTTTGAGTTAATAGTAATAGATTAACCTAATTTTATAAACCAAGTTAACTTTTTACCACAGATGTTACAGTGGTTTGCATGTCAAAAGGAAAAATAATCAATAATCGATAATAAAATTTAAATCAAAAAATCAATATAATATTTATTTAGTTTGACACTCCTTCCATAAAGAAAATCAAAAATATCAACACCCAAATTAGTTTTATGTTTCCTACCCAATACGTTGACACACACATCGTATCTATCTATAGAAAAATATTTTTTCATACTTGAATTCTCAATCGTACAAGTAATATTATTCGAATATTACTCTCCAAATTCTATTCAAGAATATATACTAGTCAACTCTATTCGATGCGGTTGACCAGTTGTATTTCTTGTGTTTTTAAATATCAGTGGATAGCAAACCATCATGACGCTGTCGGTGCAGCAACATTATATATATATATATATATATATATATATATATATATATATATATATATATATATATATATATATATATATATATATATATATATATATATTTTGTTGTTGTTTCTATCATTGGAGTATCTTCTCAAAGACATCGAGATAAATATAGGAAGCATTGCACTCCTATTAGTTCAAACCTAAGGATAATATAAAATAAATGATCTCCTATCCTGATATCATATTAAAATTTTTATCATGATCATATTATGTTAAGAGCTTAAGTTGGAAAATGATCAGATTTATATCGGTAATATAAAGAAAACGTTAACAGGGGTACGATGGATTGCTCCGTAAAACCGTAATCAATTGGGTATCAAATTTCGTGCTTTCATTTAACTCCGGTCAATTAATTTAAGCACGCATCTTAACGTCCACAAAACGTTAGCAAACGCTACTTACAAGAAAACGACCAAGTTATTATTGTTGGCAACAATCAAAATGGAGTGTATACTAAGAAATGTTACTATTTATAACTTTTGAGTCAGAATTGTTAGGATCGGAGCTAGGGGTGAATTAGTGCAGCGGATTAAAAGTCGTAAGTTTGAAATCGATTTCGTAAATATGTAGAGATTTCAATTTGATTAAGGATGACTTAGCTAAAATAGCTCTAGTAAATGTAGTCTGGAGATGAAAACCGAACGATTTGTAACTAAGTAAAGAAATGGTTCAAAAAATTAAATACTCACACATTCAAGGAATACTACGATGTATAGTGGTTCGGTCAAATGACCTACATCCACTTTTGAAGCTTTCTTCGATGAGGCTCCCAACTTCTACTTGTAAATCATTTTGAAGGGAAAAGACCAAATACCCCTCTTACAACCTTCTTACAAGTGGTTCACACTCTTACAGATTTTTCAAAGAGAAAGAGGGAGGTGAACACTTAAGCTATTGAAAACAAGATTTTGTTAGAGCTTTTTCTCACTTTCTAACTTGTCAAAAAGGTGTCATCTCTGCTAAGAATTGAGGAGTATTTATAGGCCCCAAGAGGATTCAAATTTGGGCTCCAAATTTGAATTGCTTTTGGGTTTCCTAGTGCGGGCGGTGCCACCGCCTGTTAGTGGCGGTGCCACCGCTTGTCAGTGACACTGATAGTGTACTGGCGGTGCCACCGCCAGACCTCTTGGGTTCTAGGTGGTGCCACCGCCCAGTCCAGTAGTGTACTGGCGGTGCCACCATCGGACCTCTCGGGTTTTGGGCGGTGCCACCGCCTGGACTATTCCAGCTCACTAGTTGAGCTCCAAACTTGACCCAAACCAGTCCAAACTCGGGCCCAATTGGCCCCTAACTGGGTTATAGGATTAACCTTTAATCCTAACCTAAATTATATGCAAACTATGAAATTAAGACATAGCCCTAAGCAAATTTTAAGCGGCAACATCGAGTTTCCTTTCGGGGAGCTTTCCGGCGGACTTCTGATACACCCTCAAATTTCTTCCAGCGGACTCCCAGCATGCTCCCGGTCTTGTGGCGAGTTCAACGAGTCATTGGCAAGTATCTAAACCTTCTCGGTGATCTCCGCGACTCTCCGACGATCTTTCCGGTGGACTTCCGAAAACTTCGGTAAGTCTTCGATTCCTTCTCGGTTGGTTCCGGCAGCACTTTCGACGATTCTTCGGACTTTCGGCAGACTCTTGAACACCCATCGAACTTGACTTTGGTAAACTTGCTTTATGTCTTCTTGCTATCGTAGTTAATTCTGTATATGTAAAACATATTTCGATCTAGACAATTAATCCTAAGCATCTAATCAAGTTGTCCGGCATGTCATTGGTCCCTCGACACTTCGTCCGATTCTTCGACCCATCGTCCTCTCTTACGGCCTATTACCCAATCGGCCAGTTGACTCTATAACTCTGATATCCTTGATGCAATGTCCGCTCTTCTTGGCCCAATGCCCGAATCTATGGCTCGAAGCCTTATGTCGATACGTCGACCGATCCACCGGCCCAACGTCCAATCTTCTAACATGTTCCTCCAGCCCAACATGATTTTCCTGCTGTAATTGTCTTATCCTGATCGAAGCATCCTACATCACTCAAAACGTAGATTAAAACATAAACACATTGATTGGTTTCATCATCAAAATCTGAGATTCAACAATCTACCCCTTTTTGATGATGACAACCAATCGACGACGAAGTTAACCTTAACTCCCGGATGAATTAGTGCAGCGGAAATCTTTCTACGATTAAAAAAATGTTCGAACGATAAAAGCGATTTCGGTGTGAAAGCCGATTCTAAGATTACTTTAACTTAAGATCAAGCGAGATGACGTTAAAATCAATCTATGAAGGCAGTTTACAGTTATGATGAAAACCAGAATATAAGCGCAAACTGAAATACGACGTTCGTACGAAGAAGCTGATTTACATCTAAATGTTGATTCATAAATTACTTGATTAGGCAAGATGTAGTTTAAGCAAGGATATAAAGGCAGTTTGCAGTTATGATTGAAATCAAAACATAAACGTAAACTGAAATATGATGATCATACGAAAAAATAGATTTACGTCTAAACACTGATTCGAAAAGTGCAAAGCTTAAAACCCGATTGTATATGCGCAGAAAGCAGTAAGCTTTAGAGGAGGTTTGTGTTAGGATCGAGAGCACTAAGAGGGGGGGGGGGGTGAATTAGTGCAGCGGAAATCTTTCAGCGATTAAAAACGAAAGCTGCGTTCGTTCGATAAAAACTATTTTGATGCAGAAGCCGATTCTAAGATTACTTATGATTAAGTGCAGTTTACGTCTAAACACAGTTTGCGTCTAAGCGTAGTTTACGCAGTTTGCGTCTAAATGCAGTTTGCGTCTAAATGCAGATTGTGTCTAAGCGCAGTTTGTATCTAAGCGCAGTTTACGTCTAAGCTCAGATTGCGTCTAAGCGCAGTTTGCGTCTAAGCGCAGTTTGCGTCTAGGCGCAGATTGCGTCTAAGCACAGTTTGTAGTTATAAATGGAATCAAAACGTAAACGTAAACTGTAAAGAAACTCGTTCGTAAAAGCGCAGAAGACAGTTTGCAGTTATAAATAGAATCAAAACGTAAATGTAAACTGCAATGTAAGGATCGTACGAAAACACCGATTTACGTCTGAATGCAGATTCGGAAAGATCAGAACTTAGAAACTTGTTTGTAAAAGCGCAGAGAGCAGTAGCTATGTAGGAGGTTTGTAGTAATGATACAGTGCTCAAAATAAAAGCAAACTAAAGATTTAGAGTGGTTCGGTCAGTCCTGACCTACTCCACTTTTGGCTTCCTCCACCGACGAGGTCACCGACGTCAACTAGGGGCCTTCCTTCAATAGGCAAAGGCCAACTGCCCTTTTACAGTTTCACTCCTTTTGACGGGCTCAGGAGACAACCCTTACAGAACCTTTCTCTCCTCTCTTTACAACTCAAGACTTGAAGAACAGAAAGAGGAGAACTTTTGGACTTTACACAAATTTGAGCTCTTAGATTCATAGAAAAGATCAGGAATTCGATGTGGTTCTGTCTCTTTTCAGTGCTGAATGGGTGGGGTATTTATAGGCCCCAACCCAATTCAAATTTGGAGCTCAAAACGATCAAATCCCAGAATTCCGGGATCAGGCGGTTGCACCTCCTGACTGGAGAGGTTGCACCGCCTGGTAGAGCTCGAAGACTGAGCCCAGGCGGTTGCACCTCTGTGTCAGGGGCGGTTGCACCGCCTGAGTCTGGCTCGGAGACTGAGCCCCAAGCGGTGCCACCGCTTGACTGAGGCGGTTGCACCTCTCTACCAGAGCTCGAAGACTGAGCTCAGGCGGTGCCACCTCTCTGTCAAGGAGGTTGCACCGCCCAGTCTAGCTCGAAGACTGAGCTTAGGCGGTGCCACCTCCTGGCTGGGGCGGTTGCACCGCCCAGTCTCGCTGGGAGGCTTAGCCCAGGCGGTGCCACCTCCTGGTGCAATTAGGGTCCGAATGGTTAGCTCCATTCGGCTCAATTTCAGTCTTTCAGGGGCCCAATTGCCCCAAGATTAAGCTAATGGGATCACCTCCCATTTTCCAACTTAATCAATATGCTAACTACGATTAGATCTAAAACAATTTCTGCAGCTTTGCTTCGGTGCGTCAATCGCTTCTTCCGACGAGTTTCCGGCGAACTTCCGTCGATCATCCGATGAACCCTCGGTGATGCTCCTGCGGACTTCCGGCAAACTCCTGGACTTTGCGACGATCCACTTGGCGAGTTCCGACGAGCTTCGCTTGGCAAGCTTCTGGACTTCTCGGATCTGTTCTCGCAGAACCTCCGACGACCGTCCGAACTTCCGTCGAACTCTCGAACTCCCAATGTGATCATGAACTTGACTCCGGCGCAACTCCTGTTGCTTGTCTAACTTTCATCGTAGTTAATCCTGCACATGTAAAACAAAAACTTTGATCGAGATAATTAATCCTAAGCATTAATCACGTTGTCCGGCATGTCATTGGTCCCTCGACGCTTCGTCCGATTCTTCGGCGCATCGTCCTTTCCTGCAGCCTATTGCCCAATCGGTCAGTTGACTCCGCAACTCCGATATCCTTGGCACAATACCCGCTCTTCTTAGCCCGATGCCCGAGTCCACAGCTCGAAGCCTTCTGTCGATACGTCGACCGATCCACCGGCCCGACGTCCAATCTTCTAACATGTTCCTCCGGCACAACATGATGTTCCTGCTTTAATTGTCTCATCCTGATCGAAGCACCCTGCGTCACTCAAAATGCAGATTAAATAATAAACATATATCAAGTAGTTTCATCATCAAAATACGAGATTCAACAATCTCCCCCTTTTTGATGATGACAACTACTTGATGACGGAGTTAAATTTAACTCCCGGAGTTTAAACAAACTCCCCCTATCAATATGCCATATTGATAGAAACTCTTGGATCCAAGCAACATGTCATCATAAACTTATGCATAACATGTCATGTCATCAACATACTTCTCCCTTTTTGTCATCAACAAATAGGAGAAGTACCACAATCAAGTGTTTGTGATGTAAGTTTAACTCATTGCATGAAAAACATAATATCTTTTTTTATCATCATGCAAGTTTGAAGCCAGAAAATTTAGCAAATGTTACATTATGCTTAGAACATTCAAGCTATTAAGTTTTAGATATGCAAGTTTTACGGCATACAAGATAGCACATGCAAGCTAGCAATGTTACAACATTTTAGAACTTGCAAGCTAGCAGTTTGGAGATATTCAAGAAGGCAACTCTTGCTTCTTGAAATATGCAAGTTGCAAGCTAGCAAATTTTTGCTTCCTTTGCAGTGTTAGCTTTTGATATCGTAACGCAACTATTTCAAGTGTTTATCAATTGTAGCATTTCATCATATTGCATGATATCGACATATAAAGCTGTGAAGCAAGATTTTGATATCATTTCATGATGTACACATTTCGAATATTTTAGCAAGTGTAGCATTGCATCACATGGTAAGATATCAGCTCGTACGATGCAAATATTTGTTTGATATCTTGATACAAGGCATATGGCAATCATATATTTCTTGGTGATGCAAGTATGGCCTAATCATAGCATCAGTGATAGCAACCATATCATCAACCATATCAGCATCAGTGATCATCTCATCATTAGTGATAGCAAACATATCAATTCATATATTTCTCCTTCTTTGTCATCAACAACAAGGAGAACGATATAAGCAAATTTTAAATATAAGTGCGATGCCATAAGTTGGTTCATGTCATTTTCCAACAGTGAGTGATAGGATACCAGTAATGCAAACATCTCGAGGAAAACATGACATGGAGATAGCTTTTATTGCTTCTTCCTTTTTATTTGTTATCTTTTTACATGAAGGAGGAAAGCCATATGTGAAGTTCAAATCGATAAGATATTAAAGCACACTTCATTTTTGCAAGGATTAAGATATGTAAGTGAGTCAAATCCTTGTATGTAAAAATATCTTCCTTTTATAAGAGGGAACCATCAAATATGTTTCTCGAAAAATATTTTTCACATGATAAGTGCATTTGCTAGATGATTCCATATGTCAAAAATCAATGATGTGAATTAAACTTGATATGACATATCCTTGTTAAGTTCGGAAAAGGATAATGTATCAAGAAAATCCAATTGTTAGGATCAAGAAAATCCGAAAATAAAATTTGACACTTTCATACATTCGGACAGGGTTTTACTAGAGATATTCAATTACAATCATGAAGGTAAAATATGCTTATTATCATGGAAATTTTTGTATTTAAGCACATAATTTCCAACATGTAATCATGGCAAGTAATTGTGTAAAATCATTATGGCAATCAAGTGATTTGATCATTCAATCAAAAAAGTCCGAAAAATAATTTTAACACGTTTAATCATTCAGACATATTTTTGCCATAGTTTTTCAAATATAATCATGAAGATAAGGCATGCTCATCATCATGGTATTAATTTGTCACATTGCACCCTACCATTCATGATCGAAACTTCTCATTTAAATTCATGAATATCTCATGCATTCATATCATCACTCGAGGAATATTGAAAAGAAATAATTGGGTGATGAGATAAATATTTCATGAATACAAAGAATTGCATAAAAATCATGTCATGAATACAAGGAATACAAGTCACAATCATTCAAGAGAAAAATCATCATTCATTTTCAATTCATTCAATTTGATAAATCAAGATCATAATTTTGATAAAACTCATTTCAAATTTAAATCATCAAAATCATTTTTATGGCTCACAAAATTTATAAATAGATTCATGATTTCATTGATAATATATTTTCCCCCTTTTTAAGTATTTCATTTTAAATGGTCGATTTCATGTTAGCATGCCTTTTCATTTATGAAAACATGCATCAATTTTTTAAAGCCACTGTTATTATCATGAAAATCGATAATCCATAAATATCAAGAATCATCATAATTTCAAAAATATATACTCATTAATCATAACTTTAAACATGATTTCATATACTCAAAATCGAGAAATAACAATGGAAATCAACATGATACACATTATTACTTCTCAACCACATATAGCATGATTTCATAAGGTATTTTTAATCAAAATCATTTTGTTTATCATAAACATGCAATTTTCATGATTATTTTCAAAATTACTAGAATGATAAGCATGATTCCTATTTTTTTGTATTTTCATTATAAAATTATTAAACATGCAATTTTCAATAAAATTAAATAAAAAAGAAAATTGCATTATGAAAAGTATTATGTAATTTCAAAGTAAATTAAAGGCATTTTAATTACCTCAGCGTCGAAAGGCATAAAGGCGTAGTTTGCCACCTCGCCTTTGTTGATTTTCTCCTCGTCTTCGGAGGAGCTCGATTCATCCCAATTTTTGTTATTCTTCTTGCGTTCAAAGCAAGTAGTTCCGTTCTTTTTACTTTTTAATTTTTGTTTCATTTGTTGTTTAAGTTCACCATCACTTGAGCTTATGCTCGAGTGGTCTTCAAATATTCTATGTCCCAAATCCTTCCTGTTCTTTAGAAGGTGGTTCTCAAGTTCTTCACGTGCATTGCACGTCATTTCATATGTGAACAATGAACCAATTAGTTCTTCAAGTGAAAAAATATTTAAATCTTTTGTTTCTTGTAAAGCCGTTACTTTTGAATCCCACTTCTTAGAAAGAGAACGCAAAATCTTGTTCACAAGTTCAGAATTAAAAAAACATTTGCCAAGAGCTCTTAAACCATTGACAACATCCGTAAAACGGGTGTACATGTCACCAATGGTTTCGCTTGGCTTCATTTGAAAAAGCTCGAAATCATGCAGTAAAATATTAACTTTCGAGTCTTTGACTCTACTAGTTCCCTCGTGCATGATTTCAAGAGTGCGCCAAATATCGAAAGTCGTTTCGCACAAAGAAACCCGATTGAACTCATTTTTGTCCAAAGCGCAAAATAAGGCATTCATAGCCTTTGCGTTTAAAGAAAAATGCTTCTTCTCTAAATCCGACCATTCGATCATTGGAAGAGAAGACTTCGAAAAACCATTTTCAACAAGATTCCAAAGTTCAACATCCATAGAAATAAGAAAGATCCTCATTCGGGTCTTCCAATAGGTGTAGTCCAATCCGTTAAACAACGGTGGACGAAAAACCGAAAAGCCCTCTTGAAAGCCATGAAGAGCCATTTCTCTAGGGTGTAAGTCCGAAATGAGAAATACCGAGCTCTGATACCAATTGTTAGGATCGAGAGCACTAAGAGGGGGGGGTGAATTAGTGCAGCGGAAATCTTTCAGCGATTAAAAACGAAAGCTGCGTTCGTTCGATAAAAACTATTTTAATGCAGAAGTCGATTCTAAGATTACTTATGATTAAGTGCAGTTTACGTCTAAACACAGTTTGCGTCTAAGCGTAGTTTACGCAGTTTGCGTCTAAATGCAGTTTGCGTCTAAATGCAGATTGCGTCTAAGCGCAATTTGTATCTAAGCGCAATTTGCATCTAAGCTCAGATTGCGTCTAAGCGCAGTTTGCGTCTAAGCGCAGTTTGCGTCTAGGCGTAGATTGCGTCTAAGCGCAGTTTGCAGTTATAAATGGAATCAAAACGTAAACGTAAACTGCAAAGAAACTCGTTCGTAAAAGCGCAGAAGACAGTTTGCAGTTATAAATAGAATCAAAACGTAAATGTAAACTGCAATGTAAGGATCGTACGAAAACACAGATTTACGTCTGAATGCAGATTCGGAAAGATCAGAACTTAGAAACTTGTTCGTAAAAGCGCAGAGAGCAGTAGCTATGTAGGAGGTTTGCAATAATGATAAAGTGCTCAAAATAAAAGCAAACCAGAGATTTAGAGTGGTTCGGTCAGTCCTGACCTACTCCACTTTTGGCTTCCTCCACCGACGAGGTCACCAACGTCAACTAGGGGCCTTCCTTCAATAGGCGAAGGCCAACTGCCCTTTTACAGTTTCACTCCTTTTGACGGGCTCAGGAGACAACCCTTACAGAACCTTTCTCTCCTCTCTTTACAACTCAAGACTTGAAGAACATAAAGAGGAGAACTTTTGGACTTTACACAAATTTGAGCTCTTAGATTCACAGAAAAGATCAAGAATTCGATGTGGTTCTGTATCTTTTCAGTGCTGAATTGGTGGGGTATTTATAGGCCCCAACCCAATTCAAATTTGGAGCTCAAAACGATCAAATCCCGGAATTCCGGGATCATGCGGTTGCACCTCCTGACTGGAGAGGTTGCACCGCTTGGCAGAGCTCGAAGACTGAGCCCAGGCGGTTGCACCTCTGTGTCAAGGGCGGTTGCACCGCCTGAAACTGGCTCGGAGACTGAGCCCCAGGCGGTGCCACCTCTTGACTGAGGCGGTTGCACCTCTCTGCCAGAGCTCGAAGACTGAGCTCAGGCGGTGCCACCTCTCTGTCAGGGAGGTTGAACCGCCCAGTCTAGCTCGAAGACTGAGCTCAGGCGGTGCCACCTCCTGGCTGGGGCAATTGCACCGCCCAGTCTCGCTGGGAGGCTTAGCCCAGGCGGTGCCACCTCCTGGCCTAGGCGGTTGCACCTCCTGGTGCAACCAGGGTCCAAATGGTTAGCTCCATTCGGCCCAATTTCAGTCTTTCAGGGGCCCAATTGCCCCAAGATTAAGCTAATGGGATCAACTCCCATTTTCCAACTTAATCAACGTGCTAACTACGATTAGATCTAAGACAATTTCTGCAGCTTTGCTTCGGTGCGTCATTCGCTTCTTCCGGCGAGTTTCCGGCGAACTTCCGTCGATCATCCGATGAACCCTCGGTGATGCTCCTGCGGACTTCCGGCAAACTCCTGGACTTTGCGACGATCCACTTGGTGAGTTCCGACGAGCTTCGCTTGGCAAGCTTCTGGACTTCTCGGATCTGTTCTCGCAGAACCTCCGACGACCGTCCGAACTTCCGTCGAACTCTCGAACTCCCAACGTGATCATGAACTTGACTCCGGCGCAACTCCTGCTGCTTGTCTAACTTTCATCGTAGTTAATCCTGCACATGTAAAACAAAAACTTCGATCGAGACAATTAATCCTAAGCATTAATCACGTTGTCCGGCATGTCATTGGTCCCTCGACGCTTCGTCCGATTCTTCGGCGCATCGTCCTTTCCTGCAGCCTATTGCCCAATCGGCCAGTTGACTCCGCAACTCCGATATCCTTGGCACAATACCCGCTCTTCTTGGCCCGATGCCCGAGTCCACGGCCCGAAGCCTTCTGTCGATACGTCGACCGATCCACCGGCCCGACGTCCAATCTTCTGACATGTTCCTCCGGCACAACATGATGTTCCTGCTTTAATTGTCTCATCCTGATCGAAGCACCCTGCGTCACTCAAAATGCAGATTAAATAATAAACATATATCAAGTAGTTTCATCATCAAAATACGAGATTCAACAATTTGCAGTAAAGATAATATGCTCAAAGTAAATGCAAACCGAGATTTAGAGTGGTTCGGTCAATCTTGACCTACTCCACTTTTGGCTTCCTCCACCGACGAGATCACCGACGTCAACTAGAGGCCTTCCTTCAATAGGCGAAGGCCAACCACCCTTTTACAGTTTCACTCCTTTTGACGGGCTTAGGAGGCAACCCTTACAGAATTTTCTCTCCTCTCTTTATAGCTCAGAACTTTGAAGAAAAGAGGAAGAAGAACTTTTGGCCTTTACAACAATTTTGAGCTCTAAAAATCACATAACAAGATCAAGATTTCGGTGTAAGTTCATGCCCTTTCAGTGCTGAATGGGTGGGGTATTTATAGGCCCCAACCCAGTTCAAATTTGGAGCTCAAAACTGTCAATTCCCGGAATTCCGGGATCAGGCGGTTGTACCTCCTGACTGAGGCGGTTGCACCACTTGGCAGAGCTCGAAGACTGAGCCTCTGGGCGGTGCTACCTCCTGTCAGGGGCGGTTGCACCTCCTGGCAGAGCTCGAAGACCGAGCTCAGGCGGTGCCACCTCCTGTCAGGGGAGGTTGCACCGCCCAGTCTCGCTCGGAGATTGAGCCCAGGCGGTGCCACCTCCTGGCTGGGGCGGTTGCACTACCCAGTCTCGCTCGGAGACTTAGCCCAGGCGGTGCCACCTCCTGGCTGGGGCGGTTGCACCTCCCAGTAGAAATCAGGGTCCGAATGGGTTGATCCATTCGGCATAATTTGGGTTTTTCAGGGGCCCAATTGCCCCAAGATTAAGTTAATGGGATCACCTCCCATTTCCAACTTAATCATTGTGCTAACTACGATATTCCCTAAGACATTTACTGCAACTTGCTCCGGTGCGTCAATCGCTTATTCCGGCGAGCTTCCGGCGAGCTTCCGGCGAACTTCCGTCGATCATCCGATGAACCATCGGTGATACTCCTACGGACTTCCGGCAAACTCCTGGACTTGCGACGATCCACTTGGTGAGTTCCGACGAGCTTCTTTGGCAAGCTCATGGACTTCTCGGATTTGTTCCCGCAGAACCTCCGACGACTGTCCGAACTTCCGTCGAACTCTCGAACTCCCAACGTGATCATTGTCTTGACTCCGGCGCAACTCCTGCTGCATATCTTTCTTCCATCGTAGTTAATCCTGCACACTTAAAACAAAACTTTGATCGAGACAATTAATCCTAAGCAATTAACCAAGTTGTCCCGCATGTCATTGGTCCCTCGATGCTTCGTCCGATTCTTCGGTGCATCGTCCTCTCCTGCAGCCTATTGCCCAATCGGCCAGTTGATTCCGCAACTCCGATATCCTTGGCACAATACCTGCTCTTCTTGGCCCGATGCCCGAGTCCAATGCCCGAAGCCTTTTGTCGATACTGTTGAATCTCGGATTTTGATGATGAAGTCAATTGCCATTTGTTGTCTAATCTATGTGTTGAGATAAGTGTGCAGGATTAACTACGATGAAAATTAGACAAGCAGCAGGAGTTGCGCCGGAGTCAAGTTCATGATCACGTTGGGAGTTCGAGAGTTCGACGGAAGTTCGGACGGTCGTCGGAGGTTCTGCGAGAACAGATCCGAGAAGTCCAGAAGCTTGCCAAGCGAAGCTCATCGGAACTCGCCAAGTGGATCGTCGCAAAGTCCAGGAGTTTGCCGGAAGTCCGCAGGAGCATCACCGAGGATTCATCGGATGATCGACGGAAGTTCGCCGGAAACTTGCCGGAAGAAGCAATTGACGCACCGAAGCAAAGCTGCAGAAATTGTCTTAGATTTAATCGTAGTTAGCACGTTGATTAAGTTGGAAAATGGGAGGTGATCCCATTGGCTTAATCTTGGGGCAATTGGGCCCCTGAAAGATTGAAATTGGGCCGAATAGAGCTAACCATTCGGACCCTGATTGCACCAAGAGGTGCAACTGCCCAGGCTAGGAGGTGGCACCGCCTGGGCTAAGCCTCCCAGCGAGACTGGGTGGTGCAACCTCCCCAGCCAGGAGGTAGCACCGCCTGAGCTTAGTCTTCGAGCAAGACTGGGCGGTGCAACCTCCCTGACAGAGAGGTAGCACCGCCTGAGCTCAGTCTTCGAGCAAGACTAGGCGGTGCAACCTCCCTGACAGAGAGGTGGCACCGCCTGAGCTCGGTCTTCGAGCTCTGGCAGAGAGGTGCAACCGCCTCAGTCAAGAGGTGGCACCGCTTGGGCTCAGTCTTCGAGCTCTGCCAGGCGGTGCAACCTCTCCAGTCAAGAGGTGCAACCGCCTGATCCCGGAATTCCAGGATTTGATCGTTTTGAGCTCCAAATTTGAATTGGGTTGGGGCCTATAAATACCCCACCCATTCAGCACTGAAGAGACATAGACCTACACTGAAATCTTGATCTTTTCTGTGATTCTAAGAGCTCAAAAGTGTTGTAAAGCCTTTAAGTCTCCTCCTTCTGTTCTTCAAGTTTTGAGTTGTAAAGTGAGGAGAGAAAGGTCTGTAAAGGTTGTCTCCTGAGCCTGTCAAAAGGAGAGAAACTGTAAAAGGGCAGTTGGCCTTCGCCTATTGAAGGAAGGCCTCTAGTTGACGTCGGTGACCTCGTCGGTGGAGGAAGCCAAAACTGGAGTAGGTCAAGACTGACCGAACCACTCTAAATCTCTAGTTTGCGTTTATTTTGAGCACTTTATCATTACTGCAAACCTCCTTCATAACTACTGCTCTCTGCGCTTTTACGAACAAGTTCTAACTGCTGTTCTTTCCGAATCTGCATTCAGACGTAAATCGATGTTTTCGTACGATATTTACATTGCAGTTTACGTTTACGCCTTGATTCTGCAAAACTGTCTTCTGCACTTTTACGAACGAGTTTCTAAGTTCAGATCCCTTTAAAACTGCGTCTAGACATAAAATTACGTTTAGACATAAAACTGCCCAAACTAAGTTTAGACGTAAATCTGTGTTTAGACGTAAATCTGCGTTTAGACGTAAATCTACGTTTAGACGTAAAACTGTGTTTAGACGCAAACTACGTTTAAAACGTAAAACTGCGTTTTAGACGTAAACTAAGTTTAGACGTAAATCTGCGTTTAGACGTAAATCTGCGTTTAGACGTAAATCTGCGTTTAGACGTAAAACTGCGTTTAGACGCAAACTGCATTTAAACGTAAATTGTGTTTAGACGTAAACTGCATTGAATCTTAAGTAATCTTAAAATCGGCTTTTACATCGAAATCGTTTTTATCGAACGAACGCAGCTTTCATTTTTTAATCGCTGAAAGATTTCCGCTGCACTAATTCACCCCCCCCCCTCTTAGTGCTCTCGATCCTAACAATTGGTATCAGAGCAAGGTTAACTCTCTAACGGATTAAAACCCAAAGAGAAATGGCATACGCCGGAAACCAAGAGGGGCATTCTATTACGCGTCCACCCATGTTCAGTGGGACGGACTACACCTTCTGGAAGACCCGAATGAGGATCTTTCTTATTTCTATGGATTTTGAACTGTGGAATCTTGTCGAAAACGGATTTTCGAAGTCTTCTCTTCCAATGATCGATTGGAATGATTTGGAGAAGAAGGCTTTCGCTCTTAATGCAAAGGCTATGAATGCCTTATTTTGTGCACTTGATAAAAACGAGTTTAACCGTGTTTCAACTTGTGAAACTGCATTTGATATTTGGCACACACTCGAAGTGACCCATGAGGGCACAAGTAGAGTAAAAGAGTCAAAAATCTATTTGTTGTTACATTCTTTCGAACTTTTTAGGATGAAACCGAGTGAAACCATTGGCGACATGTTTACCCGTTTCACGGATGTCGTCAACGGTCTAAAAGGACTCGGAAAGAGCTTTTCGGATTTTGAACTTGTTAATAAGATACTAAGATCCCTTCCTAAGAGTTGGGATCCCAAAGTCACTGCTATTCAAGAGGCAAAAGATTTACGAAATTTCCCTCTTGAAGAATTAATCGGGTCATTAATGACCTACGAAATGACTTATAAGGCTCATGAAGAGCAAGAAGACATCCTTCCAAAGAACAGGAAGGATATGGCACTCAAAACCTCTGAAGATCACTTGAGAGAAAACTTAAGTGATGAGGACTGTGACGATGACTTGGCACTTCTAACTAGAAAATTTAAAAAATTCATTAAAAGAAACAAATTTAAGAATGATACTAAAAATAAACTTGAACCCAAGAAGGATCAAGTTATTTGCTATGAGTGCAAAAAGCCGGGACACTACAAGAGTGATTGTCCCCAAGCCAAAAAGAGAACAACAAAGAAGAAGGCGCTCAAAGCAACATGGGATGATTCGAGCGCATCTGAGGAAGAGGAGTCCAACACTGAGCAAGTTGCTTATTACGCCTTAATGGCTATTGGAGAGGAGGTAACGAATTCATTAAATGCTGATTTATCTTTCGATGAATTATTAAATGCTTTCAATGAGTTACTTGACGAATGCAAGAGTATCAGTAAGAAATATAAATTGCTGAAAAAGGTGCATGATAGTCTTACTTGTGAGTTTGACAAGTTAAAAGTTGAACATCATGATAGTTTAAATTCATGTATCAAATGTCATGACTTAGAAACTTTCCAAAAAGAAAACATGCTACTCAAGGACACCTTGAAGAAATTCGAGGTTGGTAGCAAGTCATTGAACATGATCCTTGCAAACAAGGGTCACGTTCCAAAAAGAGGTGGAATTGGATTTGTGAAAAGTCCTCACCTAAATCCAACCACTTTTATAAAAGGCTCCATCTTGCATAATCGACATCAAGACAAATGTAACTTCTGTTGTAAATTTGGACACAAGACACATTGTTGTCCATTCAAGAAAATAAGTCCAAACAAATTGATTTGGGTTCCTAAAGGAACCATGATAAACTCTATGCAATATGATAAACAATACAGATCTATCTTTGAGGCACCCAAAAGCAAATGGGTTCCTAAACATCATCCCTTCCTATAAAAACATTAAAATTTTAGGCCGGAGCAAGAAATAATATTCTGCTCCTTGACTCTCGATAGTCATAAACCAAGAGTCAAAAAGGAACTCGCAACGCTTAAGTAACAAGTGGAAGTTATGAAATCACAAATACAATTTGGATACAACCTTATTAAAAACATATGATATCCAAATTCACATATCCCCTTGATCTTCGAACCCGTCAACACTATCGTCTACGAATTAATTCTTGTATCATGAAGAAACTAAATATGTCATGATCTTAAAAGGGATACCAAACAAACTATCAACATACGTATGACATATGCACGTTAAAAGATCTATCTTAATAAACATTAATTGCTCTGAAATAAAAAACTCTCCTCAAGGCAAAAGCTCCCTGATCAAAATCACATTAGGTGTTCACTGGCTGCAGGCGGTGGCACCTCTCCAGCTGGCGGTGGCACCTCCAGCTACCACGGGTTGCTAGAGGTTGCACCGCTCCAGCCAGAGGTGCAACCGCCCGCAACTCTGCCTTTTTAAACCACGCTAGGGCCGACGGTGGAACCAACCCCAACTCACTCCCATTTCCTCCTCTACTCTTCCAAGTCTCCTCCATTCTCATTTCACTCCTCTAAGCCTTCCAAATACCTCCCATTTCGGAGCAAAACATCAAGAATCCTTCCTTCTCTTGAAGATTTCACAAAGGTACTCTCTAAGAAGCCCTTAAATTCTGTTTTGTTCTTCATTTACTCTTGCTCATCATCATCCCTCTAAACAGCAGTAGTTATGGGATCTAGAAGATCCTCAAGGGACAAGGGAAAGAGGAGATTAGTAGAAGAGTTTGATTTCACTCTTTTCGATTCAAAAAACCATGCTGAAAAATTTCCCTCTTTCGAACTTAGATGTATCAATAAGGGAAAATACGTAGATCTAAATGAACTAAGAGACTTAGAGACTATCCAATGGTTTGCAAACCTAGATCTACTTCCAATCTTACAGATTAACGAACCCATCTATCCTAGGCTAGTTAGATTATTTTACAATAATATACAAATAGATGATGAAGAAAGGATGTCCACCTATCTTTTAGGACAACACATCTCAATCACTGATAGGTTCATTTGTGATATGATAGGCATTCCCATAAAAAGCATAGGACTTTACTTTAGAGGATCATGGGATGATGAAAGTATTGGAACATCCTATGTTGAAGCCTTAGGAACAATCTTTGCCAATCCTAACATAGCATTGGTTCCTAAAAGTTGTGAACATCTATTGCCTTTGAACACTAAGATACTTCATTATATCATGACTAGTATAATTCTTCCTAAACAATACCATCATGATGAAATAAGTCAATTGGAATTAGGAACTATGTACTTAATCATGAAGGGACATGACATCTGTCTTGGTTATCTTATCCAACAAAACATGTTAGAATTATCTAAGAAAGATATGATGCTCCCATATGGTGGTATAATCACAAGAATAATGAAAGCTTACGACATTCTAATACCACCAGAAGAAGAAGTAATGAAAGTAGATCGATTCAGCATAATAAACAAAAATCTACTTCACCGACTAAGATGTTACTATAGAAACGGTAACTGGGTTAGAATCCCTAGAAGAACTGATCACCCTCAACCTGAACCAGAACCGGAAACACCAGTATTTAGGGGTACCCAATCTCCTCCAACCCTTTCCTTTGAGGAAACACATCCAGTTGAGCAAACTCATACATCCATCGAAGAAATTGGGATTCGAATGGATCGATTCGAACAGAGACAAGAACGGATTGAACAACGACAAGATCAAATCCTATCTGAGCTGCAGCAAATTCATAGTCAATTTGACTCCTTGTTTAGGCACTTTAATTTTCCACCTCATCAATGAACTTGTTGAACACCTGTTGTTGTTGTAAACTTCTTATGTTACTTCTGATGTGCTGGCTGTAAACATCTATCGTGGTAAACATGTATCTTGCGCCTTGTGGTAAAAGTTATCTCAGATTTTTATGGTATCATTAATGTTTGGTATGTGATGTGTCTAAATTAAGAATGTTGTGCTTCGAAACTAAAAGTTTTGAAAACCTTGTGCTTTGATTTCATTCAGAATTAGGAATGTTGATGTGTCCGAATAGATAAACTTGCTAAAATTATTTTTCGGACTATATTGAATTATCAAATCACTTGATTGCCATATTTCTATGTGAAAATCTGCAACAAAATCTTGTCTGAATGCATCTTATTTATTCGAATGCTATAAAACAGATTTTCTCGTACACTTTCATGAATAAATTTGATGAAGTGATGTGTATGTATTCCATCCTGCAAAATCTTTACAAAAAAGGGGAATAAGTATTTAAAGCAATCTATGTAAAATTACTCTATAAGCTTGCCAATATTATTTTCCTGGTATCATAATTACTATGCTTTTTGTTGATGACAAAGGGGGAGAAATACATGAATTGATAAACACTGCTATGATTAGAAATACTATGAGTGATGCTATAAACACTGCTATGATTATGCCATCCTTGCATCACCAAGAAATATATGAACATGTGCTAAAGTTTGCATTATGCCCTGAGTTGATATCTTATCATGTGAAGAAAATGCAAAACTTGCTAGAATATTTCAAATGTGTGCATCATGTAATAGTGCTTCACAGCTTTATATAATAATGTCCAAACTACATGATGAATAGTTACAAACACAATCATACAAACTTGATGATGTATGTCAAGCCTTGACATCATCTTTGAAGAGATACATCATGAGTATCATGATGGGAGTATTGATAAGTTTAACTGATCTAACTTATCAATACGTCACTTGAATTCTTGGGTCTTGAATTCAAGGTTGACTTATCTCAACTATGGCATATAGACAGGGGGAGTTAAGGATAACTCCATTATCAATTGATTGTCATCATCAAAAAGGGGGAGATTGTTGAATCTCGGATTTTGATGATGAAGTCAATTGTCATTTGTTGTCTAATCTATGTGTTGAGATAAGTGTGCAGGATTAACTACGATGAAAGTTAGACAAGCAGCAGGAGTTGCGCCGGAGTCAAGTTCATGATCACGTTGGGAGTTCGAGAGTTCGACGGAAGTTCGGACGGTCGTCGGAGGTTCTGCGAGAACAGATCCGAGAAGTCCAGAAGCTTACCAAGCGAAGCTCGTCGGAACTCGCCAAGTGGATCGTCGCAAAGTCCAGGAGTTTGCCGGAAGTCCGCAGGAGCATCACCGAGGATTCATCGGATGATCGACGGAAGTTCGCCGGAAACTTGCCGGAAGAAGCGATTGACGCATCGAAGCAAAGCTGCAGAAATTGTCTTAGATTTAATCGTAGTTAGCACGTTGATTAAGTTGGAAAATGGGAGGTGATCCCATTGGCTTAATCTTGGGGCAATTGGGCCCCTGAAAGATTGAAATTAGGCCGAATGGAGCTAACCATTCGGACCCTGATTGCACCAAGAGGTGCAACCGCCCAGGCCAGGAGGTGGCACCGCCTGGGCTAAGCCTCCTAGCGAGACTGGGCGGTGCAACCTCCCCAGCCAGGAGGTAGCACCGCCTGAGCTCAGTCTTCGAGCAAGACTGGGCGGTGCAACCTCCCTGACAGAGAGGTAGCACCGCCTGAGCTCAGTCTTCGAGCAAGACTGGGAGGTGCAACCTCCCTGACAGAGAGGTGGCACCGCCTGAGCTCGGTCTTCGAACTCTGGCAGAGAGGTGCAACCGCCTCAGTCAAGAGGTGGCACCGCCTGGGCTCAGTCTTCGAGCTCTGCCAGGCGGTGCAACCTCTCCAGTCAAGAGGTGCAACCGCCTGATCCCGGAATTCCGGGATTTGATCGTTTTGAGCTCCAAATTTGAATTGGGTTGGGGCCTATAAATACCCCACCCATTCAGCACTGAAGAGACATAGACCTACACCGAAATCTTGATCTTTTCTGTGATTCTAAGAGCTCAAAAGTGTTGTAAAGCCTTTAAGTCTCCTCCTTCTGTTCTTCAAGTTTTGAGTTGTAAAGTGAGGAGAGAAAGGTCTGTAAAGGTTGTCTCCTGAGCCTGTCAAAAGGAGAGAAACTGTAAAAGGGCAGTTGGCCTTCGCCTATTGAAGGAAGGCCTCTAGTTGACGTCGATGACCTCGTCGGTGGAGGAAGCCAAAAGTGGAGTAGGTCAAGACTGACCGAACCACTCTAAATCTCTGGTTTGCGTTTATTTTGAGCACTTTATCATTACTGCAAACCTCCTTCATAACTACTGCTCTCTGCGCTTTTACGAACAAGTTCTAACTGCTGTTCTTTCCGAATCTGCATTCAGACGTAAATCGGTGTTTTCGTACGATATTTACATTGCAGTTTACGTTTACGCCTTGATTCTGCAAAACTGTCTTCTGTGCTTTTACGAATGAGTTTCTAAGTTCAGATCCCTTTAAAACTGCGTCTAGATGTAAAATTACGTTTAGACGTAAAACTGCCCAAACTAAGTTTAGACGTAAATCTACGTTTAGACGTAAATCTGCGTTTAGACGTAAATCTACGTTTAGACGTAAAACTGCGTTTAGACGCAAACTACGTTTAAAACGTAAAACTGCGTTTTAGACGTAAACTGAGTTTAGACGTAAATCTGCGTTTAGACGTAAATCTGCGTTTAGACGTAAATCTGCGTTTAGACGTAAAATTACGTTTAGACGCAAACTACATTTAAACGTAAATTGTGTTTAGACATAAACTGCATTGAATCTTAAGTAATCTTAAACCGACTTTTGCATCGAAATCGTTTTTATCGAACGAACACAGCTTTCATTTTTTAATCGCTGAAAGATTTCCGCTGCACTAATTCAGCCCCCCCCCCTCTTAGTGCTCTCGATCCTAACAGATACGTCAACCGATCTACCGGCCCGACGTCCAATCTTCTGACATGTTCCTCCGGCACAACATGATTTTCCTGCTTTAATTGTCTCATCCTGATCGAAGCATCCTGCATCACTCAAAATGCAGATTAAATCATAAACATATATCAAGTAGTTTCATCATCAAAATACGAGATTCAACACCGGAGTTTAAACAAACTCCCCCTATCAATATACCATACTGATAGAAACTCTTGGATTCAAAAATCCAAGCAACATGTCATGATAAAATCATGACATATAATCAACATACTTCTCCCCTTTTGTCATCAACAAAAAGGAGTACCATAATCGAGTGTTTATGATATACAAGTTCAACTCATTGAATGAACAACATAATATCTATTTTTATCATCATGCAAGTTTCTATCATCATAGATATACATGGTAGTACGATAGCAAGTTTAAAATTACTTAAAAATCAAAATGCATAATTTCAAAATTTATTAAGCATGATCATTATGTATGATATTAAAACATGGTTTCAAAATATTTAATATTTTTATTACATAATTTCATCATTATGCATCATCATATTTTCAAATTCTAACATGCACAATTTTAAAACTATACATTTTATTTTTCATGCATGATACAAATAAATCAATCATCATTATGAGTATATTATACAAATATTCAAGCATTCATGATACATCATTTTGGCAATATGATCATAGCTTTTCAATGATGGTATCTAAATGTCAAAGTTCATTACATCATATCATGCATGATCATTAATTTCTCATTTGTATTTCATACATAATTTCATTTCATTACATTAGTAACATCAAGAAGAATTAATTGGGTGATGAGATAAATATTTCATGAATACACGGAATTGTATAAAAATCATATCATGAGTGTTTCATGTATTCATATCATCACATGAAGAATACCAAAAAGGATTTTGGTGATAAGATACATAAATAATGAATATAAATTTTGAATATCACGAGATATATTATGATTTTTTTTAATAACTCAAATAGTGAAAAGAAAGAATCATAATAGACAATCTTGATTTATAAAATAAATTTTCAAGTTATAATTTTCAAAAATCAAGATAAAAATCGTGGTTAGATGAAACTCATTCAAATCATCAAAATGATCAAAATCACTTTTAAGATGATCAAATAGATTCATTAAATTCAATAAGATAAAGAAAAAGAATTTTTAAGAAAAATACTTTTCTCTTTTTAGTTGTTTCAATTTATGTGATTGATTTTATATTAGAATGCTCAAATATTTGTTCTTATATTAAAATCATACATCAACGTTTAGGATCAATAAATAAATTTAGTCATGAAAACCACCAAGATCAATAAACTACAAAAATTATTATTTATAACTTCAAAATCTCATGCATAAAATCGTCAAATCATGGTATCAAAATTTCAATATTTTCATTACAACTTTATGCATCATTAAGTATATAATCGTCAAGCATGACACTTACACTATTTCATATAAGCATGCCTATTTCATTTATGTCAAATCAAAATATACATCATTTTTAAACCGAAAAAGCTACATTTATTATCGTGAAAATCAATAATCCATAAATCAAAAAAATCACTATGCATTATTTCAAAAGAAAACTCATCAAGCATGATCATTATGTATTACTTCAAATCAAACATGATTTCATTTAATCAAAATCGAGAAATAACAATGGAAATCAACATGATACACATTATTACTTCTTAGCCACATATAGCATGATTTCATAAGGCATTTTTAATCAAAATCATTTTATTTATCATAAACATGTAATTTTCATGATTATGTTCAAAATTACTAGAATGATAAGCATGATTCCTAATTTTTATATTTTTATTTTTTAAACATGTAATTTTCAAAAATAATTATTCTAAGAAAAAAAATGAATCATGTAAAACATCAAGTAATTTCAAAATAAATTAAGGGGTTTCGATTACCTCATCGTTGAATGCGGTTAAGGTGTAGTTTGCCACCTCACCTTTTTTTATTTTCTCCTCGTATTCGGAGGAGCTCGATTCATCCCAATTTTTGTTCTTCTTCTTGCGTTCAAAGCAAGTAGTTCCGTTCTTTTTGCTTTTTAATTTTTGTTTCATTTGTAGTTTAGGTTCACCATCACTTGAGCTTATGCTCGAGTGGTCTTCAAATGTTCTATGTCCCAAATCCTTCCCGTTCTTTGGAAAGTTGTTCTTGAGTTCCATTTTTGCTACATTGTTCATTTCGTAGGTCATTAGAGACCCAATAAGTTCTTCGAGAGGAAATGTTTTAAGATCCTTGGCCTCTTGAATGGTCGTAACTTTTGGATCCCAACTCCTTGGAAGGGATCTTAAAATTTTAGTTACTAATTCAGAGTTAGAAAAACCTTTACAAAGAGTTTTGAGTCCATTGATAACATCCGTGAAACGGGTATACATGTCTCCGATGGACCCACTTAGTTTCATCCGGAAAAGTTCGCAAGAATACATAAGAATGTTGATTTTGGACTCTTTCACTTGGCTAGTGCCTTCATGAGTGACCTCAAGAGTTCTCCAAATATCAAAAGCCGAATCACAAATCGAAACGCGATTAAATTTATTTTTGTCAAATACACAAAACAAGGCATTCATAGCCTTTGCATTTAAAGCAAAAACCTTCTTCTCTGATTCATCCTATTCGCTCGTTGAAAGAGAAGATTTTTGAAATCCATTTTCGACAATATTCCAAAGCTCAAAATCCATGGAAATAAGGAAGATCCTCATACAAGTCTTCCAATACATGTAATCCGACCCATTAAACATAGGTGGACGTGTAATAGAGTGACTCTCTTGCATGTCGGAGTAAGCCATCTCTCTTCGGTATTAAACCAAATTTGAGAGTGAGCTTTGCTTTAATACTAATTGTTATAATTGGAGTGGCACTAAGAGGGGGAGGTGAATTAGTGCAGTAGATTAAAACTCGTAAGTTTGAAATTGATTTCATAAATATGTAGAGATTTCGATTTGATGAAGGATGACTTAGCTAAAATAGCTCGAGTAAATATAGTCAAGAGTAGGGAGATGAAAACCGAACGATTTGTAACTAAGTAAAGAAATGGTTCAGAAAATTAAACACTCACATATTCAAGGAACACCATGATGTATAGTGTTTCGATCAAATGACCTACATCCACTTTCAAAGCCTTCTTCGATGAGGCTCCCAATTTCCACTAGCAAATCACTTTGAAGGGGAAGGACCAAATACCCCTCTTACAACCTTCTTATAAGTGGTTCACACTCTTACAGATTTTTTAAAAAGAAAGAGGGAGGTGAACACTTGAGCTATTGAAAACAAGACTTTGCTAGAGCTTTTTCTCACTTTCTAACTTGTTAAAAAGGTGTTCTCTCTGTTGAGAATTGAGGGATATTTATAGGCCCCAAGAGGATTCAAATTTGGGATCCAAATTTGAATTGCTTTTGGGTTTTTCGGTGCTGGCGGTGCCATCGCCTATCAGTGGCGGTGCCACTGCTTGTTAGTGTCTGACACTGATAGTGTACTAGCGGTGCCACCGCCAGACCTCTCGGGTTTTGGGCGGTGATATCGCCTAATCCAATAGTGTACTGACAGTGCCACCACCGGACCTCTCGGGTTCTGGGTGGTGCCACCGCCCAGTCCGGCGGTGCCACCGCCCAATCCAGCAGTGCCACCGCCTAAACTGTTCCAGCTCACTGGTTGGGCTCTAAACTTAGCCCAAACCAGTCCAAACTCGGGCCCAATTGGCCCCTAACTGGGTTATAGGATTAACCCTTAATCCTAACCCAAATTATATACAAACTATGAAATTAAGACATAGCCCTAAGCAAATTTTAAGTGGCAACGTCGAGTTACCTTTCGACGAGCTTTCCGATGAATTTCCGGTGGACTTCCGATACACCCTCGGATTTCTTCCAACGGACTCCCAGCAGGCTCCTGGCCTTGTGGCGAGTTCAATGAGTCTTTGGCAAGTATCTGAACATTCTCGATGATCTTCACGAACCTCCAACGATCTTTCCGGTGAACTTCTGAAAACTTCGGCAAGTCCCCGATTCCTTCTCGGTTGGTTTCGGCAGCACTTCCGATGATTTTTCAAACTTTTGGTGAACTCTTAAACACCCATCGAACTTGACTCTGGTAAACTTACTTTATGTCTTCAAGCTACCGTAGTTAATTCTGTACATGTAAAATATACTTCGATCTAGATAATTAATCCTAAGCATCTAATTAAGTTGTCCAGCATGTCATTGGTTCCTCGACGCTTCGTCCGATTCTTCGTCGCATCGTCCTCTCCTACGGCCTATTGCCCAATCGGCTAGTTGACTTTGCAACTCCGATATCCTTGGCGCAATGTCTGCTCTTCTTGGCTCGATGCCCGAATCCACGGCTCGAAGCCTTATATCGATACATCGATCGATCCACCGGCCCGACGTCCAATCTTCTGACATGTTCCTCCAGCCCAACATGATTTTCCTGCTTTAATTGTCTTATCCTGATCGAAGCATCATACGTCACTCAAAACGCAGATTAAAACATAAACACATATTGATTGATTTCATCATCAAAATTCGAGATTTAACAAGAATCAATCAGGTAAATCAAAATTAAGATCACATAATCGATACTTTAATACACATTTTGCTATCATATTTGATATAATTGGTTTTATTAGATAAATGTTTTTTCTAAAATTAATTAAAAGATAGTTTTTCTAATGTGATTTATAAGATTAGATGAGTTTATTACTATTAATTTGAATTAAATCACAAATTCTATCTGTCAAATATCATGTGTAATCTGCATCAACGACATGAAATAAGCGACTTCGCAAACACCCAATCCGTTATCAAATTGTAGATATTTTTCCATACATCACTCAAACGAGATGGTCCAATCAAATTCATCAATGTGAGTTATACGAGAGGATGATCATTAGACATAGATAAAACATTCGACCGGCCAAATTTTAGATTACCTGTTAGATCAAACCATGGAGCTATAATCTATTTTAAAAAATGAATTATAATTATTTTATAATACTAAAAGTATTTTAAAGAAAAAATAGCAAAAATGCGGGGATGGTCCGCTAAAGTTCACTGCGGGGAGTTCTGGGGAAGCAACGTTGTGAGCTGCGGTGCCCCAAATCCGACGGCTGGTATTCTTCGGCTTTCGCAGTCGAGAACAACTCCGGTCGTCCGCCCTACCGATCGATCCTCCGCACTACCGACGCTCTCTTCCTCCGGCGGTCTCTCTCTCTCTCTCTCTTAATACTTTCATTCACCGCCTCCTCCTTCCATCTACTAACCACATTCTTCTCTATCTCCTCTCCTGATTAGCTTTTGTTTCTCTTCTTCTTCTCCTATTAGATCCGGCCATGGCGAAGTTTAGTGCGTGTTTGGCCGTCCTGATGGTGATCGCGGTGGCCGTAACGGCGGTGGAGGCGTCGAAGTCGAAGCACAAGGCGTGCGACAAGGGGTGGGAGTGCAGTGGCAGCATCTACTGCTGCAACGAGACTATTAGCGAGTACTTCGTGGTGTACCAGTTCGAAAATCTCTTCAGCAAGCGCAACGCCCCCGTCGCCCACGCCGTCGGCTTCTGGGACTACCAGTCCTTCATCATCGCCGCCTCCGTCTACGAGCCGCTCGGGTTCGGCACCGCCGGCGACAAGCAGACCAAAATGAAGGAGGTCGCCGCCTTCCTAGGCCATGTCGGCAGCAAAACCTCTTGTAAGAAAGATCCCTCCTTTCCTTCTTTCCTCGATCGTCCCTCCTCTTATTTCTTAATGATAAATTCTCCCTATTTTCCCTGAATTTAGGCTTCAAAATCCAATATTTAGACGTATGGTTCATCATAATCTGTTTATTTGTTGCAAATTACTTCAACGTATGAGTATTTTGGGAGTGGAAATCGATGCGGAATTTCGAATCAGAGCAATAACTAGGTATTGGAATCATGGGGAAGCAAAAAAAAAAGGACATACGCACACGCATTGTCAGCAATGGTTATTTTTGCCTGATAGGCCATATTTTGGTAACCTGCCCTCCAACCACTATTCACAACCACATCAGCGTCAAGGTCAACATACTGGACTGCACCCCTCGGTCAACGTTGTTCCGAAAAGGTCGGATGGCGCCGACCCGCAAAAGTCGGGATGACACTAATCAAGTACAGCGCCGTTAGGTCGGGACGGTGTTGACCAAGTACCGTGCCGTCTCGCAAAAGTTGGGACGCCACCAACCAAGTACAGCACCGTAAGATCGGGACGGTGTCGACCGAGTATCGTGCCGTCCCGTTAAAGTTGGGACGGCGTCGGCCAAGTACAGCGCCGTAAGATCGGGATAGCACCGACCGAGTACCGTGCCGTCCCGCAAAAGTCGGGACGATGCCGACCAAGTACAGTACCATCCCGTAATGGTCGGGATGACAGCGAGTACGACACCACCGCACAACGTCGTGATGCCAAGGACACCCAACATTCGCCCCAAGAGTAAGTCTGTCGCTCGGAGGGTCGGCAACCATAAATATGACAGGTACAGCTGGTCCCCTAGTGGAGGGATAAAAACCCATCGCGGGCCCGACGACAGGTGGTTCTTGGCTCATTTCCCACCTAATTCTAACAAAATCTTCGGAGGGGTCGAAGTCGGGAGCCCCCTTTTCGACCTCGACTTGTGTGCAGGGACTGGTGATAAAGTGGGAGGCAGCCAGCCAATTTGAGTTTCGAGGCCTTGAAGCCAGAGCCCGAGCCTGACCTCACCGGACGACGATCCCCGTCACTCGAGCGCCGACGTGGATGATCTTGCGCACCCGGGACTGAACCAAGCCATGTTGACTCCCTTTGCAACGGCGTAAAGGAACACTATCATTTTGGCGCTAGAAGGAGGGCCCGATGACGCAGGACCAAGCCCACCCAGGCAACACGACCAAACACTTGGGCAACGAACGCCTCCCGACCCACTCGACTCCTGGGCTCGTGGAGCAACATCCGCCTCCCCCCGAGCAGGAGACCAATGGCTCCATAGCAACCCCGGGGCACTATTGGCGGCTGTTCACTGACCCGGGGTTATTGCCCCCGGGAATGGCTACCACTCAACCTTCCATCTCTACCGAGGCATTCCTCAGCCTGGCGCACCAGGTCCAAGTTATGGCGAGGATGGTGCAAACCATCGTTCCCCTCGCTCCTCTCCCCGTACAACTCTCGACGCTCCCGCTGACGCCACAGCGGGAGTTGCCGCCCCCTTGTTTCCACGCAGCCTCCACCCTCTCCTGCACCACCCTTGGTCCCCGGGTGGCTCGCGACGACGAACGTCGCCTCGTCACCCGAATGGCGATTGAGCTCGAGGCCGATGCCCGTGTACGGTACGCGAAGCCTCCAACGCCCCCCCTTCGGCAGTCCCGAGCCTGACACACTGTCGTCCGACTCAGTGACTCCCTCCGGGCACAGCTGCGATCGGTGAATCGACGTCTGGATGAGGTTCAACGAGAGTTTCACAAGTCCAAAGAAGAGCTTGGAGAGTCCTCTTCAGGAGGATTGCCTTTTACACCTGAAATTCAGGACAAGCCAGTTCCTCCAAGCTTCTGTCTCCCTGTTCTCGAAGCCTACGATAGCGGCTCCGACCCGACGGAACATGTCGTCGCCTTTTGAGCCCAGATGGCCCTATACGGCACTTCAGACGCCCTCATGTGCTGGGCGTTCCCCACCTCGCTCCGAGGCCCAGCTCGGATGTGGTACAGTCGACTCAGACCGTCCTCGATCACCTCCTTCGACTAGTTTGCCAAGGAGTTTGAGCTCAATTTCCTGGCCAGCGTGCGACCGGAGTCGTCCGTAGCTCTGCTTCTCGGTCTCAGCCAAAAGGACGACGAGCCCCTTTCTCATTTTGTGACTCGCTTTGCCACTGAAATCCGGGGGCTGCCCGATGCTCATCCCTCTTTGATAATGCAAGCGTTCTTAATAGGACTTCGGCCTTCCAGATTCTTCTGGTCGCTGGTCGAGCGGTCGTCGACGTCTATCCCCGAAATGCTCCAGCTTGCTAACCAATACGTAGCCACTGAAGCATTGATGACGGGGAAGCGTGAGGAGCATAAAAGGCTACGAGCAGAATCGACCCGAGGGCAAGCCCTGGCGTCGCCCAGAAGAACGATCGACCGACTCGACGCACCACTCCCGAGGCCCCCACTCCCGCCTTTGAATTCCTCCAGGACGGGAGATATTCTTGCAGATCAGGGAGAAAGGACTCTTGAAGGCCCCTAACCTGATGAAGGCACCACGCGAGCTCAGAGACCGCTCGAAGTATTGTCGGTTTCATTGTGACTACGGACACGACACCGAGGAGTGTCGCGACTTGAAGAACCAGATCGAAGAGCTCATATGCCGGGGGCACCTGGGCCACCACCTTAGGAGGCCGTGCAAATTGTCGCCCCGTCCTTCGGGTCCGATTGAGAAGCAGATTGATGTGATCAGCAGCCGTCTGGCGTCAGGGGGAGATATAGCATGGCGAGGCGAAAG
Source organism: Musa acuminata AAA Group (assembly GCF_036884655.1). Taxonomy (NCBI): domain Eukaryota; kingdom Viridiplantae; phylum Streptophyta; class Magnoliopsida; order Zingiberales; family Musaceae; genus Musa; species Musa acuminata. Next base: position 25,697,581 of record NC_088343.1, on the reverse strand, counting down.
GCTTATGCTCGAGCAACCATTGAAAAACGCCCGAGACAACCCCAAGTGCCCGAGATCACCTTCTCGGCAGGAGGATTCGAGTACCCGGAGCATGACGACGCGCTAGTTATCTCGGCCAGGATCGCCAATGCTTGGGTTAAAAGGATCATGGTGGACACCGAGAGCTCCGCCGATGTCCTATACTTCGACGCCTTCCGGAAGCTCGGCCCGACCAAGGAAGACCTCGCCCCAATTCAATCGATGCTTACCGAGTTTACAGGTGATTCTATTTCAGCTCTCGACACGACCGTCCTACCAGTCACCCTGGGCGAAGACCCGCAGGTCAAGACGGTCATGGTAACCTTTATGGTGGTGGAACTCCCCTCGGCGTACAACGCCATCCTGGGCCGACCAACCCTCAACAAGCTCAGAGCGGTCATCTCCATATACCATCGGGCGATAAAATTCCCAACTCGAGCAGGGGTCGGGGAAGCAAGGAGCAATCCTCGGGAATCCCGACAATGTTACCTGGCGGTCGTCACATTACCCAAGAAGTCGAGGCGCGAGCATCCTATCGCCGACCCTCAGGACGTCGCCAAGCCAACGCAACGCCTCGAACCGATCGAGCACACCCAAGAAGTCCCTCTATGTCACAACCGACCAGATAGGATCGTCATGGTCGGGTCGGGGCTACCGGAGGAGGAAAGAGAGCAACTCGTCAACTTGCTAGTTGAGAATGCTGACGTCTTTTCCTGGTCACCAGCGGACATGCTCGAGATTGACCGAACGGTCGCGCAACACCACCTGAACATCAGTCCCCAAGTGCGACCGGTGAAGCAGCGACCCCGAAAGCTGGCACTCGACCGACAAAAGGCTGTAGATGAGATAGAATGACTATTGGCGGTGGGATTTATTGCAGAAGCAAAATATCCTCGATGGCTGTTGAATGTAGTCCTCGTTAAAAAGCCTAATGGAAGTTGGAGAACGTGTGTTGACTACACCGACCTCAACTGAGCATGCCCGAAGGACTGCTATCCACTGCCGAGGATCGACCAGCTGGTCGACGCAACCTCGGGCCACGAGCTCCTCATGTTCCTGGACGTGTTCTCGGGGTACAACCAAATCGAGATGGCACCGGAAGACCAGGAACACAGCTTTCATCACAAACCTAGGAGTTTACTTCTAGATGGTCATGTCGTTCGGGTTGAAGAATGCTGGGGCAACCTACCAAAGGATGATGAAAAAGGTGTTCGCCCGCCAGATCGGGAGAAACATGGAGGTGTATGTTAACGACATGATCGTCAAGAGCAAGTCCACCCGAACCCACTTGACGGACCTTACCGAGACATTCAGAACATTGTGGGAGTGCGACATGCACCTCAATCCCGCCAAGTGTGTCTTCGGGGTCAGCTCAGGAAAATTCCTCGGCTTTATCATCCACTGAAGGGGAATAGATGCCAACCCAGAAAAAGTTCAAGCTATCATCAACATGCAGCCTCCCCGTTCGGTAAAGGAGATCCAGCGCTTGACTGGGAGGCTCGCCGCCCTGGCTCGATTCCTGTCTCGATCAAAAGACAAATGTCTCCCCTTTTTCCATATCCTAAAAAGCCCGAAGAACTTCGAATGGACTTCAGAATGTCAAGAGGCGTTTGGCCGACTAAGGGAGCACCTGGCGCACCTACCCTGACTTGCTACAGTCACCTCGGGAGAGCCACTCAGCCTCCACCTCGCGGCTTCCAAACACGCCGTCAGTTCCGTCTTGACCCGGGAAGATTCTGGAGTGCAGAAGTCGATCTACTACTTGAGCCACGTTCTCAGTGGGCCCGAGACGCGATACCAACCGGTAGAGAGACTGGCTCTAGCACTCGATTAGATAGCCAGGAAGCTACGACCCTACTTTTAGGCCCACCCGATCAAGGTAATAACTGACCAGCCATTGCGACAAATCTTATCCAAATTCGACGTGTCCGGACGAATGCTCAAGTGGTCAGTCGAGCTCGAGGAATTCGACATACAATATATCCCGAGGACGGCCATCAAGGCCCAGGCTGTCATGGACAAACTTCTAAACGAGATGTTTGATGTAATGCTTATGTATATCCATATCTTTTGGTATGTTCATGCTTTGCACAACATGTAGAGGGATGGTCGAAGGCTTAATAGCCCCATTGTAGTTGGGTTTAGTGGCCGTTTTAGGCTTGTAAATAAAGGTTGTATCATGTGGACACTTGTGAGAGATTTTCAGTTTGTAATGGACCATTTTGACCTTTTGTTGTGCAACTGTTCAAAGCTTGTAAAGTCTGTTTGTAATTTGTATTGTCTATGAAGTGTTTTCGGAAATGTTTGCTTGTGGATCCCGAGTGAGGCGTTTTCTCTAACCCGTTTTCTCTTTTATGGGTCTTAAGGGACCATTGGAGGCTTCGGGGAGGCTGACCTTTGCGGACGGACACGCAAGGCTGCCGACTTAGACAAAACCAGCTAAGTCCATGACAGATGGTATCAGAGCGGGACAAGCACTCATAGAAACATTTTGCATGCAAACGTGGGGGACCTAGCGGTGCTGTGTTGAGGGCAGTCAGCACACGCGCAACCGTTTGGGGGAAAACGAGCATGAAGATATAGGGAAAAGGAGTCGCTAGGAGGAGCGGACATCTGAGATTGACATTTAGAGGAATGGCCAACCCTTCGCTCAAGATGCACCACGAGAACAAGCAAACTTGGAAGAATGCAGAGCGCACAAAGGTTGGGATGGCTGAGTTCGAGCTACGGCTCGATGTTGACAACAATACTTGATGGTGCTCAAGGCAAGCGAGGCGCTTGGTAAAGGATGAGACCATGCAAGGTGAGATGAGTTGCTCAGCGACCGAAAGAGTTGTGCAAAACACACAGAGGTGAGGGGAATTGCTAACTCGAAGAATTCGGTACTCATGTATGGGCTTGTATGCGGATGATGGAATGCTTGCGGCCATCCCAAGGCGATCGAAACTCGACGCCATGGAGCATTGAAACTTTCTCTTCGGCATGTGAAGGATATGTCCGTAGGAGGCTGAAGTGTGCAGCGAGTTCAGCATGTTGCTAGGCCTTGAGTGGTGCATCGGGGGCTGTATTGACGTGGAGTCGCAATCTAGCAAAGTGCGTTTGCAGGAGGCAGAACAATGCACAGTTTATTCAGCAAATCAAAATAGTCCGAAGGGGATGGTGGTCTCCGAAACTTTCAGAGAGAAAGAAGTGAAGAGAGATGTTGCTCCAACGGGACAGTTATCCAGGAGGGATAGATCCCGGGTTCTCCAGAGGGAGAATCATGTGCAACAGACCGTACATGTTGAGGAGTACCTCAATAAACAACAATTCCACGAAGCTCAATGGACCGAGCGAGCGGCGAGGAGTCGTCGCATGATCTCGCTTGAGAGAATGCATTGGTGGATATATTGCGAGATCAAGTGGGGGAGCGACCCAATGCAACACAAATGAAGGCACACTTAGAGTCGATATGGAGATCAGACTCAAGGGAGGGCTGACCCGTGAAATGGTGGGCGTGAGGACCACCATCAACTCAATGCAAAAACGAGGAGCGGAGCAACTTGGGTATAACTTGGCGAAGTACCCACGCCGCATGAAGGGAGCCAGTATAGAAGATGGAACATGGAGCGGAGGCACAGTGCTTTCCTTGGACAGAGGTCAAGGACATGAACTCTTGCAGAGGCAAGAGTAGGATCATGTTGTTCCATGGTGTCACAGACAAACTTCGAAACAGGATGTTTGATGTAATGCTTATGTATGTTCGTGTCTTTTGGTATGTTCATGCTTTGTACAGCATGTAGAGGGACGGTCGAAGGCTTAATAGTCTCATTTTAGTTAGGTTGGTGGCCGCTTTAGGCTTGTAAATAAAGGTTGTGTCATGTGGACACGTGTGAGAGATTTTCGGTCTGTAATGGACCATTGAACCCTTTGTTGTGCAACTGTTCAGAGCTTGTAAAGTCTGTTTGTAATTTGCATTGTCTATGAAGTGTTTTCGGAAATGTTTGCTTGTGGATCCCGAATGAGGCGTTTTCTCTAACCCGTTCTCTCTTTTGTGGGTCCTAAGGGACATGGGAGGCTTCGGGGAGGCTGACCTTTCTGGACGGACACGCAAGGGTGCCGCACGACTTTGGCAAAACCAGCTAAGTCTGTGACAGATGGTATCAGAGCGGGACAAGCACTCATAGAAACACTTAGCATGCAAACGTGGGGGACCTAGCGGGGCTGCGTTGAGGGCAGTCAGCACACGCGCGACCGTTTGGGGGAAAACGGGCATAGAGATGTAGGGAAAAGGAGTCGCTCGGAGGAGCGAGCATCTGAGATTGACATTCAGAGGAATGGCCAACCCTTCGCGCAAGAGGCACCACGAGAACAGGCAAGCTTGGAAGAATGCGGAGCGCACAAAGGTTGGGATAGGTGAGTTTGAGCTACGGCTCAACGTTGACAACTATACTTGATGGTGCTCAAGGCAAGCGAGGCGCTTGGTAAAGGATGAGACCATGCAAGGTGGAATGAGTTGCTCAGCGACCGTAAGAGTTGTGCAAAGCTCACAGAGGTGAGGGGAATTACTAATTCAAAGAATTCGGTACTCATATATGGGCTTGTATGCAGACGATGGAATGTTCGCGGCCATCCCAAGGCGATCGAAACTCGGCGCCATGGAGCATTGAAACTTTCTTTTTGGCATATGAAGGATACGTCCATAGGAGGCTGAAGTGTGCAACGAGTTTAGCATGTTGCTAGGCCTCGAGTGGTGCAGCGGGGGTTGTATTGACGTGGAGTCGCAATCTAGCAAGTGCGTTTGCAGGAGGCAGAACAATACACAGTTTGTTCAGCAAATCGGAGTAGTCCAAGGGGATGGTGGTCTCCGAAACGAAGAGAGATGTTGCTCCAACGGGACAGTTATCCTGGAGAGATAAGTCCTGGCTCTCCAGAGGGAGAATCATGTGGGATGGACCTCACATGTTGAGGAGGAGTACCTCAACAAACAACTCCACGAAGCGCAATGGACCGAGTAAGCGGCGAGGAGTCGTCGCATGATCTCGCTTGAGAGAATGCATTGGTGGATGCATTGCGAGATCAAGTGGGGGAGCGACCCAAAGCAACACAAATGAAGGCATACTTGGAGTCGATATGGAGATCAGACTCAAGGGAGGGCTGACCCGTGAAATGGTGGGCGCGAGTGCCATCATCAACTCAATGCAAAAACGAAGAGCGGAGCAACTTGGGTGTGACTTGGCGAAGTACCCAAGCTGGATTGTCCGCTTCATTTCCCAATGTACTGCCAATCGAAAACGAAAGTGATGCGAACCTACTTGGAAGTGACAACTAAGTGAAAGAAGAGTCAATGGGCAAATTTTGTGGAGGAAGGACTCAAAAACTTCAGAAGTTTGTGAGACGATGCTCGTTAAAGCTCCAACAAGCATCCATCCAATTCAAGCAGCATGAGCATTTGAGAGACTAACGCATAGTAAGGATGGTCTTTTCTTTCATTTGGAGGATCTGTAGGAATCAACAAGGATCAACACAACTCAGCCAACCCCACACCAGAGTCAGAGTCATAGGTGAGTTGAAGCAGCATGGCGGATCAAAGGTTCGACTACTCAAAAACAGCAGCGGAGAGCAGTTGGGAGCCAGGAGGCGCATTGCAGCTGGAGCAGAAGATTGAAGACTCAGCAAAGGCGAGGAGTTGCAATGTCGACAAAGGCTTCGACGAGGACGTCGAAGGAATAAGTGGGGGAGAATGTCACGGACAAACTTCGAAACAGGATGTTTGATGTAATGCTTATGTATGTCCGTGTCTTTTGGTATGTTCATGCTTTGTACAGCATGTAGAGGGACGGCCGAAGGCTTAATAGTCCCATTTTAGTTAGGTTGGTGGCCGCTTTAGGCTTGTAAATAAAGGTTGTGTCATGTGTACATGTGTGAGAGATTTACGGTCTATAATGGACCATTTTACCCTTTGTTGTGCAACTGTTCAGAGTTTGTAAAGTCTGTTTGTAATTTGCATTGTCTATGAAGTGTTTTCGGAAATGTTTGCTTGTGGATCCCGAATGAGGCGTTTTCTCGAACCCGTTCTCTCTTTTGTGGGTCCTAAGGGACATGGGAGGCTGACCTTTGCGGACGGACACGCAAGGGTGCCGCACGACTTAGGCAAAACCAGCTAAGTCCGTGACAATGGGTCCTTCATTCTGACGGAGCGAACTCATCTTACATGGTGCCAAAGACGAAGGGAGCTTCTGGGCATATACACCTTATCTCGGAGAAGCATTTGATGGAGGGACTAGGGCAACTCAACTTGCGGAGGCGAAGTTGGGTTCAGAAGGCCTTTGCATGGGGCAAGAGGACGCGAAGGCGGGTACTCTTGAAGAATATGCCATAGTGTTGTCATTCAAGTTGCCATGAAAGAAGCGGTGCGCAGCGGAGATTGTGCTGGTAGGGGCAGAGGCCCAAGATCCAGACAATGGTGCACCATTTTCAGCGAAGTCGGTGGACTTCGGGAGCTACTAGGCGACGGACTGTCCTAGAGAGGTGCTTCATCTAGGTGTGACCCAAGAGCGGGTGGATGAAGGTCGATTTCCAAAGGAACGAACAAAATCGAAGGTGGAAGAGACCCTGCGATGTATTGGCAGAGGCCACACATAGAGGGATCACAATTCGAGTTCATCCCACAAGGATCAAAATGCAATGGAGATGTCACCTGGAGGCGACATGGTGCGGCGAATCGTGGTGGAACAGTTCGTGGCAATGTGATACACATGACATAGTCCCGTGAGGGATTAGATCATACGGAGGTATAATCGGAAGCTACTGGAAGCTCCACTTCGGTGAACAACACGACGACAAGAAGGGCTATGGATTCAAGGAGTGAAGGTCATGGTACCGCAGAGGCGAGTCTTCCGTGCATGCATCGAATTTTGCATCGGATGAAAACCTTGGTCATCAGCATATGGGGGCTGTGTTCCATCGAGGGAAAAGTTCGAATGCAAGTACCAGTGAGTCCCATGGGAGGGACTCGATCATGCAGAGGTATGATCGAAGCAGTTAGAGAGTTGGACTGCTCCAGAGCTCATATTCGCGTAAGGGAGCCCGGTAAGTCAGAGGACAAGGTTGAGTAAACGAACGTTGCTACTAAGGAAGCTAAGGAGAACAGAATCAGTGCAAAACCTACAACGTGATGGTAGAGGCCATGCTTGGGAGTTGCAGTCTGTCTTTCCATCGACCAAAGGGAGCTGCTTGGAGAACACAGAGGTGTTGAAGCAGGGGGTCGAAAGGGGCGAGGAAGCGACGACGATGCCAGAGGGACTTAGCTACCCAAAATAAAGCATCAGTTAGAATGGAGGTAGACTCGGAGGAGTGCCACAGAGACATATCTACTGATCGTGAAGAAAAGGGATGCAGATGCGAGGCAACGGATAGTAGGGCCATGGGCATGGCAGCGCCATGGTACCGCAGAGGCGGGACTTCCGTGAAAGTCATTGATCCCTTGCTCTCATGCAGGAAGAGCGCTTGGTCGTGAAAGGGGCCGAGGAGGTGGAACATGCAGAGGCAAACTCCAAGTACCGAGACAAGGCTGAAGGGCAGAGGCCAATGAACTTCATAAGACCGGTGTCAACGAGCTTCTTATCAAGATAGCCGAAAGTGAAGGATTTCGAGTCAGGCAAGAGTGCACGACCAAGGAACGAAGTAGGCAGTACGTGGTGTTGTACCTTTGCTACTCAGTGGAGTAGGTGGCAGGGTTGATGGAGAAGACGGTACAATCCCAGAGGCAACCAAACCTATGAGAGAATTACTCCAAGTTGGGGTGAAAACTTCCTGCATTCTAGAAGTTCGATGGCATTGAGAAGATGAATCATAGTAACTAACTCAACACAAGGAGTGCAAACACTTAAAGTGCTTCAGAAGTGTGAGCAAAGAGCAGGCGAAGGCCAGTAACCAACTCGATGCATGGAGTACAACCCCGAGGAGGCGGGCGAAGTCAAGTAACCTTTGCCTTCTCAACTCTTAAGAGAATGGGCGAAACCGAGTACCCTAGTTCTCTTATCTATCCAGCAGAGGAGCTCTGCACAGGTTCAAAGACCCTTCGAAGATAATGGAAGATAATAGTTGTCGAATCCTCACCAACGGTGATCAGTGCTACTAAGAGTAGATTGTCCACTTCATTTCCCAACGAAATGTCAATCGAAAGTAGAAGTGATGCGAACCTACTTGGAAGGGACAACTAAGTGAAAGAAGAGTTGATGGACAAATTTTGTGGTGGAAGGACCCAAAACTTTGAAAGTTTGCGAGGTGATGCTCGTTAAAGCTCCAACAAGCATCCACCCAGTTCAAGCAGCATGTGGTATTTGAGAGACTGGCGCATAGTAAGGATGGTCTTTTCCTTTATCTAGAGGTGTCCCACCCGACGACGGACCACTATTCGAAGTCGACGCTGCAACCTCGGACCCCGACCTACCAGAAGAAGAAGAAGAAGAGGAGGAAGAGGAGGAAGTGGATATCTGGACCGACCTGAGGCGTTTACCGACCAAGGAGAAAAGGAGGGAGCGGGAACAAGGAGCACAAGAATGAACTTAGCCAAAAAGAAAACAAACAAGCAAATAGGGAGAGTGGGAAGGGGGTTTTATAGGGCAAAGCCTCACCAACCGAGGCGACCCTTCGCCTCCCCCCGGAAGGCCAGCAGTCGCTCCCCTCGCCATAATGACCCCTGGAGAAGCACAAATTCCGAGGCAAGCGTCTCCGCCCTAGCAGGAAACTTCCTGCCAAGGCAGAAGCTTTCCGCCAGGGCAGAAATTTCCCGCCAGGACAGAAACCCACTGCAAGCACGGAAGTTTCCCGCCAAAACTAACGTGGCGGGAATATTACGGTCTGGTTCGTTTCGGCCGAGGGCAAAGCAGAGCCGCTCGCCCCCACCAGACACACCGCGCCCGAACTTTTTGGTATGTTCATGCTTATATATGTTCGTGTAATGCTTATGTATGTTCATGCTTTGCACAGCATGTAGAGGGACAACCAAAGGCTTAATAGTCCCATTGTAGTTGGGTTTGGCGGTCGTTTTAGGCTTGTAAATAAAGGTTGTATCTTGTGGACACTTGTGAGAGATTTTCGGTTTGTAATGAACCATTTTGACCCTTTGTTGTGCAACTGTTTAGAGCTTGTAAAGTCTGTTTGTAATTTGCATTGTCTATGAAGTATTTTCGAAAATGTTTGCTTGTGGATCCTGAGTGAGGTATTTTCTCTAACCCGTTTTCTCTTTTGTGGGTTCTAAGGGACCATGGGAGGCTTCTGGGAGGCTGATCTTTGCGACGACGAGCATATTGAGCAATGGTGGAGCTTACACATCGACGGCTCGGCAAACGCAAAAGGGGGCGGGGCTAGCCTCGTCCTCAAAAGCCCCGATGGCCGGACGTTCAGTCACGCGCTCCGCTTCGGGTTTAAGGCTACCAACAACGAAGCTGAGTACGAGGCGCTCCTATCCTGCCTTAAGTTGGCCCTCGAGCTCCAAGTCAAAGGCATCGAAGTTTTCACCGACTCCCAGCTAGTGGTCGGCCATATCAACGGAGACTATGAGGCTCGGGATGTTACCATGGCAAAATACTTATCCGAGGTAAAGAAACTCGTTAGCTGCTTCTAGCGCTTCGCCATAACAAGGGTGTCGCAGGCCCAGAACGCACAAGCCAACGCCTTGGCGAAGTTCGCCTCAACTCAAGACGCCAAACTGCCTCCGGAAGTCGAACAACTTCCTTACCGGGGGGTAGTTTGCTGGCCCCATGGTTGAGTCTGTTGGTGGCCTATAATTTGACACAGCAGAGGATGAATATACCTGTTGAGATAATTTTGCAAGTTGTGGGTATTCCATTGCTAAATCTTCTAATCCTGCTGCGATTATTTCCTTTTGGGGCTTTTGGGGGTATGGCAACTCTCCTTCCCCTTCTGAGATGTAGGTATCTTGAAAGTAGGAATTAAGATTTCTACACAGTTCCTCTGCCTCATTGTCGCTGTCATATGATAATTGAATATTGACGGCTATTTTGTGTCTCCGGATTTCTTCTTCATCACTGAATGCTTCGTTGTCCGCAGTATTGTAGTTGATCCGGCTAGATGTTGATGTGGCTTTATAATTGTCGAAACTAATGGATATTCTTCCATCAATTAGGTTTCGACTTCTGAGTTCGGCAGGCTGCATTGGGATTGAGACCTGAGTCGGCCTAATCATCCAGTCCCTTCCTCTGATTTCCGATGTGGAATGCCTTCTGCCTGGTAGAGCTCTTACACCATGGCTTGTCAGGTAATCCACCACCCCAGAAATTTCATAAGCAAAGGCGACATTCGGGGTATTTGAAAGACGCCCCACCATTCCCCTGGTGACTAACAAATTTGCTTCTCCATTCTGCCATGTGTCATATCCACGGGTTAGTATGGAGATTTGTATATTGCGGTAAAAATCTCCTACCGTCATCATAGTGTCTGGTATGACGTAGACCAGTTGACTTCCTCTGGTAAGGTCTACTTCCATGGTTGCGATGATGGACCTGTCATCGGCCCACCTGTTGTCTCGGAATACTAGTAGTGCCAGCGTTCCCTCTTCCTGTCTGTGGAGAGTCTGGATTCTAGTTTGTAGAATCCCGAGATGAATATATCTCATCCCACTTCTGACCAGTTGGTTAAAGCTTTGCTCCTGTATAAAGGCCCTGTCTTCCTGGTTACTGGTGACTAGCATGGCCTCTTCTGATCGATGCGTGTAGACCCTGTGATGCGCATCATCTCTTCTTGAGTGATATAATATTTCAGCAGGTGCTATTGCCGCTCTCTCCCTCATGGATAGCTGTAGTTGTGCTTGAGGGTCTATTTGTTGTTCTAAAACTTGTATGCTTGGGTCTGGGCTCCTGGAAATGAATTGCCCAAGTCGCCGTCTGGCGTTGAATATTCTCCTCTGGTTTCTCCTGTAGCTTCTGATCTGGTCCTCTATAAGAGGAGTTGATGTGGATACTTCCTGGGTTTGCGTTCTAGAGGTCATCTTTTTACTTCCTGAAGGATTTTTATAGGATCCTTGAAAACCAGGATTTTGCCTTTTGTCTCCTTAGGCCTTTCTGAGGGGCCTAGGTTGAGATTTGCTAATTTGGTGATCAAGTCTTCAGGTACCACTTGAGATTGGGTCGATCTCGTTTGTTGTGACTCCTGTATTGTTTGTAGTTCTGTTCGTATTCCCTTTATGTCTTCGGCTATTTGTATTCCTCATATATTCCCGTATTCCCGTATTGTTTGTAGTTCTGTTTGTAGTTCTCTTATATTCCACGTTTCTCTTATATTCCTCATCTCTAAAGTTCTTATTACCTGTAAGGCTCCTGTATAAAGGCTCCAGTTGGTCAAAGCTTTGCTCCTGTATAAAGGCCCTGTCTTTAGCCAAATACAACTTTAGAGATAGGTAATAAGAACTAGGAAGAAATAAGAACTAGGAGGAAACTTACAGACTCTGAATTTGTACTTTGGACTCGAAGTAGAACTTCGGATCTCTTTCGCCTGCTCTGCAATGAGCTGAACTTCGGGCTTCATATAGAGAAACTTGGACAGAGGATTGGGTGGTCATTGGCCCCCATCGACGTCCTATCCAAGATTTTCCATATTGCCTTTACTGATACCAGAGGTGCAACACGTGGGCACAGAGGATAAAAGAAAACCAGGGGCGCAAAACCAGGTGCGCCGACGCTAGTAGACAAATATGCACGGCTCCCCGAGGCTCAGTGCATTAGGTAGAAACTAGTGGCGCAAGACCAGGTGCGCCGACGCTAGTAGACAAATATGCATGGCTCCCCGAGGCTCAGTGCAAAAACTAGTGGCGCAAAACTAAGTGCGCCGACACTAGTAGACAAATATGCAAGACCTTCCGAGATTCTGCCCATTCACAAGAATTTGAAGTTTTCAATTCTATGGGCGGAATCTTTGGTCAGGGCCAGAGCCCTTTCCAGCTGTTGTTGCTGCTGGCAGATTGTCAGTAGCCAGTCTTTGTACCAGTTATCCCTTCCCCCACTCTTCCTTTGATATTCTCTAACTTTTGCTGAGTGGATATCATGGAAGCATTGTAATGCTTCACAGGCTTGTCTGGCGGCTTTTCTTTGAATTGCAAGAAGCTCTCCTTCTGTTGCCTTGATCTTGCTAAAGGTGATTCCTCCTCGTATCTCTGCTTTGAGCTCGTCCAGCTTTTGTTGGTACTGCTGGACAAGGTTACAATCAGTCTGTTGAGGATCGCTACTGCTTTCGGGTTTGGTTGCGTCTGGACCTCCCGGGTGGCTTCTAGTAGCGTGAACACCTGCTCGTTGGGCCATCCTACAACTAAAATGTTTATTAGTCTGAATAAAGAATCTGCTAGGGTATTGCTGGCTCCTTCAATATGTTCAAATTTTACTTCTACACCACTCCCCGTTATATAGTCTGTGAAAGCAATCCACCGAACTCTAGAAGGTTTATTCTGTGCAGACTTGTTGAAGAAGCTAATAATTGCTTGACAGTCTGTTCGGATAATAACTTCCTTCTTGTCTAGGAAATATATCTTTAATGCTTCCAGCGTCTTCATAACTGCGTGCATTTCTGCATCAATAGTAGATTTGATAGGGCTGAACTTTCCGCTGGCATAAGCGCAGATTTTTTCGGAGCTTCTGGGGTCTCCTTTGTATTTCTTCCATTTGCATACCCCCCCCCATCCTTCCATGCAACCATCTGTTTCTAAGATGATGAAGCACTCCTCTGGAGGGACCTCCAGGTCTGGAAGATTTTTGACCAAGCTTTTGATGCTCCTGATCAATTTCCAGTCTTGTTCGTTAAATCTCTTTTCCCCAGTTGGGCTGGTCTTGGAATAGAGTGGGCCTAAGAGCCTGCCTAGGTTAGGTATGTAATTTCGGGCGTAGTTTAATATGCCCAACCATGATCTAAGACCCCTTTTTGTGGTAAGATCCTCTTCTTGGTATTCCGTGATCTTCTTGATAATATGGGGTTGTAACTTGATCTTTGAGTTTCCTAAGACTGCCCCAAGGAATTCAATCTCCTTCACTGCTATTTTCATTTTGGATGGGCTTAGTACCAGGCCATTGTTTTGACAGATTTTTAGCATCTGGGCTAGATGCCTTGCATGGTCCTTTTCATTTTTAGAGAAAATTAGTATATCATCGATATATACTGCAATGAATTCTTCGGTACCTTTGAAGCATTCGTCCATTTTTCTCTGGAATATTGCTGGTGCATTTTTAAGCCCAAATGGCATGGCTAGCCATTCATATAATCCTTCAGGGACCCAAAAGGCAGTCCATTCGATTGAATCTGGGTGCATAGCAACTTGATGAAAGCCAGACTTAAGATCAAATTTTGAATAAATTTTGCTATTGCTGACCTTTCTTAGAATGGTGTTGATTCCTGGTAGGCTGTACTGGTCCTTTTCGGTGATATCATTCAGCCTTTTGTAGTTGAATACCATTCTCTCTTTGCCTTTCTTTTCTATTCCAGTGATGGGATCTATTGTTGTCCCGGAGTTGACAATTATGGCGGTAGTTCGGTGTTTACTTTTGCTGGGCCTTATTACTCCAATTTCCAACAGGGCCCTTATATGCTTTGAAAAAGCCTCCTTAGCCTGTGGTGTGAGATGCTTCGGTGGTTTGTCTTCTACCACGAAATCAGGGTTTTTAATTTCCAATTTGCACTGAATCTTGTTTTTCTCCCAGTGTTTAAGGGGGTCCTCCCCAATGTATCCTTGGGCCCTTAGTTGGTCTAGTAGGCTTCCAAACTTTGCCCTGATAGTATTATCACTTTGTTGGTCTTCGGCGGAGAAAAATACTGCTTCTTGGATCTGAACATAGTCATTTTCCTCAAGATCTAATTCTTCTATGGCTGCTGCTGCTGGGATGTAAGGCAGTGTGTTAATTGTAGTAAGGTTCTTGTAAAAAGTAACAATATTACCTTCTATCCTTACTCCTCCCTGCATTGCCCTGATAAAATTGCATCCGATTATCATTTGAATGTCATCCCCGAGTTTCATCTTAAATGCGTAAGTATAGGGGATTCTGAACGTGTTATCACCAATGGTCATTTTACCTCCCTTTAGTTTCCGGTTTGCAGTTGTTTTGGACGTGATCCCACTGAAGTGTACAGTGTAAGGGTTCTCTTCCACCGCTGCATCTGGTGTAGCATCCTCATCTATGCAGCAAGTTGTGGCTCCTGTGTCCAATATAGCATTTACCTTAAAAGGGGGAATATTTTGAATTTCTATTTGTACCTTTAGATTGAACAGCATATTTTTGGATTTCCTTGAGCCAGTCGTTTCTTTGGTCTCCACAGATAAGACCTTTTGCGTTTCTTCTGTAAGTAAGACGAAGATGTCTTCTTCTTCTTTTTCTTTGTTTTTCAGAGTTCTTAGATTTTCAATTTCTCTTATCAGATCAGCCTTTTCTAGTCTCAGTCTGTCCATTTCCATTATTTCCTTTTCAAGCTGATCATATTTTTCTGTCCATTCGCATATCTCTTGTCGTAAGCGAAGGTTCTCCTGGGCGGTAGCTACGGTTTGGACATTCATTTCTTCCAGTTCCTTGGCTTTCTGTTGTTCAGATTCCGCAGCCATCTTCAGCCTTCTGATTTCTGCTTCACAATGGTTGATGTAATCTTGCTGTTGTTGAAGCAGGTTTTTAGGCTCATACTTTGGTGGTTCTTCCATCATTACGGGGGTCTTTTTGTCAAAGTAATATATGCTGCACATTCCGCATGAAGTCATTTTGCATAGGGGGCAATGTCTCCTGTGCCTTCTTTGTGATATTCTTTTGCAACACTTACACTTTTCCAGATTGGCTGGTAATTCAGTGTTGATTTCCCATATGTGTCTGCATTCGGCTTGTTCCTGGGAGACTTGAATCCTGGCCCGGTAGCCTGACTCGGGTCCTATCCACCAAGTTCTACTATCTTCTATTAGTGCAAAGATCTCGTGGGTAAATGAGTGTATACCTTGCTCTACATCTTCTCCTTCAGAAATAGAGTAGATTGCGTCACTTTGATTTTCACCTTCTTGTACTGATAATATTTCATAGTCCTCTGGAAGGTCAAGTTGTTCGAACATTGCCACTCTTTTGATGTTCTTCCGGTCATTGGGGCACTCTCTTGTAAAGTGTCTGTCACGCCCCCTCAAAATATAACCATGATTTTTAAACTTTTCGTCACAGACCAATCCAGGATCCAAACTAACGTTTGAGGACACTGAAAAACATTCAATCAAATTCACATCCATAAAACATGTGCATTTTAAAATCATATATCACATCACTCGATATTTCACATTTATGGCAACCCAAGCCAACTTGACAAACATGAACAACATTTATAAATCCACAAGCTAAATAAATTATACAATCAGAACTCCAACTATTCACCACAAGTTCATATCGTCATAAATTAGACTTAACATTTCGAAATTCCAAATAACAGAGATCTTCTAACACTTTTACACAGTATATCCATTTCGATCATCAGAACAATTCATTACATACAAAATATGCTTATACAACAATAGCATAACAACCGACAAGACTTGCCCATAATTCTGAATAGCTATCCACTGCCTCAGCCCAAATCAAACATCTCGAAGAGTGACAAGCTGACCTGAAAGATTTATATAACAACGGAGTGAGCCAAAAACGGCTCAGCAAGTGACAAAACATATTCAGAACAAAAGGAACGGTTTCAAACGAGTAAGGTATCATAATGTAAGGCAGAATACAAGAATTCTCAAGGATACCATCTCATTAGATACAAAATCATAAGTATCATGTCATTCAAAACATATTTGATTCATAACAAATGGAGCACAGAGTAATTGGAGCATATCAATGGCAGATAGGACATTTCAGAACATATCAGTTCATAGCAAATGGAGCACAGAGTAATTGGAGCATATCAATGGCAGATAGGACATTTCAGAACATATCAGTTCATAGCAAATGGAGCACAGAGTAATTGGAGCATATCAATGGCAGATAGGACATTTCAGAACATATCAGTTCATAGCAAATGGAGCACAGAGTAATTGGAGCATATCAATGGCGTATGAAATGTTCCGGAGCATATCAACGACATATGGAACATTTCGAAACATATCAACAGTGGAGGAAACATTTCAGAGCATATCAATAACAAATACCGTACAGAAGCTCAAACGTCGTCTTTGACGTTGCAAACATATCAATCTTATCCAAAGCATGTACAGAAACACATAACCAAAGCTCTGGATATCATATCAAACATACAGAAGGTGTAGTGGGATCTCAGTCAGAATGTGATTCATCCATTTCTGAATGACCACCTGACAAAAGTCTCCAACGTTTGGGAGCTCCATCCACCCACGTCTAGGTGAAGTCAAAGGGGGCCGGCAGAGCATCGCAGGCTCTAATCACATACCCACGTAGCGGGCAACAAGCGCATACAGAATATCCCTCATAGCGGGACCCCACATAGCGGGCAAATAGCGCATACCCTTTACCATTTCTGGCAAAGGTCCAGACAATCCCACACACCAGAGTACAAAAGGGCAGTTTCAACAATAAGTAGCATATATTGGAAGCACACACGGAACAACAAAACGTACATGTGCCTTTACGAGTCAATCCGAAGTAAGCAATAATCTTTCACAAGTATATTCAGATTTGAAAGGAATTGAAAGCAAGGGCACATATGGAATCCAAGCAATCACATATAACTCAATTCAATAAGAAGATTTGATGAATTCAATGTCCAAAGGAATGAAACTGGAATAGGCACATATCGAAAGCAAATGCGGAACAATAGGATATACATGTGCCTATATGAGTCAATACGATATAGCATAAACGTTACACAACAGTTTTCAAGAATGCAAATAATTTTTAGGACAAGAGCATACAAGAATTCAAAGCAGTAATATAAAGCTCAATTGAATAAGAAAGCTAAAGGATATCAATTTCCAAAGGAATGAAACCAGAATATGAGAAATCGACCAAAGCTCGATTTCTGGCAGAATACAGAAGGCACATTGAACAAATGATTCAAACTATCAATCGTGCTCCAATTTACTCAGAAATAATCATTGGATAATACTTTCAGATAAGACAGGCTTCATATGAATTGAACTGTCCAACAGAGAGAGTTACAAATAATTTGGTAAGCAAGAGTCGTAGAACAAAATCTCTATTGGCAGAATTCATAATGTCAGATTCAACAGATAACTGGGCAGGTGTTTAGATTCCAAATCTTTCAATCCATATATCAAGGAAAGGTCTACGAGTCTAGGTTCCAATGAAATCAGTTTTGAACAAATCAGAGTTTCCACAAAGGCTTATAGGCAGCTCGGTATCAAAAGGTCAGAATCTCAGAAGTTGCACAGATTCGAATCGTTACGTCTAAACAGGAGATATATCAAATGCAAGGCTACAACAATTCAAAGTTCCTCATATTCAAAGCAAATGTGGAGATAAAATTGACAGTGAGGAAAGATCAGGATACTTGCAATAAGACATATCAGAGCAATTATAGGAGAAACGATCAGGGAACTTGCAATAAGACATATCAGAGCAATTATAGGAGAAACGATCAGGGAACTTGCAATAAGACATATCAGAACAATTATAGGAGAAACGATCAGGGAACTTGCCTTTCAAATATTTTGATCTGAATATCCAAGGAAGGTGCCAGTCCAATCTTTCTACTTTTCCTCCGTGTCCTCTCTCTGTTTCGTTTTGTGCTCCCGTTTTCTTCCTTTCTTCGTAACTACATCACGTGTCGAACATCGAGGCACAGTCACCTGCTCTCTCTTACTCTCATTCCTTCTTTTTCTTTCCCAAACGCAGCTGCCACAGCCGCCGCCGCTGCCGCTGCCACAATCGCAGCCACGACCGCAACTGCGGTCACAACCGCAGCCCCCTTCCACTGCACTATTTCCTTCTTCCCTTCTCTCGCAGACATAACTGCTGCATACGCAGTCGCTGCCGCTGCGGCCGCAATCCCGTCCGCAGCCCCTTTTTCCCCCTTTCCTTTCCTTTCTTTCCCGGCTGCAACTGCCGCAGTCACAGTCGCAGCCATGGCCGCAGCCACCACAACCGCAGCCTCTACTTCCTCTGCTACTCTATTTCCTCTCCTACTTCTCTTCCAACTGCAGCTGCCACTGCCGCAGCTGCCACCCCTTCTCCTCTTCCTCTCTTCTTCCTCTCCTTCCCTTTCTCTTCTTCTTCCTTTCCTTCTCTTCTTTCCCAGCCACAGCTGCAGCTGCCATCACCGCAGCCGCAGCCCCTTCTCCTCTTCCTCTCTTCTTCCTCTCCTTCCCTTTCTCTTCTTCTTCCTTTCCTTTTTCTCTTTCCCTGCCACAGCTGCAGCTGCCATCGCCGCAGCCGCAGCCCCTTCTCCTCTTCCTCTCTTCTTCCTCTCCTTCCCTTTCTCTTCTTCTTCCTTTCCTTTTTCTCTTCCTCTTTCCCTGCCATAGCTGCAGCTGCCACAACCGCAGCCGCAGCTACTTCTTTCCCTTCTCCTCTTCCTTCTCCTTCCTTTCTTCTTCTTCTCTCCCCGCTGCAACTGCTGCAGTCGCAGCCGCAGCCACGGCCGCAACCTCTCCCTCCTCCCCTGCTCATCTTCCTCTTCTTCTTCTCTTCCAGCTGCAGCTGCCATCGCCGCAGCTGCAGCCCCTTCTTCCCCGGCGTCACACACACCCTCTCCTCTGTTTCCTCTGCAGGAAACAGAGGTATCACACCTCTTTCTCTTCCTCTTCTTCTTCTTCTCCTCTTCCCCTCTTCCCTTTTCCTCCCCAAGGCCACACATCTCCTCGCTGCAGCCTTGCCGCAGCTATCTTCTTCTTCTTCTTCTTCCCTTTTCATCCTCAACGCCCCACACATCCTCTCCTCTGTTTCCACCTGCGGGAAACAGAGGTGCTGCAGCCCTGGCTGCTGCAGCTGCCTCTCTTTTCCCTCTTCTTCTCCTTCTCTTCTTCTCCTCTTCCCTTTTCCTCCCCAAAGCCACACACCTCCTCGCTGCAGCCTTGCCGCAGCTATCCTCCTCTCTTCTTCTTCTTCTTCTTCTTCTCTTCTCCCTCTTCTTCCTCTCTTCTTCTCCCCACGCCCCACAGCTCCTCGCTGCAGCCCTCGCTGCAGCCACTTCCTCTTCTTCTTCTTCTTCTTCTTCTTCTTCTCTTCTCCCTCTTCTTCCTCTCTTCTTCCTCCTCTCTTCTTTTCCCTCTTCTTCTTCTTTTCTTCACTCCTCATGCCCCACCGCTCCTCTCTGTTTCTCGAAGAAACAGAGAGTGCGTGGGAGGCGGTGGGATAAAACCGAAATTTTCGGTTTTTCTTTATTTACTTCTTTTTACAACTTAACAGTTTAGTCTTTGAAATTTCTATATTTACATATAGGTCCTCCAATTTATAAATAAATCTTTATTAATAATTTTTAAAAGCGAGGGATATTACAATGTCCCTCGTCACCACATAGGTAGCACTTGCACTTCTTATTTCTTAACAAGTGTTTCTTTTTCTCTATTCTGGCATGAGATGAATGTGGCTTACCTTTGTAGGTTGTTGCTCTCCTTACACTGTATTTTCTTTCAGGTTTATTGTAATATCCTGGGATTGGGATCTCGCTGCAGAAAGATAGGTCTTTCAAGGCCCTTCTGAAAGCAGCGTCCTTGCATTCAGCTTCTAAATACTTGTAGGAGAAAAGTATTCTTGGGATTACTCCTATAGTATTTCCCCTGTATTTTGCTTCAAATGCCTCTTTTATTCTTTTTCCAAGTTCACCAGGCATTTTGGACCATAATTTTTTAGAAAGCTCAGGGCTTGTGAATAACCTTCCTGTCTTTGATGCCAGCCTCATGTAATCATTTAAGAATTGAATAATGTATTTGAGGTTTGTGCAAGATAACCTTTCAAGGTCTCGGTAGGCTTCTTCCTGTGCTGTTGTTGAGCCCTGGAATGGATCTTCCAAGATGAAGATGGTCCTTAGTTGTGAGAGGATGTTTTGCGTTCCTCCCGATCCATCTGCGTTAGCCATTAATAATTGATATTCCTCTGGGTATGCCATGCGCCATTGGATCCATGCTAACTTCTCCGCTTCTCCTAGTAAATTTTCGATGAATTTTATTTTTGCTTGCGGATCTGTGAATCCCTGTAAGGAAACTAAATTTTTAGTGATGAATTCCCATCTCATGAATACCTCATCAAACATCCCGAGCTGGGATGGGATTATGAACATAGCTCCTTGTTGTTGGAATGCCGATGGGAGGTTCCAGGCTTCTGAGAAGTCTTTTGCTTTAAACTTCGGCTGCCTTGTATAGCCTTCATATGTTGGTTTTTGATTTGATGATTCCACATTTATGGCCGGGGGGTAGTTTGCTGGCCCCATGGTTGAGTCTGTTGGTGGCCTATAATTTGACACAGCAGAGGATGAATATACCTGTTGAGATAATTTTGCAAGTTGTGGGTATTCCATTGCTAAATCTTCTAATCCTACTGCGATTACTTCCTTTTGGGGCTTTTGGGGGTATGGCAACTCTCCTTCCCCTTCTGAGATGTCGGTATCTTGAAAGTAGGAATTAAGATTTCTACACAGTTCCTCTGCCTCATTGTCGCTGTCATATGATAATTGAATATTGACGGCTATTTTGTGTCCCCGGATTTCTTCTTCATCACTGAATGCTTCGTTGTCCGCAGTATTGTAGTTGATCCGGCTAGATGTTGATGTGGCTTTATAATTGTCGAAACTAATGGATATTCTTCCATCAATTAGGTTTCGACTTCTGAGTTCGGCAGGCTGCATTGGGATTGAGACCTGAGTCGGCCTAATCATCCAATCCCTTCCTCTGATTTCCGATGTGGAATGCCTTCTGCCTGGTAGAGCTCTTACACCATGGCTTGTCAGGTAATCCACCACCCCAGAAATTTCATAAGCAAAGGCGACATTCGGGGTATTTGAAAGACTCCCCACCATTCCCCTGGTGACTAACAAATTTGCTTCTCCATTCTGCCATGTGTCATATCCACGGGTTAGTATGGAGATTTGTATATTGCGGTAAAAATCTCCTACCGTCATCATAGTGTCTGGTATGACGTAGACCAGTTGACTTCCTCTGGTAAGGTCTACTTCCATGGTTGCGATGATGGACCTGTCATCGGCCCACCTGTTGTCTCGGAATACTAGTAGTGCCAGCGTTCCCTCTTCCTGTCTGTGGAGAGTCTGGATTCTAGTTTGTAGAATCCCGAGATGAATATATCTCATCCCACTTCTGACCAGTTGGTCAAAGCTTTGCTCCTGTATAAAGGCCCTGTCTTCAAAGTAGATAGGCCCTGTATAAATAAGAACTGGAGCAAAGCGTGGCGAGCGGCCATCAAAAAAGCAAGAAAAAGGAAAGGGCGGCGAGCGGCCATCCAACGTGAAAGGCTCCTGTATAAAGGCTCCTGTAAAAAGCAAGAAAAAGGAAGCTTTGACCAACGTGAAAGCCAAATACAACGTGAAAGCCAAATACCAAACGAGAATATTCAAGAGCGGCGAGCGGCCATCAAAAAAGCAAGAAAAAGGAAAGGGGGACGCAGCCTAGGCCCCGGGAAGATCCGTGCTGTCGTCGAAAGGAACTTCCTCGGGCATCTCGACGTCGTCATCGTTGGGAAGACACGAGAAGGGATCCATGTCAAAATGCAGGTCGGGAAACCGAGCCTTAAACCATGACACGACGACTCGATATCCGTACTCATACGAGACCTGCCCCAACCTTTGCAGCCCGAGCTGAAACCCGCGGGACTCCTTATATTCTTCGATCAGTTTTTGGTTCTTTGCAAGGGCTGCTCGGGTTTCCTCCTCGGCCTTCTTCGCTAACACACGAGCCTCTTCTAAGCTCCAGGACAGGGTCCAACAGTTCGCCCTCCATCAAGCGAACTCGCCTGCGAGACTCCTTCAGCTACTCCCAAAGACCCACCTGCTGTTGCCCGGCGCCCTCGAGCTCCAACTTTAGTCTTGCAACCTCTCCCTCCAGGTCAGTGGCTTGCTGCTCGGCTGCCGCCACCGCTTCCGGCGTCGCCCCCACTTTCAGTTCTTCGATTTGGCCTGGGAGCTCGGCGTTCTTATCCCCCAGACTGCTGATTATCCGACCAGCGTCCTGAACATGGTCTACAAGCGCCGTGTAGTAGTGCAGGTTCTGCATAAAGAAACGACGAGGTGTAAGCAAAGAAGGTCGAACGAGGACCGAGAAGGAAAAAGATATCCATACCTAGACCAAAGACTTGGCAACCTTCTCGATCAACACCTCAAAAGGCGAACCGTACAATTGTCTAGCGATATCGGGGAAAGGGCACCCCGGGCGTAAGTCGTAGAGGCCGCGTCGTCCGTCCAGACTCGGCTCCCGAGGGTCAACCCCGGCCAGCGCATCACGAGAGGGTCGGACGCTTGCCCCTCGGGTAGCTCCGCTATAAAAGAGCCTGGAAAGGTTCATCCTTGGAGCGGGCTCGGGTGCGGCAGAGATCACGCATTGTGGCAGGGCGGGCTGCTTTGGCCGACCTTGCCTTCCCGGCGCGTTCCTTGCCATGCGAGCTCCCGGCCGTCTCCCTTGGGGTAGGACCACAGGACCGCCCCCCAACTACCGCCGGCTTTAGCGGCGGACGCCCGAGCCGCGGCAGACTCAGGCATCTTCGGTGTCTCGGTTTTCGGCTTCTTACGTGAGCGGTCGGGCTCTGAGCTCCTCGGCCGACCCGAATCTCCTGCGGGTTGTGTGACGGAAGGATTAGACTAAGGAGCCGAGGAGGCACGGGGCATCCCCCGCAGGCGCATGAGATTCATCATATCTATCCAAGAAATCAAAAAGCGTCAACAATGTCAAACAGCGCCAAGACAACTAGTAAAAGGGGGATTGGCCCGAGCCGTACCCCGGGGCGCCGGACTAAGGCTAGCCTCGACCAACCACTCCTCGGTCATGTCCCTAATGGCCCGTGAGGTAGCGAGAATCCCCTTTAGGTGCCCTAGCTGCTCGTACTCGTCATTAGATAACCTAGGGCAGCTGTTGTTGATCACTCGAGCCGACCATCTGAGGCTAAACCCCCACCCCCGACTACAGCTAACAAAAAAGTAGCGGCTCTTCCACCCTTTGTTGTTAGAAGACGCCCTGCTCACCCTAAAGCCACCGCGACAGGACAGAAAGTAGCCGCCCTACCCCTTAGACAAACGGAAGCAGGACAGGAAAAGATAGCGGGTCGGGGTGATAGCTGCTCCTCGACACTCCCCGAGGAAGGTCACCATATTCCTCCACGAGTTCGGGGCCATCTGTGATGGCGAGATTCGCCACCAGGAGAAGCAGGCCTCAATCACCGGGTGTAAGGGAAACCTAAGCCCGGCCTCAAGGGCGTCAAGAGTCAGTCTGAACCCACTCGGGAACGGGTCGTTGGCCCGTTGCCCGGACCGAGGGACGTGTAACTCATATTCGCTCGGGATACTATAGCGATCCCTGACACGGCCGAACAACTTCGCTGTCACGATAGAATCGGAGTCGTGCAGGGATTTCATGACCTCTAGGGCCCGAACAGTTTTCTCGTTCACGGGAGGTGTCCCACCCGACGACGGACCACTATTCGAAGTCGACGCTGCAACCTCGGACCCCGACCTACTAGAAGAAGAAGAAGAAGAGGAGGAAGAGGAGGAAGTGGATATCTGGACCGACCTGAGGCGTTTACCGACCAAGGAGAAAACGAGGGAGCGGGAACACGGAGCACAAGAATGAACTTAGCCAAAAAGAAAACAAACAAGCAAATAGGGAGAGTGGGAAGGGGGTTTTATAGGGCAAAGCCCCGCCAACCGAGGCGACCCTTCGCCTCCCCCCGGAAGGCCAGCAGTCGCTCCCCTCGCCATAATGACCCTTGAAGAAGCATAAATTCCGAGGCAAGCGTCTCCGCCCTAGCGGGAAACTTCCTGCCAAGGCAGAAGCTTTCCGTCAGGGTAGAAATTTCCCGCCAGGACAGAAACCCATTGCAAGCACGGAAGTTTCCCGCCAAAACTAACGTGGCGGGAATATTCCGGTCTGGTTCGTTTCGGCCGAGGGCAAAGCAGAGCCGCTCGCCCCCACCAGACACACCGCGCCCGAACCGCGCTGCTCAGCCACGTCAGTCATACAGTGCCCGAGTCACGCCCCTCGGTCACGTTAGTCATACAGTGCCCGAGTCATGCCACTCTGCCACATCAGTCATACGGTGCCCGAGTCATGCCGCTCAGCCACATCAGTCATACATTGCCCGAGTCATGTCGCTCGGCCACATCAGTCATACAGTGCCCGAGTCATGCCACTCGGTCACGCTAGTCATACAATGCCCGAGTCATGCCACTCGGCCACGCCAGTCATACAATGCCCGAGTCATGCCGCTCGGCCACATCAGTCATACAGTGCCCGAGTCATGATGCTCGATCACGTCAATCTTCATTACCTGAGCTATCCAGCTCGGTCACACCAGCCTACAACGCCCAGGTTATGCTTCTCGGTTATCTTGGCCTTCAACAACCTGAGCCGTGACACTCAGCCACATCGATCCTTCAGTATCCAAGCCAAGGTGCACACCAACTACGACCGAATCACCGCGTCCAACATCGAGCAACGTCGCTTGCCCAGTCAAAATCCCGACAAACTTTCCTGACGGACCCTGTCTACGACCGATCTCCGCTCCCAGAGGTTCCCGGCGAACCACTGGCCGTACCACTAGTCATTACACGGGTAGACCCGACTTACGAGATCACACCGCACCATGCACCAGGCCCCTCGAGGAGCGACCCGGCACAAGCCGCTCTCTAAGGGGGGGAGAGAATGATAGGGCATATTTTGGTAACCTGCCTTCCAACCACTATTCACAGCCACATCAGCGTCAAGATCAACATACCGGACCGCACCCCCTGGTCAACACCGTTCCGCAAAGGTTGGACGGCGCCGACCAAGTACAACGTCGTAAGATTGGGACGGCGCCGACCGAGTACCGTGTCGTCCCGCTAAAGTCGGGACGGCACCGGCCAAGTACAACGTCGTAAGATCGGGACGGCACTGACCGAGTACTGTGTCGTCCCGCAAAAGTCGGGACGGCATTGAGTACGACACCACTGCACAACGTCGTGACGCCGAGGACGCCCAACATCCGCCCCAAGAGTAAGTCCGTCGCCCGGAGGGTCGGCAACCATAAATATGACAGGTACGACTGGTCCCCTGGCGGAGGGATAAAAACCCATCACGAGGCCGGCGACAAGTGGTTCTTAGCTCATTTTCGACCCAGTTCTAACAAAATCTTCGGAGGGGTCGAAGTCGGGAGCCCCCTTTCCAACCCTGACCCGTGTGCAAGGACCAATAATAGAGTGGGAGGCGGCCAGCCAAGGGGAGTTTCCAGGCCTTGAAGCCAGAGCCCGAGCCTGACCTCACCAGACGATGATCCCCGCCGCCCGAGCGCTGACGTGGATGATCTTACGTACCCGTGACTGAATCAAGCCGTGCGGACTCCCTCTACCATGACGTAAAGGAACACTATCAATGCCAAAGACAAAATTTCAAGATATCAGAACATAATGCACAATAAAAAGATGTGAAACAAGCCATGCACAGTCACTGGACACTAAATAAATCCTATGGTGATTATGAACAAATTTGAAATGTTTTCGACTGCTATTCCCATCTGCATCAGTGGAACATGATTCCGAGTGTCCACGGTTTGTTCATTTTTCTTGTTCGTGTGATGCAAATTAAATAATCGGTTATATCTTAGGCAAAGGAGATTTATAACAACATGGAAAGAAGCACGAGATCCAGTTTGTCATACATTTCAAGGAAATGCTCTGAGGGCAAAAGATTCAATGAACTTGTTATAGTGAAATTTGCATTAGGTTTCTCAAATTCTAATTGTACAGTCATGGTGAACAAAAAGGTTAAACATAGGGCTGTAGGTTGTAATCAATCAGTTTCTGTGTTAATTAGATATATAGACAATCTTAGATCCATATTATAAATAGATAACATGTGATTTACAGTTCTTGTTTCTTCAACAGTAGGTAGTTAAGATAGAGAGAAAAAGGACTGCAGGTAAATAGAGTATATTTAAGACAAGGAAGAGAAATTATCGAAAAAAATGCATATGCAAGAATGGAAAATAGATTATCAAGGAGGCAAATATTAAAGGGCCGTTGTCTCTCTATTTGATGCTAAGTAGCTTCTCAAACTTCACTATTTCTCTCACCGACATATATTATGAATAGCTAGATTCCTAGCCAGATTAGATGCTTGTAAATTATAACAATATGAAAATAAATGTAATCATATGAAAATGGATCCTTTTATCCTCACCCAACTGAATTCTTTTGCACTCATCCTCGTATCTGGCTACATAACTTTTCTGCACTAATAAAATGATCGATGATGAAGATATTATTTAGGAGGACAATGTCTATCAACTTAATAACTTGGACAGCACACTCAGATGTCTGAGATACCCAGAATTTCTGTGATGAGAACAATAAATTGCATTGCCTAGCATGACCAAGCAACCTGGACAAGATTCATCTTAACAGATTCAGCAAAGATAAGATTGAATGGATTCAGTGGAGATGCGTGCAGCTACTGTTCCTTCCTTCTAGTTCCAGTGTATTTGCCTCGGTTGGTAGGCACCACAGGCTGGCAGACACCTTAGGTTGGCATCATGCACAAAAAATGTCCAATTAGATGTTAATTGTTGTCATGCCATGGTTATTGGAAAACCCTAAAAAAGAGATGCAGATTGCACAACGCTCCTGTTAGTGCAGGCTTTGGGGAGATAGAAACCCAATGGATTTACTGGCTTGTGGTGTCTCAGATGCTGTAGGAATGATTGTCATGGCTGCCTAACTTGTTTTCTCATAGACATGTATACATATATATGTATATAATCTGCCGATGATCTTTATCGCAGGTGGTTATGGTGTTGCGACTGGTGGCCCATTTGCATGGGGATTGTGCTATAACCATGAGATGAGCCCAAGCCAAGACTACTGCGATCCAAACTACCTTTATCCCTGCACCGAAGGAGTTCAATACTATGGACGTGGTGCTCTGCCTGTGTACTGGTATGTCAATGGTATTTGTCATCTTGCATTTCTAGTATGCACCAGGTGCAAGGATAGAACAAAATAATTAATCTTATCATTTGGTTGAAATTAATTAAGTGCTGCTGGTTAAATTGATGACTTCTAGGAACTACAATTATGGGCTTATTGGTGAAGCTTTGAAGGTAGATCTGTTGAACCATCCAGAATACCTAGAGCAGAATGCTACCCTGGCTTTCCAAGCTGCCATCTGGAGGTGGATGACACCAATGAAGAAAAAGCAGCCTTCAGCTCATGATGTTTTCGTTGGAAACTGGAAGCCCACCAAGAATGACACCTTGTCGAAAAGGTTGCCTGGCTTTGGGCTTACCATGAATATTCTGTATGGAGATATTATTTGTGGCCAGGGATATATTGATCCCATGAACAACATAATATCTCACTATCAATATTACCTGGATCTCATGGGAATAGGGCGCCAATTTTCTGGAGATAATCTGGATTGTGCCGAACAAGTGGTTTTCAATCCATCTTACAAGCCTGCTACATCCTAAGTGAGAATGCCCCAAAACTATAGTAGTGTTGATGTTTCCATTATAAGACTAATGTTTTAAGACGTGCTTTTGAAGTTCATCATGCTGAGTGATGTTTTAGTCCTTATGGTCAAAAACACTTGTAATGGATACATTTTCTTTATGTGGAAATTATGATGTATATTTTGTGTTTCAAAAGTGATGCTTGGCTTAGTAATTGCAAGTTGATGGTTCTGTTGAAATAAAATCGTTTCTTTGGTATGTAAGACCCCATCAAAAAGGTTAAGATAGCCATATGACATGGTTGTTCTTTGTTTGGTCTCATTCTTCTGTTAAGATGATGAAGGTTTGCGAAGAGGTTCATGTTCGGTCCAGTAAACACCGGTTAGTATGGATCGGTCTGAACGAAATTACAAATCATTGGTGCATCTGAGAGATATTTATTTAATGCCGGTCATCATTTTACTTCAATGTTCAGACCATATGATTAGCTATACGCTGGTGATAAATCTTACATAAGATTGCCATACAAGTGTAGACTACATGTATAGCTTTTAGTAGTATACTGACTAGTTCTTGCACAAATGAAGTCTTTCCGAAGATGCTTACGCACAGAACCAACGTTACTCTGATAGGGACCTGCTCTTGCCCCCACATAATCTAACTAGCATCGTCACTCCATATTTTAAACTTAACCAAAGAGTTGCTATGACTCTGACGCTTTTAGCTTGTGGAGAGCCAGAACTGGGGAGTTACAGAATCTCCCGTTGCCTCAGCAACAGAGGGAGAGATCTGCAATGGAGCCCTTTACCACAATCTCAAACCACCTCATTTCTGGAACCTCTGAATGACAACAGCAAAACTACACATCAAAATAGTTGCTGTGAGGCTAACAACAGTGCTACCTAACTTGAAACTTGATATTTAACCTTCCTTTACAAGTATACATGAACACGTACAATACTCCAAATCAACATCAAGGAAAGTAAGATATGGAAACCCAGAGTTACATGGAACAAAGCTTGCTCATAATGGTTTTTTTGCTCAAGGGGAATTGAATCTGGCCAGGAAACCCTTGAAAACTGTTATTGTAGCCCCAACAGTCAAGACCCAGAACACGGCACCCAGCCCAACCAGGAGTGAAATGAAAAGAACCCCTTCATTGCGGTGGTCTCCCCTTCTTATAGATGTGGCAGCGTGTTCACCTGTAGTGGTGTTTGGACCGTGAACTCCAACCTGCCCTGATCTAAAACTCGAAACACGTTCAAGTGCCCTGTTGATGAAGGTATTTTCTGAAGCTAGTGCAGGACTGCTTGGTACAGAATCTAACAAGTTTGAGAGTGCAGAACTGAGCCATGATTCTGAGGTGCCTCTAACATGAGTGCCTTGCTCTTCAGGCTTCTCGATATTGGATGATGCAGAAGCATATGGGACACCTATGTATTGAGTAGCAGCAGCAAATGAGAAATAGCACAGGTAAAAGCTGTATGACCTATTGCCTTGTATAGGTATGCTGGATCATGCAAATGAAAAATGATTAAGCACCTGACGCTGGTGATGCCATGAAGATCCGATTTGTATCTGCATTTGAGAAACCAGAGACCAGATTATGTTCCCAAAGATTAGTCAAGACATGATAGGACTCATTTAGCACCCCATCATCACCAAAGCTATCAAGATATGAGTTCTGTGCTGGAAAGCCCAGAGGCTCAAAATGATTATAGAAAGACAAAGGGTCGTCGAAATAATCGTAAGAATCATAAAATCCATCAGGTCCATCAGTCTGGTCTCCGTTACTTGAATTGTTCCCACTCCATATGACAGATTCTGGTTCATTGAAATCTTTGATTTCAAGAAACTCCCCATGAGTCTCCTCTGGACTCTGATGGGAGTTATAGGTTAATGAAGTCATCTCAGGATTCTCAACAGGCTGCACGAAGCAAGAATGTGGTTCTGCAACTTGAAAGCTTGCCTCCAAAATGCTCAACTCACACCGAGTGCTATCGTCCTCAAAAGAAGTAGTAGTTTCAGTTGAGGGTGGGCTGAAATTATGCTTCCCAGCTTCTGTTTCAACATCAACCTGCACAGAAGTGAAAATCCAATAAAAAGCAACCGACTCTAATTAGAATTATCACTGATGGTATAGCGAATCATGAATAAAGAATGTTTCATACTTCATTAGTTTCTGAAACTCAGGATAATAAGTGTATGTGTTGCCAATGAGCTTGGGTGCATTATTCCTTGCAAGTGAGCATATATTGCATGTCTCCATGTATGAGGTTATGCATTGGAAAAGGCGCTGTGTGCATGTATGGTGTGCCATGTGTGTCTCCATGCTTGTGCAGGATTCATGTGTATATGGTTGTTGCTACATTTGCTGCTGTCTATGTACATCAGTAATCTAAATATGTGATGCAAACAAATATGTAGGATTAGGGCATAATCAAAGACTATGGATACAGTGATACCTCTGAAATATATGCAGAATGTTCCGAGAACTGGCCAACCATGTCTTGCTCCTCAGGCAATTTTAGCAAAAGATCCTCTAGCTCGTTTATCGGAAGAGTGTTCCCAGCATCATGCATCACGCCAGACGAGGTAAGATGATGAAGAGGCTTAGTAATTGGTGCTTCGATGTTTTCCTGATTCCTTGACAATTCAATGTTGTCCTGGCTCTTGAAGCTCTCGTCTGCTGCTTCATCAACCCACTCTTCTTCTCTAAAGGGCGCTCCATACTGCTCCCCATTCTTAGGACCAGGTCCACTCTTCATGAAGACCTTATAGAGAGCATAAGAATCCTGGAAAATTGATGACTCAAGGTGAAGACCATCGAAGTATATGCAACAAAGAAAATACACTGATAGCTGTGAATTCAGATACTACAATCAGTTTCCTATCTTTTTCTCAGGATTGACTTTCCTGCACATTGTCGTAGCTCAATAGCACCTGGTCATCCAAAGTGTATTCATGCATCACCCAATCGGTGCGTTCCCCCTTGGGGGCGCGCCCATGGTAGTAGACGAGCGTCTTCTTGTTGCCCGTGGCCTTGGAGTTCTGAGAGATGGTCCGGTCCTTCCCCGTAGCCTTCCAGTAACCGAACTCGGTAGCCCGATTGGATCTCGATCCATTAGGATACTTCCTATCCCTAGGGCTGAAGAAGTACCACTGCTTATCGCCACTCTTCAACACTGATTTCTCTGCAAACAACGACAGAGTCGTGACAGTTCGGTCAGGCAAGGAAGGAAAGGCAAAAAGGCGACGAATTTAGAGAAACCCGACACATCGATTCTAATTTGATTCGAGAAGAAGCTGAAATGATGCATATAGCTGCGACGATCGAGTACGATTAGGCATTCGAGGAAGCAAGGAGAGGATTGAAGTAGCCAATTGCAAGCAATTTGGAGTGATCATATTGAATCCTGCGGCATGGTTACTTGGGCAAAGATAAAGAGGAGGATGAGGCCAAAGGGGAAAGTAGGAAGGGGATTCGCGTCACCAGATTCGGCTGCAAAGACGGAGAGGCAGCATCGTATTACAGCAACAGCGCTGCGTACCAGGGAGTTCCCAGGGCTCCCACTTGTAGACGTCGACTTCGCCGATGACGGGGAGCTTGACGCGGCGTCCGCAGAACTTGCGCTTGAGGTAGTAGAGGACGAGCTCCTCGTCGGTGGGGTGGAACCGGAACCCCGGCGGCCACCACCTGGACTCACCCAGCGAGAAGCGATCGTCGCCCATTCCCTGTCTTCTTCCCTCGCGGGCGATTGTTTTCGGCAGATCAGCTGTTGACCAAGTCCTCCTCTTCGCAGCCCGGAAAGAAGAGCGGGGAAGAGGAGACGAGACGACGGTGGCGACAGCGACGTCAGAGCAAGACGAGAGGCGAGTTCCTCTCCTCACCCCGGCCCCTCTTCACTCTTTAGAGATCAGAGTTTTGTTGCTGCTCCCCTCCCTGCCTTAATAAGACTATCACGAGATGGAAAAAAAAAAAAAAAATAATAATAATAATAAAATAAAGCAACAACAGCACCGGTAACAATAAAACAAATAATATTAAAAAAAATCAAAATCCGCAAGTTTTCATCGAGTCAGGTATTTGGGCTATTAGATCTCCTCACAATTGAGTTAATCGTTCGATGTACACATAATTATCTTGCATAAATTAATCATTTTTTCTATTATTAAATAAATTAATAATTAAGATAAATTTTATAAAAAAAAATATTTATTTATTAAAAAATAAATGATGAAGATGGGATTGGAGTCTATAACTTTATAATATACCATCAAAGTTTTTATCTGTCAAATTATTTAACATCTTCAATTTTTTTTAATATAACTTGTTGAGTGCCACGTTAATTTTTCTTTTACACTTGATGTTATATATATTTTAATTTAAAACTATATATTATTAACATTGATCCCAAAAATCGGGCATAACAACTTCTAAGTTCGATTGCCACTAGCTAATTCAAAATAGTATATTTAACATAATATTTTTGATTAATTAACAGAAAAACATATATGTAAGTACATATATGTACTGTAATATTTAATTTAGTCCCATCAAAATTAGTTTATCCATTAAATTTTTCTTTGGTTAGCGATGGCCCTGTCATATATACACCTCTCCCCCATGTGGCCGCCATTTGAAAATTTGATCTCCCAATTGGTTCGATTCATTTGGTCAATCTCTATTCATTAGAAAGGCCGAGTCCCAACTCTATCTCGGACATATCCAATGATTATTTTGTGCACTATTTTCAATCACTCGTCCTATTTTCCTTCCATCACCAACTTTGATTTCTACTTGGTCAAAATAAATTTTAAATTTTGTTTTAAAATATATATATATTTTTAAAGTAAGTGACATTCTAACTCATGACTTTTTAATAAAATATCAATTGATATTTAAATATATATATTAAATAATATTTTAAATTATTAATTATATATATATATATATATATTCGATATATTATCACTAAATCAATATTTTAGTTAAAAAAAATATCAGATATAACTTACCAATCAAATACTTTGAATGTTAATTCAATCATCATTAACTTTGCACTAATCATACTTATATTATTTCTAATAATATCAAATTATATGAATCATCTTACCATTTTGAGTGAAAATATTTCTTTTTTATTATTAATCAAGTATTTTATTTAGTTATACTCGTACGATCTCGAGTTATGTTTCAAAACAACAATCGCAATAATTTGTTCGTGCATTTATTTAAAGAACTACAGATCAAAGTGCGAAACAAAGACTGGTTTGGCTCTCAAAACAAAGACTAATGATCTCACATTCAGCAAAACACAAAAAAACAGGCGATAGCTGCTCAGGTGGCACTCCACAGTGTCATGACAGATAAAATATTAGGTCGAGACATTAAGGCTCGTGCTTAAATGACTTCACTGCATGATGATCAGTCAAAAGAGTAAGGAAGGAAACAAATCTTTGGATCCAAATCCGAGCGTCGAGTCAAAGTTATGGATTGCTCAACCCCGACTTCGGGCAAGTGGAGACATCCCATTGGGTGGGTGACGCAGGTCCTCCTCGTCAGGAAACTGCGAGGAAGGGAAGCTGTGAAGCGGCAACGACGAGAAAGCACGTCCAATTCCACCAGTAATGTCTAATTTTTTGGTTGACATTTGGTCATGGAAGAAGCTTCGAGGCATACCTTCTCTTTGGCCGGGGGGGGCTGTCTGTTGACCGGCAATGAGATCGTAAGTCTGTCTTCCAGTAGAATTTGAATTAGGATTAGGACGAACGAAGCATACAAATATGCACGCAGATTTTGTCGAGGACTTGGTTGACTTTATAATTGATTTTTGTTTGACGACCGAAATCAACACAGGTTTACAAAAATTAAAGGTTAGTTTGTCATGCATAAATGTCGATGAAAATAGATCGATGGACAATCCAAATTTGAATACTCCATTGGTCTTTGGGGTGTTTTATGGTGCTAACATGATTAAGTTTTTTTCTCTCTTTATATATAATAACTTATACTTTAGATTTTTCTTGGCACATGCTCGAATGATTAACTCAATATGTAATATATCTGGTTAGGACACATGAACGTATATTTTTCTTTTTTTAATAATAAATAGTAAATATTTAATTCACCGTTAGCATCTTCGATCTTTGATAAATGAATATGATATATTATAATCATACTATTATTTTAGATGTGCAAAAGAAAATGTAATTTTAAATCAATATGAAAAGAATCAATCTAAAAAACTTATTGAAAGCAATGCAAATAAATTTTTGAATAACAAAACACAAAGATTATGGGATGATAGGATTATGATCATCAACAAGCTTCATCTATTAAAAATGAATGTGTTTGTTGTGGTGTCCACACGATTTATAATTCTTAAATTCAAATTGATGATAATAGACACATATGATCTTATTTATCATCATAATTGTTTACGACATTATCGTCCTACAATTTAAATGCAATGAACAGTTAAAGAAAAGATTTAATCTACTTACTCAAGTCTATATCAAAGAATATATATTAGTGTTTGGAACTTACACCATATAAGAGGGGATGAGTACCAACAAAGATTTTGTTTCTGGTGTTGACACCATCTCGACCATTTATTTATCCTTCATATCACAACCAAATAACATTGGTTGTATGGAATCAAGAGCTCTCGATCGATGCTTAAAGTCGTGATCTATCTTATTGCTGCTGATGTTATGATTTCTTCTTCTTTTTCTATTTGGCCGTCTCCATACTCAATACGATTATTTACAACCAATTCAATTTAAAGAAAAAAAGAATAGGAAGAACAAGTGGTTTAAATCCTAGAAGTGACAAAAATAACCGAGTAAAGAATATATCAACGATTAAGATCAGATAAAGTGAAATACTATTTTAAGATCACTCTATCATTTAATGACCGTTAACGGCTTTCGAAAATTATATCATATTCATTGATTTAATAGTTCAACAACAACTTATGCTTGGTTCAATAAGTTTTAAATGAAGACACCAAGAAGTCACCTTAGTACATCGTAATCCAATAATCTAACATGACTTATTTATCGATCAAATATAATGATCATATCAACATAAAAAATAAATAAATACTCATAGCTATTGAAGACCACGGATAACAATCAACTAGAATGCAAAATAAACATACGATACTGAATATGTATGTCTTAGTCGTACTATTTTAATTTACATGATTACATGACTATGTTTTTATAATAACTATGGCGACAATAATTAAATTAAAAATTCTTTGCTAATTTCCCGTAATTAATTTCGTAGAGACGCAGACGCGTAAAAATATCAACAGTGTTCCAAAGCAGGCCTTCGGAGGTCGGCCTGTGTCCAGCTGGGCCATCCCCATTACTATCGGTGGGTGTTTCAGGACCGTTGCCAAATCCGAATCCAAAGTCAAATACGTATCACGTCTCTATTCAGATCCACCCGAATCCAATCGAAGTGGATCTTTGATAGTCCCGAAAAGCCCAATAACCCGTTTTGTTCTGATCCGGAACGACGACTCACGTAATATCGGATCAAACTCTACAGTACGGGTTACCGGATCGTTACCACCTCGTCCCCATCCAATTTCTTCCCCGTTCGCATATATAAGTATGTTCGCGCTTGTTAACAGTTGCGTCGCGAGCCCTAGCTTTTTAATGTTCCTTTTTCTTTTCCTCCGTAAATTTCTCCGTCCTATCTGTCTCACGTCTCCTCCGTCTCATTCCTTCCCTTCTCCGCCTCGGTCCTCCTCCTGCCCTCTTATCTTCTTCGTGGCCGAGCCCGCGCCCAAACTTTAAGAGCGATTTCTCTTTCAGCACTCACGGTAATTAAACTCGTCCTCGCCTTGAGATAGGAGAAGGGTTCCATCTGTCTTTGATCTCGATAGCCAGAGAAAATGCCGCAGATCTGCATCTCGCCGCCCCCGCCCCGCGGGAACTCGCGGCTTCGCTTCTCGCCCACAGATCCGGTGAAGATCCCTTTCTTGCTTCCTCGATCGTCTTCGCGAGCAACCCTAAACCGCTAATGCCTTTTCCCCTAAATTTGGCGTTTGATATTTTGTTAATTAGGGTTAGGGTTTGATGATCCTGCCTACTGTTGTTCCTTCTTGGTGCTCGTGCATGGATCTACTTATTCACTATAATCATGTTTGATTAGCAACGATACTCGTGTTGTTGACTGTCATGCAGCTAGAACTAACCTTCTTTGTTATGACCACATGTTTTATCTTGACAGAATCCTTTCTAGGGTTCTCTTTGATTGTTAGTGGGAATTTTATGAGGCGGATTTGGGAGGTTGGATTCCGTTTTGTTTGCATGTTTCATTATGGTACTGTGCTAATCGTCTTGGACCTTGTTACCGATCGTGGTGTGAGACACCGATTTAGAGGAAGCTCTCTTGCTTACTCTGTTGTTTGTGTTGGGATCCGACACTTCTACTTGGTCCATGATTTCCGAGTTTCCATTACCTATGTTACATGATGACTAGCCAAGCAAACCAATTCAGTGTTGCTCATGCATCTGTTTCATCACTGCTTATTAGTGCATAATCATGGTGTTATGACTAGTACATAAATCTCTTGGGAAGTTTCCTTCTGTCTCTGCAAACAGAAGCTGTTCGTGTTAGTGTGTTAAGAAATTTGAAAATCTGTTTAGGCCTTCGAATTGGAATGATGAGATGCCCAACATAAAAAATGGATGTCATAAACATACAGATGAATGAGACCCTTATAAAAAAAACTCTGATTATATATGTTAAATATCAAGCGAGTGAAAATGGCCTTTTCATTTTTAGGCTTCTTACAAAGTCACCAGCATTATAAATCTCGACTCATGACGTGAAACATATATGCCATAAAGTATCTTTTAAGATTATTTTTCTCCTGGGTTCTGGAATCTCCTTTTTTTCTCTCCTTGTTGCATTGGACTAATTTCACAGAACTATGTGCATTATTTAATGAGTTCTCATTTGTTTCTCATCAGTTATCCATATTTGTGATACCTGCCATCTTTGTGCACCACACAAATGGAAATATTGTTCATTATTGTCTTTCTTTCTGCTTTCACATTTAGATTCCAACCCTTTGGAGGTAATTGTGTATTTCTTCTTCATTATTGTCTTTCTTTCTGCTTTCATATTTAAATTCCAGCAACCCTTCGGAGGTAATTGTGTATTTGTTTTTGCTATTTGTTGAACTGTTGGCAGCTTAAGGCAACTTTTGTGAGGTATCACATTTAGTTTTTTCTTTGTAAACTTGCATTAGATGTCCTTCCTCACCCTGAATATGCTTTTTAACCTAAGAGAGGCTACAGTTTAAGGCATGGGAAAATTGTCATATATATATGTAGGTGATCATGTGAGTAATTAATTGCCAATGATAGAACGGGGTGATGGACTTTTTCTTTGTATGTATGTATGTATGTATGTATGTATGTATGTATGTATGTATGTATGTATGTATGTATGTATGTATGTATTTTGTTGGGCATTAACAGTAGGTGATCATGTGAGTAATTAATTGCCAATGATAGAACGGGGTGATGGACTTTTTCTTTGCATTTGCATTTTTCTATATATGGATTTCGATCAATATTGAATGAATGGGAATATTGTTCATATTATGTTACATTAAACTTTTTATTTATCAGCCCCTTCTGGTTAGTGCAAAAATTCTGAAGAATTGGGGCCATGGTATTAACTCTACCACAAGGACAACATTTATATCCTGATATAACCATTTCAACAAAAGTAATTAATTGCCAATGATAGAACGGGGTGATGGACTTTTTCTTTGCATTTGCATTTTTCTATATATGGATTTCGATCAATATTGAATGAATGGGAATATTGTTCATATTATGTTACATTAAACTTTTTATTTATCAGCCCCTTCTGGTTAGTGCAAAAATTCTGAAGAATTGGGGCCATGGTATTAACTCTACCACAAGGACAACATTTATATCCTGATATAACCATTTCAACAAAAAAGGTAACTTCAGGTGCAAGGTTTCACTAATGTTGGGCTCATTTGCAACTATATAGTTCCTTCCATGTCATAATGCAGCAACCACCCTGATATGATGTATCTCCTTTTTTAAATAAATAAATTACAAAATTAGTATGCTTATATGTTATGTGGCCTTTTTTAATTAAAGTGCAATTGTGTTTCTATTCTTTTCCTTGGAAAAATCCTATTGTTCCCTTAATCTATTCGTCGAAGGTTATTTTGGGCTGATATGTTGGTTTTCTTCTTTTGGGGCTGTAGGTGGAGTGCGAGGAACTTGTACCAGAGAGAGTCTGCATAAATTGCTGCAGCAGTGACACCAGGCCTTGTTCGACAGATTCT
This sequence comes from Musa acuminata AAA Group, assembly GCF_036884655.1. Classification (NCBI taxonomy): domain Eukaryota; kingdom Viridiplantae; phylum Streptophyta; class Magnoliopsida; order Zingiberales; family Musaceae; genus Musa; species Musa acuminata. The sequence continues at coordinate 25,659,630 of NC_088343.1, read as the reverse complement.
TACGGTTTTATTAATTATACTTCATCGATGAAAAAGATGAAGTTGTCTGGACTTCACTTATCTCAAGAGGAAGCAAAAAATTGTATGGGTGACATAAGTGATTATTTTTCTCGAGGTCATGCTGAAGGCCACTCGTCTTGTTGGTACACCTGCTACTTGCTGCTCTTTTCTTTTTTTATATTCTTCCAAGAGTTTTTTAAAATCATGAATCCCATTTTATTCTTGTGGTATAATACTTAGGTATTCAGACAAGGATAACTGGTTATCCTGTTGCTGTGATCCTGTGGAAGTAGGCTCATATGCTGCCATGGAAGGAAGTTCTCAATCTTTGGTTAACAGCAGTGAGATCTCTTTACCACATGGCACTAGTCATACACCTCCTCAGAACGGTGCTTGTGGTGGATATGCTCAATTTTCTGTCGTTGGATGGATGTATGTTAATGAAAATGGCAACATGTGTGGACCATACAGTCAAGGACAACTTATTGAGGGCTTATCCTCAGGGTTCTTGCCTGAAGAACTTCCCATATATCCTGTTGTTAATGGAAGTGTTATGAATGCAGTTGCCCTGAAGTATTTAAAGCAGTTTTCAAGCCCAATATATTCAGCTTCAAGAGTTGCTGGTGCAGCATCAAGTCAAACTTCTGAGCTGGCACGCCGTAATTCTTTGCCATATGAAGTAGATGAGTCTGTAAGCTATTCCTCATTGTACTCAACTCAACCATCAGAGGCACAGTTGACTATTTCATATGGAGCTCAAAGTTCTGAACAGGGACTAACCAATACGGGCATGATCAAATGTACTTCATCGGTGCTTCTAAGGGTAACTTCTTTATATTCAAACAAAGTTGGTCTAATTTGCTTGGTCTAGTTTCCCAACTAATTCAAATTAATCAATGGGCTTTTTCTGAATCAGTCGCTCTCAAGTGAAGAGAGCTGCTGGATGTTCGAGGATCAGGAGGGTAGAAAACATGGAGCACATTCATTTGCAGAATTGTATTATTGGCATCACAACAGTTATCTTGATGATTCTTTAATGGTAAGAAAATGTAGCTTTTGATTAATTATGGTCGGTCAATTCTGCTTTCCTTTTTGTTTAATATATATAAACGACACGGTGCTGTTTATTGTGTGATTAGGATAAATTTCATGTCCTGCAAATGATGGACTGCATCGCAATATGTGAGAATGTTCTTTCATGACCAGTTTCAGCTTAAACTGGGCCATAGTCTGATAGTACACAAGCTCTCCTAGAACATGGGAAAGTTAAAGACCCATATCCTTTTTTTCATATCTGTAGCACTCAAAATGCTAGTTTGCATGGTGGATACCACTTCTGTCAATGTTAGGTCTTGTTATTCCTTTGACTGATATCATTAATTACAAATTCTTGTTTGAGGAAGAACCTATCTTTCTCTCCCTTCCTCTCTTTGTGAGTCAGCATTGCATGTTAATGTATATATTTTCATGGTCATGTCATGTTCACAAAGTTAGGGGTTGTGCTGCTTTTTTTTTCGTTGTTATTGTTGTTGCTGCTGCCGCCACTGCTAGAAGCTCCTTTGGTACCGAAAGTGCACCTGTTATAATATTTATTCATGCCCAGAAGGTCATTTTAGATCTTATACAGGGGCTTCATTTGTTTCAAGGAATCTAGCAATGCGTAAAATTTGAAGTCAGCTACCTGTCCAGTCTATTTTCATCATAGTATTTGACTTTGAAGTATATATAGTAAAAAAAATGTACTGCATTAATTGCTGAGAAATTGCTTTTTATGTTTTTGCAGAATTATAATTGTTAATTAATCTGGTTATGGGCAACCTTTTAACCTGTCTATAAGTTCTGAGCTTTATCATTATGTCTACTTGGTTGATGTTTCCACATGGTGAAGGATTCTGAAGATAAGCCTGCAAGTTCTCATTGTGCGCTTCTACAGATAATCCACATTGTTGTTCAATTTCATCGTGTTTTGCCCTATGCACAGTTTGTAGAATGTTACTTTCATAATGCTTTAAAATTTCATATAAAGGTGTGGCAAAGAATCTTGTTCACTTTTGTTGATGGGTGGGATCTTGGGATTTGCATATCAAGATGCTGAATAATATCTGTCTCTGGGCATAATGTTCTTCAGAAGCTTTTAGCTTTCTATCTAGTTTGCGTGTTTGTATGTGAGAATGAAGCCTTTTAGTTAATAGGTGGAATCTTGGGGTTTGCATATTAATAATCTGCTTAATCTCTGCCTTTTTTGTGCTATACATGTGCTACTACTATATTATGATGTTATTTGGCAAGATGCATGTTCCGGTATTATTTCTCTTTGCTTCCTACTATTCTGGTCCATTGTGCTTCAATTTTTGCCTAACATTCACTTTCTTCCTTTTGTAGATATACCATGTGGATAATAAAATTGGGCCATTTACTCTTGCATCTTTAGTTGAAGAATGGAGCAGAATTTCCAACCAGAACGTATCTGAAACTGATATTAAGAGCGAAGATACTGACAGGGATTTGAACAGTTCTTTTACCAGACTCATGTCTAATATATCAGAAGAAGTCTCAATTCAGTTGCAGTCTGTCATAATGAAAGCAGCTCGACGGGCTCTATTGGATGAAATCTTTAGCAGCATCATACCAGAGTTTATTTCATCAAAGAAAGCTCAGAAATATGTCAGGCCAGAATTAACACATCAGGGTACTAAAACATATGGTTCATCTAAAGGGAAGGTAATTAGTGGAACTGAGATCATTGTTATTCTTTATTTTTTTAATGGAACAATGTTTTCATTTTCACTTTCATCTTAAACTTTCGATTGAGAATAGTTTACCATTTTGTAGGTAGAAGTTGCTGTTTCACATGAGGTAACTGTGTCTCAGCAAACATGTTCAGAACATTCCAGCAGCTATGATAACTTTCCAGAATTATTGCTAGCACTTTGCAAATTCTTGTACTATGATAGTATGAAAGCTTTGTGGGACACCGTTCTTTGTGATCCTGTAGCAGAATATTGTGGTGCATGGCTTAAAAGAAGGCGTTGGTCTGCATTTCCATGTTCACCTGTTATTGCTGATTGTGAGAGGCAGGATCTGCCCAAGATGGATGTTATGCAAAAGAATAATGATAATGTAACACGTTTTATTTCTTCTAGAAAACTCTTTGGTTTAATTGATTTATTTTTTGATAATGGTTTCTCTATATATTCTGTATATATTTTTTATGCTGCAATTTTCTAGGTAGTCTTGCAACGAGAGCAACTAAGAAATGACATGGATTTTCCCCCTGGATTTGGACCTGGCAAGGGACCTGCACATACTTCTGCTCATTCACCTTTGATTGCAGAAGCTGGTTGTCTAATGGATGAGGAGGTGGACATAGCAAAAGATGCTGCTTGTGATGCCACTTTACCTGGAGATCTAATATATACACAACAAAGTTTAGAGAATGACTTATATGTGTCGGCCAAGACATCTTTGTTCCCTTTTTTTGAGGATGTCATAAAAGAGGAGTTAACAAACTTGTTTTGCTTGGAAGCAGAGTATAAAAAGGATGATGTAAGTTACATGCAAAGATCTTATTTGTTATGTTCTTTTGGTTCTTAGCATTTTAATATCTTTTTATCATTTAGATGTTTTCTTTAGCTGCTGATTGCCTTAAAATAGGTAATTGTTTGTGAGATCTTATTTCCTTAAATGGTCTGATAAATTTTGGTTATTCTTCCGATAACAGGAAATCTTTAATGTGACAGAACGCCATGATCAATCTGTGTCTAGTTCACTTGATCTGACTGCTGATGTGGCGATAGAGCTCCCTGGTATTTTTTTTTCTTTTAAATAGATTATGAAATTTATTTGGAGTTGTGATTGGAAAGCAGATCTTTTGTTTTTTGAAACAGAATCAGCAATTCCTTCTACGTACTGTATAAATAATGCTATTGAACAATTGGGCTTTCCAATTAGCTCTGCGTCTTGTGATGATAATGATGATACTATTACTGATGAACCACCACCTCCTGGATTGGATGACTGTTCATCAATGATTCTTCCTCGACAAGCTAAATTTCAGCCTGCAAAGATGATGGGGCATATTCCTCTCATTGACAAGTATGTGACAATGGCAGTTTTCCGCCAAAAGTTGCATGATCAAGTTCTTAAAATGTGGAAGTCCTCTTACTTCAATGATGCTCTCCATAAATGTTTTCTTTCTTGTGGTGCTTTGAGAAAACTTACATTGGATGCTACTGATGTTGACAGTAAGAGAGGATGCCAGAAAGACATGCTCAAGGTATATTGTTTAGCTTTTCTGCATCTCTTTGGTTTTCGTTATGTCTTCATTTCTCTTGTTACTATCTCTAGTACTTTATTGGTTGATTTTTTTAATTCTTTATCATTTCACTTTTTTTAGGATGGGGCCTATCGGTCAACTGATGCATCTCTGGTAACCGGAAAATATACTTATTATCGGAAGAGAAGGTTTGGCAAGAAAATATCAGACCTGCCCTTAGATTGTTCAGAGAATTCTGGATTATCCAAGCAAGATGTGGACACCTTGCAAGGCCAGAGGATGCTTGAATCAAAACCAAAGTTAGCAGTAAAAAGGACACTACTTGATGTGAGTTCTCAAGAATTAAAAAGTTACAGGACTGAAAATCTGCTAAATAGGCCATCTATGCAGGCTAGTAACAAAACAGAATCACCTGATGCTTGTAGTTTATCAAGAAAAAGACGGAGATTGAGAAAGGCTTATGAGATTCATAAAGAAGCCTCCACAATTCCATGCAATGCTGAATTGCTTTCTCCAAATGATATAGATCCTCTTATGGATGATTCATGGGACAAGGTTAAAGTGGTATCTACTGTTGGTATCAAATACCAGGCTAGTGACCAAAAAGAATTATCTGATCCTTGTGGTGTATTAAGAAAAAGACATAAGTTGAGAAAGAAGACTCATGGGAACCATGGAGAAGCATCCACACTTTTGTGCAATGCTGAATTGGAATCTCCTGTAATAGATTCTATTGTTGATGATTCATGTGATACAGTTGAAGTGGTTTCTACTATTGATATCAAACACAAGTTGGAAGCAGTTTTAGTTCAGCAACAAAATTCCAACGAGAAAGTTGATGACAATAATGATTGTGGTCTGAGGGTACAAGAAGCATCCAATAAATTGTTTACTTCTAAGGACATTTCAAAATGTAAGTATATAGCTCAAGCTTGTGTTCTTTTTCTAATGTTCTTTGCATTTATATCATGAAAATGTTATTCATTTCATTTTTTTGTTGTTCCTTCATTTTGACAGCAAGAAGATTTTCTCGACTGAAGAGAAAGGCTGAGTTGAATCAACTAACACATCCTAAAATTTCAAAATTATCATCTATGACTTCTTCTAAGAAATCAAAGCATAAACGCCCTACAAAGCATAAGGTTAAACCAACGTTTCCATGTCCCATATCGGATGGGTGTGCTCGGTCTTCCATCAATGGCTGGGAGTGGCATAAATGGTCAAAGACTGCACTACCCTCTGAGAGGGCTCGCGTAAGAGGCATTCGGGTCCATACATACTCATTAGGTTTTCAGCCTAATGCTTCCCAAAATTCAAATCCTAAGGGCCCTTCTGCAAGAACAAATAGGGTTAAGCTCCGCAACCTTCTTGCTGCTGCTGAAGGTGCTGAGCTATTGAAAGTCAATCAGTTGAAGGTGCTTAAAGAAAACACTCCATCTAAGTAAAAACACTCCATATTAAAGAAAACATTTTATCAATTACCTTTTCATCTCCTCTTTGTAGGCAAGGAAAAAACGGCTTCGTTTCCAAAGGAGCAAGATACATGATTGGGGTCTGGTTGCACTCGAGCCAATTGATGCAGAAGATTTTGTGATTGAATATGTGGGCGAATTGATCCGTCGGCGGGTAAAAAGTTATTTCTTTTGCAACAACTTATTATGTTCTACATTTGGAGAGAAAAATTAATCAGGACTGTGAATACAGATATCTGATGTACGTGAGCGCCAGTATGAAAAGATGGGAATTGGCAGCAGTTATCTATTTAGATTAGATGATGATTATGTGGTGAGCAATTTTCGCTATATTTAAACTTGTGCCTTCTTTTCTTTTTCTTCTCTTTACTATAAATACTTTTGGAATTTACCATATAATTTTTATTTTTATACAAGTGTACATTTTGGAATTTTGCAATGCTAGAAAGCATTGATATTGTCAAATTGATGGCCGTAGGTGTAAATGAATTCCGTGTTTCATGTTCTATCTTTTAAACTCCATTTCTGGGCACTTTGAAACTTAATGGGTTATTCTAGGTTGATATTGTGAGTAAAATTATGTCAGAACCAACATGAGCATGAATTTATATGTAGTTCACATTAGGATTAGGTCATCTTGGAAGTATGTTGTGGTATCCTCATCACTCAGGATGTGTACAATTTTTGCAAGATAGAATGGAAGATGGTTAATTATTTTTAAATGTGAAAACTTAGTGTAATCTCAAGATTGAAGTTGAGTGTGGAGTTTGAAAAAAGAAGTGACACCATTATTATGGGAAATTTTGTTGCAAATCATGTTCAAAGGTTAATGTCACTAATCACATTTATTGTTTTTGTCCAAATGCAATCTTTTGGTCTGTTAGACAAAAAATTGGTGGTCATGTTGTGAAGTTCAAAAGGCAGTTCTTGGAAAAAGGGAAAATTAAGTAGCTCGCTAAGAGAATTTCAAATGAAAGATTTAAGTTAGCAAAAGTGAAGATTAAAGGCTCTTGGCAAAAAAGTATTGATTTTAAGAAAAATATATATAAGTAGGAATAATGGCTGATACATATGCTACCAGCAGAGAACTAGAAGACATTTGAAAATGGAAAGTAGATAGGTTCGAGAGGGAACATAAAGTACTGTTTAGCCCTTAGGCAAATAAACTTTGACTTCTAATTTAAAAATCAGATCAATTGCAACAAATTGTATGGATTTATGGGTAGTTTTTTTTTATAGCAAATTAGGATTCCATTGAAGTAAATTCTGGTAAAAGAATTATTAATCCAAAAAATTTACATTAATAAAATTTTGAAAACTCTCTGAACTTGTTCTTTATGGCTAATCAATTATCCTGGACTTTGTTATTTATATATAATAAGATCTCCTGGCGCTAATACAACAAAAGATTGGACACGACCTGCACAGCAACCACTAAAATTAATGACAAATTTATTCTGAAATAAATGCAAAACAGGAAGACCCAACTTATGTGTGATCTGAATCCAGACTTAAAATAAACCTAAACTAGACCTATCCATCTTAGTCAATGACTTGTAGGTAGATGCAAAAGATTTTGGTAAAAATTATAGCATTAATGGAAGTACTTTAGTATTTGAGAAGTAACTATACTTACAATATCAACAGAATTTTAGAACTCAATTCCATTTTTTCTAAGCATCACAACTTGTAGGTTTGTTAGAAGTTCATATTAAATTGAATTAATGAATTAATTTTAAGTTGTGGATTGTTCTTCAGTTTGTAGAATTGAATTCCAAAATTTTAGATAGATTATTAAATTTATTAACAGAATCTGTTAGATACAAATGAAGAAATGAAAGTTAAATTAGTCTTTCTAGGTTAGGATCTTGATCACTCTTCCTTGGATATGATCAGAATTTCTTATCATTTCTTTAGATTTTATTGATGGTCTGATAGTTTGATAAATTCAAACTTTTTAAATTGTAATATAATGTTAATAAAGACTGTTATTGCATTTAGTGTAATCTAATCGGTATCTTTTGTGGGTCCTTAGTCTTCTAAAACTCATGCTAAATACCTGGTGCAAGTGCAATAACTATTTGTGCAAATTGCATAGACAATTGGCTATTTTACCTGCTTGGGCATGTGCCATCATTATCGGTAATTTTATGTTTTTCAGGTCGATGCTACCAAACGAGGTGGATTAGCAAGGTTTATTAATCATTCTTGTGAGGTACTTGCTTTAGTTGATTCTTTCTTGGTGAATGTTAGAGAGTTTTTTTGATTTCTCGTTCTGAGTATGTTGATTTTTTCTCAGCCAAACTGTTATACAAAGGTGATTACTGTTGAGGGTCAAAAGAAGATCTTTATCTATGCCAAGAGACATATATCTGCTGGTGAAGAAATTACTTACAATTACAAATTTCCTCTTGAAGAACAAAAGATCCCATGTAATTGTGGTTCTCAAAGGTAATGCTAGATAAGCTATTTTGCAGTTGTTAAGAGAAGTTTTGGCTGCTTATCGTCGGTGACTTTGCATGTTATGGTGGATATTTATCTAGAATCTATGGTTCTTTTGTCTGCTTGATATTCAATGTTTGTACTCTCTCTCTGCGCAGAGGGCAGGCAACCTGTCCATGGACTATGTTCTCTCTGACAAAAGAATAATGTGTTGTGCTTGAGACTTATATATGTGTGTCAGTTGAAGTATGGAATGCAATTCTGTTGTTGGAACTATAGAATTCTGCAGATGTTTTGGTTTTCTGGAGCAAACATGAATTTATTTTTGTTTGGTGTTACCATTGATGCATCAAAACTTACTTGAGTTTACCAATAAATGATAGACAAGCTGTATATCATTCTGCATTAATATGAAATTTTGCACTATATATAGAAGAAAAACCATGATGGACCACTTAGGGTTGACTATTCGTTTCTGTTAATATTTTTGTCACGCAACTGCTTAGTTTCTAACTACATTTTCCATTGTATTTGCTCAAATCATTTTTCTTCTCTGTGTCATCTTTGTATTATCTGTCTCTTGAATGTGTGATGACTACTTATTTCCAAATGTCTGTTGGACATATCAGAGCCACATCAATAGTTGGTTTTTCTTATTTGACCTTAAATCATAAGATTGTTGCACAAACTAGTTGTATTGGTTGCACGGGCAGGTTGGATTGAACAGACTGACTAATTACTAACCGTAAATGACTATTCTCTGTTAATGTCATTGTGACTCAGCTATTGTGTAGGGGCAAGTTTGTAGAACCTGTAAATTCATCATCTCACAATGAATAAGATCTTCCATTCATCTTTCTTGTTTCAGACTTCTTGCTGCAGACTGATTCATTCCTTTTATTCTTACGTTAATCATCTTGTCTTCTTTATGGAGAGTATTTTGTCAATGTTCTTTTCTTTGGACAATATCATGGGATAATCTTTTTTCTTTTTTATTTGTCTTTTTCAATAATACCTTTCTGCAAGATATGTCTTGGAAGTGGTTGAAGTAGGGTTTATTGCTGCCAATGGGTCTGGTTGACCTTGTTTGGAGTGACAGGATTAAAGGTCCTTTATTTGTCTAAAACAAGTTTTACTTATTTTAGGATGATAATCAAATAGTTTTAATTAGCATTTTAAATATTTTCTGGGCAAGTTTTCCGAGCTGGAATACAATTATAGCCCTTCGGAAGCAACCTAGAGTCAGAGAAACAACATAGAGTAGTAGGAGCCAAATGTGAGTGGCAAGTGCCAATACTGTTGGATCGCATAAATTCTCTGTATCTTTCCAAAGTGGAGGTCCAAGTTTGACAACCACAAGTAAGATGCCCACAAGACTTAGCTAAGCTATCACTGGCAATAGTAATTGCATGAAGAAGGAAATTCAGATGTTACAGGTGCTATGTTTTTTAGAAACAGATTCCAAAATAAGAAAGTCAGCTTGATGCTTATCTTGGATGATAATTTGCAATACCTCCTTTGACATTTGCCTTATATTTTTTTTCTCGTGTAGGTGCCGGGGATCCATGAACTGAAGATGAGTGAATATTCATGATGAGCATGTGTTATTGGATCTCATCTCTTGATGCACTTGGTGAAATCAAAATTGTGTTCTCTACTAATGTTCTATATTTGTAAACTGAAGTCCTAGGGGCTATTGCTGTTGCTGCTGGAAGTATGATGCTCCTCCATTTGATTCAAAGGTATTAAGCTGTTATTGTCTATAATTCCTTTGTTTTATGTGTCATTTTAACAAGCAATACATAAAGTTGAAGTTGTTACCATTGTAGATCATATGGTACAATGATGTTCATATCATGGTGCATCTTGAGTGGTCATACAAGTTTCGGCTGGGTTGTTTAATTTGACACAGGAAACTGGAAGCTGCTGTGAAGATCTTCATTTATGATTTGTGCAACACTTTTTTGTATGTATCTAATCATCCTACACTTTCTTTCTCTGTTACATACTTGTTGCGTTGTCGGCTTCAAGAATTTATACATTTAAAATTTTTTGTTTAAGTATGATGTGCTTGGATTATTTGAGAAAAAAATAGCCGTTGGAATTTACGATGAGTCAAGAAATAAACATCGAAATATGGAAGCTTTATTGTTAAAGAAGATGAATAAGAACCTTTCTATTTGTTTCACTTTATGTATTATATGTAATATATGCTTTTAAAATGTTCTTTTGTAGGTTTGCCCTACTGGGTAGCAGACAATATCCTTAATAAAGTAGATTGAGAATGTAGTTGCTCCTGTAGTTCTTTGATGGTCAATTTTGGTGAATGCTATTCAAGGTGCAAGTTATTCAGGTTTATGAAAGTTCATATATATGCTCATTATAAGAAAAGTTGTGAGACTACATTTTAAGAGAAACCAAATCCAAAATGTTTACATAATATAGAACTTGAAAACAAATAATGTAGTTTTTCATATATTGGATGGGGCATTGAAATGTGTAATTTTTTTTCGTTCTTTTGAGATTTTAGATTTTAGAATTACCCGGAACAGCATTTTGAAAACTTGTGGTTCAATCTTTTTTAAGTTCCTGCAAAATGGGTACATAAAGTGCAGCCAAGCATATTTTATATAAATAATTAAAATAAAAGCATAAATTGCAATTAACCTTAGTGCCTTTAATGCACAATGGTCACTAGACTTTTAAATGCAAAATTTATCTTTGTGGGTTGTATTTTCTGAAGACCTGATTGTTGAGTTTTTGTTGTTTCAGGTTTGAATTAACTGCATATCTGGGTAGCCACGTTCTATTTCCACCATGCGTCATTTTTTTTCTCTGGTTGCAAACGAGTTCTCTGCCGTCAAGGTTAATAACTGTTTTGACCCTTCCAAATACGTGGGGTTGTCGAAATTTGTAAATTTTGTATGGCCTGAAACGGGATTGATTCATCAATTTAATAATAATAGCTACCACGAGTTTAGTGCATACCTCACCAGCCTAATTTCTCGTTGTTTTAATGACAAATTTTTGATTCATTTATCTTTAATGCAGTTAGTGATGATAAAGTTCAATTGTGTTTAAATCTTTTATGACAACAGCAATATGATGGTGAGTTAATGGTTTGCACATTTGCACTTTGTATTACTTGTACTTGTCTATTTTGACATTTGGGAGTGGCTGGATGGATAAATTGATGATGATTGGGATAGAATATTGTAGTTTTTTCAATCTCTTTAAAGATATAATAATATGTTAAAATCAACCATTAGTATGATGGTGGCAATACATGATCGTTCAAAAAGTGATGGTGTTATGCTTTCGGGGCGCAATTGAGTGTAAATTTATTATAAGTTTTGCTTCACGAGTGTTTTTCAACTTCAGATTTGTTTTTCAACTTCAGATCTTTCAAATCCTTGAGTGCACTTTTAGGAAACCGTCAGGGGTAATATGAAGTAGTAATAAGGGGTAATATGAAGTAGTATTAAAGTGTTGGGACTTGTTGAATCCATTGTTGTATTTTTATTCGACATTTGCACTGGTTATTAATTCAAACATGGATTTTATCAGGCAGTGATTTAATTGTAGTAATATGAATGGTTAGTGTTAAATGCACCTCAGTATTTTGGTCCCATATGTCTGCCTCTAAATCAAATATGAAAATCTTTATAATTTCAGTCGGGTCTTTCATGCACTCATTAATGTGGGAAACTAGAAAATGAATACCACATATGTTTTCATTTCGTACATATTGCTCGTTTGTGCTTTTGTTATGCTTTTCTTTGTTTATTGTTGGGGTTTTGCTTTCTTTGTTTATTGTTGGGGTTCTATTCATGGAAGATTTCTTTGCATGCAGGTACGAACATGGGCATATTATTGTTCTAAATTACAAAAGCGTGTGGTATGTTTTTTATCTCAAATTTGTCCCATTACATCTTAATTGGCTAAAACAAATTAAATAAAATAAATTCAGTAGGATATCATCAATTAAAAATTTTAACTGTTTCTTGGTGTAAAAGCTAAAGAAATTATCAGACACAGAGCCTTCTAAACTATCTAATTGATGCATAAGAGGATAGAAATATCTAGTTTTGAAAGAATTACAAACGTTCAATTTTATCCATTGTCTTAAGCTATCCCAAGCAAAAGCAAGTTATTATATCTAATTTGAAGTAAGTGTCTCTGGTCTTATGGTCTGGTGGTGCGCTTCTGCTTGCAGGTGGCCCAATTTAGCTAATGTAACAGCTTCTTGTGTGAGTTTTTAGAAGATGAGTTTTAAGTAAATTCTAATCAGCAAATATTTATCTTTTCTGGTCGTTATCGTTCAAGTTCAAGATCTCGTGGTTAGTTTATCTTCCAACTTATATTACTATTCTTTCATTTGTCTGAGAAGTTGACGGGTTGTAGACTTGCTAAACATATCACTTGACTATGTCATCTCACCTTCATTTGCTATTGCCTTCGGCTTATAAGAAGTCCGTTTTTACAACCATCTCAAGCATTCTATACCTTATGGTTGCTTGGATGAAGGGACCTCGTGAGTAACGAGAGCGTCATATTAGGTTTTTGATACATATTGAGACCCATAGTTCTCAACAATACGATTCTAGTGTCCTCCTAACTAACGGTAGTTATTCTTCGTTATTGTTTTGGTGATGAATTGGAGAATTGTAGTGGGTCAAATGATGTCGGTGTTTGGATTGCTGCTGGGTGATGCCTTAAAGCAAATCCATGGTCGTCGGTTCGAGTCCGGCACGAATAGTCTTTTTTTTTTATTTGTCTTGTCGGAAGCATGTGAGAAAATAGTTGTAAAATAATGCATCCATCGTATCTTGAAAATTAATTATGTAACCGAAAGATGCTAGCAAAAACAGACAATAGTCTTTTTTGTAATGTTGTACCTAACATAGCATTTAACATTACGCTAAATGGAAGGTGTTAACTAGTGTAGTTGGTAAAGATCTTATCGAAAGGTATTAGAAAGATTTTATTAGATAATCATAAGATTATATAATTAAAATTTATCTTTATCATTTATTTTTTACACATATAAAAAAGAGGTTTAACGGTCGATATAATATAATTTTTGATCAAATGATGCTTGTGCTTCTCTCTCATTTTGTTGATTTATGCTTGCTAATATTAGATGGAGCTTACTATCAATCAGCAGGGTATCGAAAGGAATCATCGTGAACCACTTGGAGATGACGTGTACATTCTCTGACGTACGAGAGGTGCAAATGGTGGTGGTTCGAACATTTCTTCAAAAGCGTCTGGTATTCCAACATATGTATACTTATACAAGCGTCGTAGTAATGATATAACCATCAAAATTTGAGACCAAATGCAGTGGGAGGGATAAAATGCCACCAAAAGAGATCATTTCAGAATCGCCAGATTGCCCAAATATCCAGGATGATGAAGACACCGCACACAAAGACTGTCGCTGTTGATTGCCCACTCATTTTTCACATGCAGGTCTTGATTGCCTTTCTCCTATAAGGTCTCATAGTAATGATATAACCATCAAAATTTGAGACCAAATGCAGTGGGAGGGATAAAATGCCACCAAATGAGATCATTTCAGAATCACCAGATTGCCCAAATATCCAGGATGATGAAGACACCGCATGCAAAGGACTGCTGCTATTGATTGCCCACTCATTTTATCCCTCCCACTACATTTGATCTCAAATTTTGATGGTTATATCATTACTACGACACATGTATAAGTATACCTATGTTGGAATATCAGACGCTTTCGAAGAAATGTTCGAACCACCATCATTTGCACCTCTCGTACGTCAGAGAATATACACGCCATCTCCAAGTGGTTCACGATGATTCCTTTCGATACCCTGTTGATTGGTAGTAAGCTTCATCTAATATTATTAAGCATAAATCAACAAAATGAGAGAGAAGCACAAGCACCCTTTGATCAAAAATTATATTATATCAGCCGTTAAACCTTTTTTTTGTATATGTAAAAAATAAATGATAAAGATAAATTTTAATTGTATGAACTTGTGATTATCTGATAAAATCTTTTTAATACCTTTCGATAAGATTTTTATCAACTAAACTAGTTCATACCTTCCATTTAGCTTAATGTTAAATGTTATGTTAGGTACAACATCCAAACTGACCTTCTTTGGATTAGTATGACAGCAAAAGAAATTGTCTGTTTTTGCTAGCATCTATCGGTTACACAATTAATTTTCAAGGTATGATGGGAGCATCATTGTGCAACTGTTTTTTCACGTGCTTCCAACAAGACAAATAAAGAAAAGAAGACTATCCGTTGAACTTTCAACCTATTTATAGCACATGGTGAAATAAGTGTAATAGATTTGGCCTCTTGTATTCATACATCCTGTTTGGGCCATACGTGAACCGACCTGTCGGACTCGAACAGTCGACCATGGATTTGCTTTAAGGCATCACCCAGCAACAATCCAACACTCTACCAGTTGAGCTAAGGTTGGTTGGCGTCATCGAGAAATAATCTAAGCACCGACATCTAGCCCACTACAATTCTCCCATCCATCACCAAAACAATAACAAAGAATAACTACCGTTAGCTAGGGGGACACTAGAATCGTGTTGTTGAGAGCTATGACTCTCAGTATGTATTAGAAACATAACATGACGCTCTCGTTACTCGCGAGGTCCCTTCATCCAAGCAACCATGAGGTATAGAATGCTTGGGATGATTGTAAAAACTGACTTCTTATAAGCCGAAGGCAATAGCAACTGAAGGTGAGATGACATAGTTAAATGATATGTTTAGCAAGTCTACAACCCGTCAACTTCTCAGACAAATGAAAGAATAGTAATATAAGTTGGAAGATAAACTAACCACGAGGTCTTGAACTTGAACGATAACGACCAGAAAAGATAAATATTTGCTGATTAGAATTTACTTAAAACTCATCTTCTAAAAACTCACACAAGAAGCTGTTACATTAGCTAAACTAGGCCAACTGTAAGCAGAAACGCACCATCAGACCATGAGGCTGGAGACACTTGCCATTTCAGATGAGATGTAGTAGCTTGCTCTTGCTTGGGGATAGCTTAAGCCAATGGATAAAGTTTCATGTTTGTAATTCTTTCAAAATTAGATATTTCTATACTCTTATGCACCAATTAGATAGTTTAGAAGGTTCCGTGTCTGATAAGTCCTTTAGCTTTTACACAAAGAAACAATCAAAATTTTTAGTTGATGATATCCTACTGAATTTATTGTGTTTAATCTATTTTAGCCAATTACGGTTTAATGGGTCAAATTTAAGATGAAAAACATACTACACGCTTTTGTAATTTGGAACAATAATGTGTTATTGTGCCCATGTCCGTACCTGCATGAAAAGAAATCTTGCATGAACAGAACCCCAACAATAAACAAAGAAAAACAAAACAAAAGCACAAACGAGCAATCTGTACCAAATGTATAAAGATTTTCATATTTGATTTAGAGGCAAACATATGAGACCATCAAATACTGAGGTATCTTTAAACATATTGGCATTTAACACTAACCATTCATATTACTACTAAATCACTACCTGATAAAATCCATGGTGCAAATGTCAAATAAAAATATAGCAATGGATTCAACAAGTCCCAACACTTTATTACTACTTCATATTACCTCTGACAACTTCGTAAAAGTGCACTCAAGGATTCGAAAATAAGTCTGAAGTTGGAAAATACTTGAAAAATTTATTACAGAACTTGCAATAAATTTGTGTTCAATTGCGACCTGGAAGCATAACACCGTCACTACCGAACAGTCATGTGTTGCCACCATCATGCTAGTGGTTGATTTTAACATATTATTATATCTTTAAAGAGATTGAAAAAATTACCACGGTCATGTATTGTCATTAAAAAGGTGGTGACCCAAATTTTGACCCCAAACATGCCAGTGGCCTATAGTATCCAGAAAATGATAAGAATGGACTTGTTTAAGATATTCTTTGATATATCAAAAATATATATTTTTTCAGAAAACTGCCCAAAAGGAAGTAAAATGGACCTGTTAAATAAGCAGCATGGGAAAGATTTAAACACAATTGAGCTTTATTTGAAATCACTAACTGCATCAAAGATAGATGAAACAGAAATTTGTCATTGAAACAACGAGAAATTAGGCTAGTGAGGTATGCACTAAACTGTGGTAGCTATTATTATTAAATTAATGAATCAATCCAGTTTTAGGTCATACAAAACATACAAATTTCGTCAATCTCATATATTTGGAAGGGTCAAAACGGTTATTAACCTTGACTGCAGAGAACTCGTCTATAACCAGAGAAAAAAATGACGCATGGTGGAAATAGAACCTGACTACCCAGATATGCAGTTAATTTAAACCTGAAACAACAAAAACTCAACAATCAGGTCTTCAGAAAATGCAGCCCACAAAGATAAATTTTGCATTTAAAAGTCTAGTGGATATTGTGCATTAAAGGCACTAAGATTAATTATAATTTATGCTTTTATTTTAATTATTTATATAAAATATGCTTGGCTGCACTTTATGTACCCATGTTGTAGGAACTTAGAAAAGATTGAACCACAAGTTTCCAAAATGTTGTTCCGGGTAATTTTAAAATCTAAAATATCAAAAGAATGAAAAAAATTACATATTTAAAATCATATACTACCTTACTCAATGAATCATGAAATCTAAAACCAACTCACCAATACAATAACCGCCTCATAAATCCACAAGTGTGATATTCTATACAATCACAAAAACCAATGTTTACCATATGTTCATATCATTATACAAATTAGCTTAACATTCCAAAATCCTAAACATGAGAGGTTCTTTAAACTTTTACAGAACTCATAAGTTCATATTTAACATCAACATTCCATTAGACACTAAGTGTACTTGTACAACAAAACATATCGTCCAATAAATATTTGCCCAAAGTCTTCTAACTTTACACTGCGTTAGCCCAATTTAAACATTTTAGCAAGCGATAAGTTATCCTAAAAAATTTATATAGCAACGGGGTGAGCACATAGAGCTTAGCAAGCGATTAACTGATCAATGGCAAATGAATTAAGTCAGAGCATATCGGATGAAACATTTCGGAACATATCAATAGTAGATGAAATGCTTCGGAATATATCAATGGCATATGAAGCATTTCGGAGCATATCAATGACATATGAAGCATTTTGGAGCATATCAAGGACGTATGAAATGTTTCGGAGCATATCAATAATAAATGAAACATTTCAGAGCATATCAAGGACGTATAAAATGTTTCGGAGTATATTAATAACAAATGAAACATTTCGGAACATATCAATGATGGATGAAATGCTTCGGAACATATCAATGGCATATGAAGCATTTCAGAGCATATCAATGGCGGATGAAACATTTCGGAACATATCAATGACAAATGAAATATTTCGGAACATATCAATGGCATATGAAGCATTTCATAGCATATCAAAAAATAAATACGAAACAAAAGCTCAAACGTCACATTTGACGTTGCATACATTTCATTCTTATCCAAAGTACATATAGAAGCATATAACCAAAGCTTTGGATATCATATCAAACAGATAGAAGGTGATGTGGGATTCCAAACATAATATGATTCATCCATTTATGAATGACCACCAAACATAATCTAAAGCATCGTGGGCTCTAAGCACATACCCTTTACCATTTATAGCAAAGGTCCAAATAATTCCTTTACCATATATGGCAAAGGTCCATATAATCCTTTTACTATTTCTAGCAAAGGTCCAAATAATCCCATAAACACCAGAGTACAAAAGGTATTGTGAGCAATAAATTGGGATATATCAGAAATACATATGGAACAACGGAATGCATATGCCTATACGAAACATTATGATACAAATATGAAGTTTACATAACAGATCAAGGTATGCAAATACTCATAGGACAAGAGTATACATGAATTCAAAGCAATAATGTGAAGCTCAACTGAAGTAAGGATTTTAGCTGAAATCAATTTCCAAAGAGACGAAACAAGAATAGGCAAAATCGATCAAAGCTCGATTTTGACAGAATTTGAGAGGCACATTGAATGAATTGTTTGGATAATAAATTATGCTCCAATTTACACAAAATAGAGGTTATTCGAAAGATGTATCAATCTAGTTTTTGATAACTCAAGTTTTGTATAAATTGGAGTTTCCAATAAGGAGTTATAAACAATTTAGTAACCAAAGGTCAGAGAACATTATCTCTGTTTTACAGAATTCATAGAGTTGATTTGAATAGATAATTCAATAGGCATTTTTTTCCTAAATCATTCAAATCAGATATACATAGAAAGGTTTATGAGTCTAGTTTCCAATAAATCATGTTTCATATAAATCAGAGTTTTCAATAGAGAGTTATAAGCAAGATAGTACTGAAAGGTCAAAATTGACAATCTCTGTTTTACAGATTTCATAGGGTCAATTGAAATAATAGTTTCGATAGGTAAATAGACTCCAAATTTATCAATCTTGGTATAAGAAGAAAGATATGTGAGTGTATTTTTGGAAAATTTCAAAAATTCAGAAAGGCCAAATCTCGAAAAATTTCAGATTCACAGTTTTATTCTCAAACGATAGAATAATCAAGTATGAAGCCAAAATCTTCCAAAGTTTTCAGAATTAAGATGAAATCAAAGATCAAGATGATCATAGAAAGGGGTTAGAACACTTTCCTTAAACAAATTTGAGTCCCAAAAGTGTAGAATTGATGCAAAATTTTAAGCCAAAGCAAAGCTTTTTATTCTCCTTCTTCTACTTCAATTCCTTTTCCCTTCTCATCTCAAACCCATGTTGGCTGCAGCTTCTTAAGCTTTCATCCTTTTATTTCTCCTCTAATGCATTAGATTTAGCTATTATAAGGATTGCAAGGTGATAAGCATGCATGAAAGGGGCTTAGGTGTCATCCATAGAATAAACTTAGGTGGCACCATTAGATTAGCTAGTGACACATGTTCATCATTTTTTTTCTCTTTAACTTAAATCTGAATCTTTCATAAATCATATCAAATTTCTAATATTTACTCTTAGGTCCTTACATTACAAATAAATCCTTATAAAATTTTTAAAAATAAGGGATGTTACAATAATAGCTCCACCAAGTAGATGTAGGGTGACCTCACCAACAGCCACTACAATAACTTTTGCTCTATTGCCCAGCTGGAGGTCCATATCACCTCTCACCAATCTCCTAGGCTTTGCCAGAATCTGCAATAAATTGCAGATGTGATAAGTACTACCGGTATCCAATACCCATGTGTTATCATGAGACTCTAACATATGGAGACTGATTATGAATGTACTTGAAGCTTCTCTAAGCTTCTTACCAATATAGAGAACTGACTTCTCTTTCTTGATAGTGCTCTTTGCCTCCCTTAATATATTAAGGAGCTCAAGGAGAATCACTTCAAGTTTGTTCATATTTAAATTCATTATGAATTGAGAAAATGAATCTAGTAGGGACTGAAGCATAAGGTCCACACATAGGTCATCCTATAGGACCATTCCTAGACCTGTGAGTTTTTTTATCCACTCAATCATCTTTAGAACATGGTTCTAAACCGATGTCCCATCAATCATCCTGCCATGAAAGAGACTCTTAGATATCTTATATCATTGAGTCCTTCCCTATTCTTTAAATAATTTACGGACATATAGGAGAATGGATCTGGTATCCATCTTTTTATGCTATCTCTATAACTTAGGAGTTATGAAGCCCAACATGTAACACCGAGCAAGAGTGGAGTCATCTATGTACTTCATGTAGCGAGTAATCTCATACTTGCTTGCCCCTTCCCTGGGCATAGGCATCATCATATCAAGGATATATATGATTTTCTCTGTTGTGAGAATAATTCTCAGGTTATAGAGCCAATCCGTATAATTTAGACCAGTGAGGCAATTGACATCAAATATGCCATGTAAGGGATTTGAAAGTAACATATTTTTAAAAATAAATATGCAGTAGAAATAAATAACATGTAGATTTTATAAAAATAAATAATTAAGATAAAGGCTTCTATCTTAATCTACTCCTACTATTTGTTCGTAATACATGCAACTCCCTTTAGTATGTGAATCGAAGACCCCCGACGGAACTCTAGTGGGGATCGAGAGAATTAGATTATAGCAAAACTTGGACAAGATTCCATATGGGCCTGACATTACCATGCCTAATATATAGTCTCTAGGATATTAGATGGATGAAAGACTATATATACATGGTAATTATGGACAGATAGGTTTGATGGATTAGATCCTCTTGTATAGTTTGGGGATTATGGCATAGTGGTATAGTACGATCGCAGTCGATGAGTCAAGTGAATTATTATGGAGATAATAATTCACTATGTCAGAAGGAGTTTTGACAGGATCGACTCACGGCCAGCTTGGTATCAGGTTTAAAGGGTCACACATATGGTGGATGTTGCAACGAGTAGAGGTGCGGGTATAAGATATCCGCACAACCCCAGTTTGGATCCTATAGATAAGATCTAATTGGATAAGTGGATGAGATCCAACCAGATAGTTGGATAGAGATCCAACTTGATAATTGGATTGAGATCCAATGAGGATGTGGTCCATTAAGGGTTAAGCTGCTTGTGTTAAATCTCAGATTTTAATGATGAAACAAATTAATAGTATTTATGATTTAATCTACGTTTCGAGTGACACAGGAAGCTTCGATCAGGATGAGACAATTAAAGCAGGAAGAATCATGTTGGGCCGGAGGAAAATATGTTAGAAGATTGGATGTCGAGTTGGAGGATCGATCGACGTATCGATAGAATGCTTCAGGCCATGGTTTCGGCATTGGGCCAAGAAGACCAGATAATTGCACTAAGAATATCAGAGTTGCGGAGGTCAACTGGTCGATTAGGCAATAGGCCGTAAGAGGACGATGCGCTAATGAATCAGACGAAGTGTCGATGGACTTGGGCCAACCCAATTATGGGCCAGTTGGGCCCATGTAAGGACTATGTTGGGCTTAATGAAAGGCCCAAATAGTGACCCAAGAGGTGGCACCGTCGTGGCACAGTCTCCGAGATTGTGTCAGGCGGTGGTACCGCCCAGACAGTCTCCGAGAGATTGTAAAGCGGTGGTACCACCCAATGTAGTGTCAGTATCAAACTGACACTAGTAGTGATACCGCCTAGCACGGATGGTGGTACTGCCTGTACCCAAGAAACCCGGGATGAGATGTTTTTAGGCTCCAAGTTTGATTCAACTTGAGGCCTATAAATACCCCTCTCATCACTAGTTAAAAAACACAAGCATAAAGTTTAAAAGTGAGAAAACGCTATAAAAATCACCTGAGAAATCCCCTCCTCTAGCTTAAACTTAGAATTTTGTTTAGAGAGGAGTGTGTGCTTGTAAAGGTTGTCTCCTAAACTTGTGAAAAGGAGAAAAGGGGTGTAAAAGGGTAGTTGGTCTTCGTCCATTGAAGGAAGACCGATATTGGATGTCAGTGGCCTCGACGGAAGAGGAATCGGTGGAGTGGATATAGGTCACGACGATCGAACCATTATAAACTCGGTTTATATTTCCTTTGAGCAATTTACTTTTATAACAAACTACCTCTCCTCCTTACTATTCTTTTACTATGCCTTCGTGTTAGAACCCTTGCAGGTTCTAAACTTGGGGTTGATCTCTTTAGGGGATCGGCCTCCTTGGAACTCTATAGGGGTTCCTCCCTCCAAGTTGCTGCTCAAAGGCTGCAGAAAAGATTCATCTATTGCTTAAGAAAAGAGAAGGAATATATGGCTATTTATAGGGCTTCTAAACCCTAACTCCTAATAGGACTCCTACTTAAGACTCTTACTTCTAACCAACTCCTAATAGGACTCCTACTCAAGACTCCTATTCCCTTACAACTCGTAATTCTTCTATAAGAAAAATCCTCCTACATGAATGCCCCTCTCAATTAGGACTCTCCTAGCTAGAGTCCTAACAGAATGTCCCTCTCAATTAGGACTCTCCTAGCTAGAGTCCTAATAGTTTTACATGAATGTCCCTCTAAATTAGGACTCTCCAAGCTAGAGTCCCAACAGACCCGCCCTCTTCAAATCAGCCTTGTCCTTGAGGCTGATGATTCGTGAATTCTGGGAATTTGATCTTCAAGTCGTCATAGTTTTCCTAAGTGGCATCTTCTATTGGTAGGTTCGCCCACTGTATTAGCACTTCATTAGTGGGTCGTCGTCGTCGAGTCACGATCCGTCGGTCAATAATGGCACTTGGCTGGGTCTGGAGTTCTCTTTGGGTAGTCATATTTGTTGGGTGGTTTTAGGCTGTCTCTAAGAATCTATTTAAAACTTCCATCTGGCTGTTGGTTTGTGGGTGATATGTCGTACTCCTTTTCAATTTAGTACCCTGCATATGGAATAACTTTGTCCAAAATCTGCCCTTGGAGATGTAAGTAGAATTTGTCACAAGCACAATGCGTCCCTTATAGCATAATTCTTTTGAGTCCCGATTGTAATGAGCCACGGAGCTTGGTGCTTCCTCTAATTTTTTTTTTTATCTTACTGGTCTCCGAATCTTCTTGCCATTCCATCTTAATATCCTCAAGGAAGTCGTTGGTTGAAAGTAAAACAATCAAAAATTCAGCATGCTCAGGTAGCTACGAAAGCGCATCTACAACAACATTCTCTTTCCATCTTTTGTAAGTTATTTCATAATCAAATCCAAGAAGTTTTGTTACCCATTTTTGCTGCTCAGGGGATAATATCTTTCGCTCCAAAAAGTATTTGAGGCTTTTATGGTCGGTTTTAATTTGAAATCGCCGACCAATCAAGTAGGGTCTCCACCTCGTTGCTGCGCGCACAATGGCGAGCATCTCCTTATCATATGTTGACTTATTTTGATGGGAGGGAGATAATGACTTGCTAGTGTATACGAGTGGTCAACCATCTTGCATGAGAATGACTCCAATTCTGACTCCAGATGCGTCGGCCTCAATAACGAAGGGTTGGTTGAAATCTGGTAGTGTTAGCACTGACGTCGTCGTTATGGTTGCCTTAAGTTTGTCGAAGGCAGTGGAGGCTCTGTCCGACCATTGGAAGACATCTTTTTCTAGTAAGGAAGTAAGTGGTGTATTGATCTTTCCATAGTTTTTCACGAACTTACGGTAGCAGCCTGTTAAACCCAAAAAGCCATGTAGCAACTTTATGTTCCTCGGGGTAGGCCAGTTTTGCATTGCTTCAATTTTGAAGGGGTCCACCGTCACACCTTCCTCTAATATGATATGCCCAAGATATTTCACCTTTTGTTGAAGAAAGTAAAAATTCGTAGTGGCCGTCGTGTGTTCGAAAGGCGGTTTTTGGTATGACTTCTTCATACACTCGTATTTGATAATACCCGGATCGAAGGTCCAGCTTTGCGAAGATTTGTGCTCCCTTTCATCTAGCAATTCATCAGCTATTGGAATAAGGTATTTGTTCTTGATGGTTATGCCATTGAGAGCTCGATAATCAATGCATATTCGCCATGTTCCGTCCTTCTTGCGTACAAGTAGCACTGGTGAAGAGTAGAGATTGCAACTTGGCCGAATAACTCCTGTTTCGAGCATCTCTTTAACAATCCTTTCTATTTTATCCTTCTGGAGATGTCGATACTGATATGGCCGAGTATTTGCTGGAGGTTTGCCTGAAAGAATCGTTATATAATGATCATGCCGACAGGTAAGAGATAGGTTGTGCGGTTCGTCAAATATATCTGAAAATTCAGCAAGCAAAGGAAGTAGGTTTGGATCTTCAAATTCTATTGGCTCTCCCTTAGTTTGCTGCTCAAGATGTACCAAAAGGCCGCTGCATGCTTTATGCAAAACCTTCTTCATTTGTTGTGTGCAAATCGTCGTTATGTCACCCTCACGTTTCCCGTTCAGTATCACTTGCTTCTCCTTACTGTAAAATTTCATAATTAGTTGCATAAAATTCCAAGAAATATCACATAATGTTATCAACTATTTAATTATGAGCATGGCCTCATGATCATCAAGAGGGAGAAGGAAGAAATCTGCAATTATCTCTTGGTCCTACAGAAATAGTTTCTCCTGCGGGCGCCTACGATCACAATTCAAAATCCGTCCGTCGATGACCTTAACATCAAACTTGCAGTGATTCTTGATAGGTAATGATATCCAAACAGCAAGCTTACTATTTAGGAAGTTAGCAGTACTGCCCGTGTCGATGAGAACAGTGATCGGTTGTTGTTTGAGAAGGCATCCAACTTTCATCGTTTGCGGGTTTGAGTAGCTGGCTAGTGCGTGTACTGTAATGTCAGTCGGTTGTGGCTCTTCTTCCACATCTTCTTTATGTTCAAGGTTCTCTTCTGAATGTTCAATGACCTCTTCTTCTATTGGTTCAATCATAAGAAATCTCCCTTTTCTACAGCAATGCTTGTAACTCCATGGCTCGTCGCAATGCCAACATAACCGCTTCGCAGATTGCTCCCGAAGCTCTTCTCTTGTCAACTTCTTTGGTGCTGGGACTCGATTGATAGTAGGGGGGGCTAAGGGCTTCAATATTACTGGTTGAGGAGCGACCCTTGTCCTCCGAGCTTCATGGTTCAATTGCTCCTCTTGATGTCGTGCGAAAGAGATGGCTGCCATAAGCGTATACGGTTGTCGCGCTTTAACTTCTCCTCGGATCTCTGGCTTCAAGCCCTCAATGAAGGTCCTCAATAGCTCTTTTTGAGACCAATCATGAGTTTGATTAGATAACCTTTCAAACCTGGTTTGGTACTTCTGTATGGTGGAAGTTTGTCGGATCTTTGCTAGTTGTCCATCAATATTCTCGTAATCGGTTAGTCTGAAGCGGATCAGCAATCCTTCTTTGAATTGTTGCCATGAAAGGACTCCATAAGTATGTTCAAACCAGTCAAACCACTGTATAGCATCCCCTTCAAGATGTATAGCTGTAATTTTCACCATAGATGCATCCGCGGTTTTGTGGTACTGAAAATATCGCTCCGCGCGTGAGATCCAACCAATCGGGTCTCCTTCTTCCCATCTAGGGAATTCCACTCTCATGCATAGATAGTTGGGTTCGGTCATAGAGCCTCCTCTCCCTTGGAACTCATCTCTTTGAGCTTGGTGCGATTGGGCAAAGCTCTCTCCGTGATATGATTTTTTCGGGCTTAGTGGTCGGCCCAATCTGAGTTCGGTAAAGAGCGTCCGAATCTTATCCTCCAATCGCGCCTCCAAGGCTTCGAATTTAGCATTGATTGCCTCCTTAGATGCCATAGTATATGCCTCCAAATCTATGATGTTAAGATCTCTCTTTTGTTGTCAGGTTAAAGGCATGTATAGTTGAGAGAAGTGATGGTCGAAAGGATTGGTGGATCGATGGATGTAGGCTACGATTTAGGCTCGTTTTGTGGCTGTTTTGGGTCCAGTTTGAGGGTGTGGTTTAGTGGAGTTTTAGGGCTATGGATGAATATTTTAGATCTATGGTAGATGGTAGCAAAGGTTTGATAGAAATCAGTGGAAGTTGCAGCAAGTATGTGCTGTCTTGTAAGAGTAGAATTATCGTCGAAGAAACAACGGTTTCTCGACGTAATTTCCACCAAAAACTTGAGAGAATTGAGGAGGTAATTGATAGCAAAATCACAGTTTATATGACAGTAAGGATATCTAATTTAATCAAGAAAATTTCGGCAGTATAACAGCAAGGAAATTGGTGCAAGTTGCGATTGCAGAATTCTCGTCGAAAAATTTCAGTGGGTTACGACAAAAATTTACAGCAACATAAAATTGTTTTTAGAGATAAATTTCTTAATAGATCAATTTTAGATGGAAGCCAAGATGATCTATGAAGTGCATAAGAAATTTCATTCAAAAAAGATTGTAAATAGATGGGTTAAGGCAACAATATGCGGCTGAAATTTTCTGCAGCACAGATTTTTAGGTATAGCAGATTGGACGTAAAAGATTAGTGGTTTATATTGAGAATTTTTTGATGAAACCAAAAGGAAATCCACTGTTAGGAAGTGTCAAAGCTATCATAAAAAATTCATAGAGATTTGGATAGAAACAATATAGTATCAAGATCAAACAAACAATGCTATGCGGCTAAAATTTTACAGTGCAGATTTTCAAGTATAGCAGATTTGACGTAAAAGATCAATGGTTTATATTGAGAATTTTTTGAAAAAACTAAAGGAAAATCTGCTGTTAGGAAGTGTCAAAGATGTCATAAAAATTTCATAGAAAATTGGATAGAAAAAGCATAGCAGCAAGATCAAACAGATGGTACTATGCGGCTGGAATTCTGCAATGTATCTTTCGTCGTAGAGATGAAAACTTTGTTACGAAAGGTTTATGCAGCAATATAAGAACAGTTTTTTTTTTTGGATTTTCAAATAAGGATAACTAAATTGCAGCAGTAGTAAGGTAGGAAACCAGAACCTATTGCAATTCACAGGGAGATCAAAGGATGATCTGCGGTCGTGGAGATGATGGCGGAATTTGGCGATGATCTTTTAAGCAATTGTGGGAATTGCTTTGGGCGGTTGTGGAGGGCTGATGGATGGCAGTGGAAGGGCAGCGAGATGCCAAGAACGCTGCTCTGATACCTGGTGTTAGAACCCTTGCAGGTTCTAAACTTGGGGTTGATCTCTTTAGGGGATCGGCCTCCTTGGAACTCTATAGGGGTTCCTCCCTCCAAGTTGCTGCTCAAAGGCTGCAGAAAAGATTCATCTATTGCTTAAGAAAAGAGAAGGAATACATGGCTATTTATAGGGCTTCTAAACCCTAACTCCTAATAGGACTCCTACTTAAGACTCTTACTTCTAACCAACTCCTAATAGGACTCCTACTCAAGACTCCTATTCTCTTACAACTCGTAATTCTTCTATAAGAAAAAACCTCCTACATGAATGCCCCTCTCAATTAGGACTCTCCTAGCTAGAGTCCTAACAGAATGTCCCTCTCAATTAGGACTCTCCTAGCTAGAGTCCTAATAGTTTTACATGAATGTCCCTCTAAATTAGGACTCTCCAAGCTAGAGTCCTAACACTTCGCTCGCATACGCTTTCAATGTTAAGTATCTTTCCGAGATCGGTTTTAATCGTACGAAGATTTTATGAAACTGACGTTTTTACCGCTGCACTAATTCACCCACCCCCCCCCCCCCCCCTTCTTAGTGCTGACTCGTTCCTAACAATTGGTATCAGAGCTTCATTTTTCTTATTTGGTTTAACACCCAAATAGAAATGACTATTTTCGATTTTCAAGAGAGTCACTCTCTCATTCGCCCTCCCATGTTCAATAGGATGAACTACACTTATTGAAAAATTTGAATGAGAGTTTTCTTGCTTTCCTTGGATTTAAATTTATGGAATATTATTGAAAACTGATTTGAAAGGTCTTTTCTTCCGATGAACCATTGGAATGATTTGGAGAAGAAGATTTTTTCTTTAAATGCTAGAGCTATGAATGCTCTATTAAGCGCCTTAGACAAAAATGAATTTAATCAGGTTTCTAGTTGCGAAACGACCTTCGACATTTGACACACCCTTGAAATCACACATGAACGCACGAATAGAGTAAAAGAGTTTAGAATAAATTTTTTTATGCATGATTTTGAACTCTTTCGAATGAAGCCAAGCAAAACCGTTGTTGACATGTACACCCGTTTTACAGATGTCGTCAATGGTTTAAAAGCTCTTGGAAAATACTTTTCTAATTTTGAACTCGTTAACAAGATCTTAAGATCACTTTCTAAAAATTGGGATTCAAAAGTAACAGCAATACAAGAATCAAAAGATTTAAACCATTTTTCGATTGAAAAACTAATTGGATCTTTAATGACCTATGAAATGAGTTTTATAACACATGTTGAATAAAACGAACTTGAGAACAACCTTCCAAAGAATAGGAAGGATTTCAGACTTAGAATAATCGAAGACCACTCAACCATAAGCTCTAGTGATGGTGAACTTGAACTCCTCACTATGAAATTTAAAAAGTTCATGAAACAAAAATTAAAGAACAAAAATAACACAACTACTTGCTATGAACGCAAGAAGAGGGAAGCACTTTGGGATGAATCGATTTCCTCCGAAGATGAGGAGAAAATCAACAAAGGCGAGGTGGTAAACTACGCCTTAACGGCTTTCGACGACGAGGTAATCAAAATCCCCTTAGTTTACTTTGAAATTACTTAATATTTTTTCATGAATTATATTTAATTTAGTTTAAGAAAATTATATAAATATTTTTTGAATTGCATGTTTAATGATGTAATGAAAATGAAAAAATAAAATTGGATTATGCTTACCTTTCTAATGATTTTAAAAATAATCATGAAATTTACATATTTTATGATAAACAAACAAAATGATTTTGATTAAAATTGCCTTATGAAATTATGTTTTATGTTTTAATGATGTAATAATGTAATAAAATATTAGATATAAATCTAATACTTGAACACCTAAAAAGATTAATTTTATATATATTTTAAAGAAGCAATAATAAGTATCTTAATGATTTCCATATTGCTTTCGATGGCGATGCATGACTTTTGTATAGAAGGCTTTATGATTTTTGTGATGAATCTTGTCTTTGGTTTTCATTTTTAAACAATGATGCATGACATATAAAACTAAGGTATGCTTGTATGAAATAAATCACACAAATTGAAACAACTAAACAGGGAATGCATTTTGAAAATTTTTCTATCCTAACTTTATCGATTTTTTCGAAAAGGAGATTAATGAATCTATTTGTATCACTTTTATGAATCTCTTGAACCATGAAAATGATTTTGATGAGTTCAATTTGAATGACTTTTTATCCAAATCTTTCACATATTCTTGAGATTTATGAATCAAAATCTTATCTCTTATGCTTCTTTTTGTCATTTACTAAAGAGAAAAATTATCCAAATGAATCATGAATGTTCTTTTGGTATTCATGAATTGATTATAACTTAAAAGTTCTATTATGAATCAAGATTTTTTTTAGAAATTGTCCTCCTATGATTTTACTTGGCATTTTATTTAAAGAGGAGATTTACTATATGAATCATGTCTTTTGGTATTTACATGATCTTATCTTTTTCTTTGTATTTATGGCTTGTTTGCCTTGTGATGACTTGAATATTTACACCATTATGTTCTTCCCTTCTTCTTTCTTGTTTACAATGACAAAAAGGGAAAAAAAAAAGCTAGCATCTCAAGAGAACCAAATTTGCTAGCTTGAATGATAAACTTAGATATGTTAGATCTCCCAAATGCATAAATTCTTCTTATACATTTTTCGGATTATGATCTTAATTTCTTGAATTTTAGACTTGAGCTTTCAATTTTGATGATTGAAATAATGATTGGAATATTGATTTAATTACAAATGATGATTTGGAATCATGCTTGTAATGATAATTTTATATTTTAAAAATATACATGATGATATGGTATTATGCATGCAATACTTCAAACTTATGATAATGATGCATGCAATGATGAAATATTCATGATGAAAAATTGTTTTGACATTAACGACTTGATTTTTCATCTTTGTTATTTACTCTTGTTATGATTTAAAGATTGTAGTAAAGGAAAATGAATTGTACTATTGTATTGTTATTCCCCTCTTTTTACCAATGATAAATGGGGAGAAAGAATTGATAGTGTGCACATCTCAAAGGAGAAGCAAAGATTGCTAACTTGCATATTTCAAGAAGCAAAAGTTACTTTCTTGAACATATCAAAAATTGCTAGCTTATATATTTTTTTAAAATATTATAAAATTCACTAGCTTGCATGATGATAAAACTTAAGATTTTTTATGCAATGATTTTAACTTGTATGTCCAAACATACAATGATTTGAAACACTTATATGCAATGATTTGAAATTGTATGTTGAAACACATGCTAGTTGCATTTCTCCTTTTTATTGATGACAAAGGGGGAGAAGTATGATGTTATGCATAAGTTTATGATAACATGTTGCTTGGATTTTTGAATCCAATAGTTCTATCAATATGACATATTAATAGAGGGAGTTTGTTTAAACTCCGGGAGTTAAGGTTAACTCCGTCATCAATTGGTTGTCATCATCAAAAAGGGGGAGATTGTTGAATATCAGATTTTGATGATGAAACTAATTGATAGTATTTATGATTTAATCTATGTTTCGAGTGACGCAGGAAGCTTCGATAAGGATGAGATAATTAAAGCAGGAAGAATTATGTTGGGCTGGAGGAAAACATGTCAGAAGATTGGACGTCGAGTCGGAGGATCGGTCGACGTATCGATAGAAGGCTTCGGGTCATGGTTTCGGGCATCGGGCCAAGAAGAGCGGATAATTGTGCTAAAGATATCGGAGTTGCGGACGTCAATTGGCCAATTGGGCAATAGGCTGCAAGAGAGGACGATGCGCCGAAGAATCGGACGAAGCGTCGATGGACCAATGACATATCGGACAAAATGATTCATGCTTAGTAATAATTGTCTAGATCGAAGTATATTTTTATGTGTGCAGGATTAACTACGATAGCA
Organism: Musa acuminata AAA Group; assembly: GCF_036884655.1. NCBI lineage: Eukaryota > Viridiplantae > Streptophyta > Magnoliopsida > Zingiberales > Musaceae > Musa > Musa acuminata. Next base: position 25,628,896 of record NC_088343.1, on the reverse strand, counting down.
AGGCATAAAGTAAAATGAAGTCCTGGAGTCAAGAACGCGATTTTGTTGGGAGTTCGAGAGTTCGTCGGAAGTCCAGATGTTCGTCGAAAGTTCTGCAGGAACCAACCGAGAAGTCTAGGAGCTTGCCAAAGAAGCTCATAGGAACTCTCCAAGAAGATCGTCGTGAAGTCTAAGAGCTTGTCGGGAGTCCGTTGGAACATTGCTGAGAGATCGTCGGAAGTTCACTGGAAGAAACATAGACTTACGGACTTGTTTTGCTTTAAATTTTGTAGTTAGCACATAATTAGGATTGGAATTGGGCCAACCTAATTATGGGCTAGTTGGGCTCATGTAAGGACTGTGTTGAGCTCAATGAAAGACCCAAATAGTGACCCAAGAGGTGGCACCATTGTGGCACAGTCTCCAAGACTGTGTCAGACGGTGGTACCGTCGTTTAGGGCAATGGTACCACCCAGTGGCAGGGTGCCAAGCGGTGGTACCGCCCAGTGTAGTGTCAGTATCAAACTGACATTGGCGGTGGTATCACCCGTACTCAGGAAACCCGAGATGAGATGTTTTTAGGCTCCAAGTTTGAATCAACTTGAGGCCTATAAATACCCCTCTCATCTCAGGTTAAAAAACACAAGCACAAAGAGTTTAAAAGTGAGAAAATACTGTAGAAATCACTTGAGAAATCCCCTCCTCTAGCTTAAACTTAGAATTCTGTTTAGAGAGGAGTGTGTGCTTGTAAAGGTTGTCTCCTAAACCTGTGAAAAGGAGAAGAGGGGTGTAAAAGGATAGTTGGTCTTCGCCCATTGAAGGAAGACTGATAGTGGATGCCGGTGGCCTCGACGGAAGAGGAATTAGTGGAGTGGATGTAGGTCACGACGACCGAACCACTATAAACTCGGTTTGCATTTCCTTTGAGTAATTTACTTTTATAGCAAACTGCCTCTCCTCCTTACTATGCTTTTACTACGCCTACGCTCGCATACGCTTTCAATTTTAAGTATCTTTCTGAGATCGATTTTAATCGTATGAAGATTTTATGAAACCAACGTTTTTACCATTGCACTAATTCACCCCCCCCCCCCCCCCCCCTCTTAGTGCCAACTCGTTCCTAACAGCTTGCACCTCTATAAATAGGAGGAACTTCATGGTTCATAGGCTAGAGCTATTGGTGGTTCCCCCTCCTATTTTCCTCAGCCTCCTCTCCTCCTCCTTGTCTTTGGTAGCCTTGCGGTGCACGTGGAGAGGGAGATCCCACAGTGATTTGAGGAGCGTCGTCACCGCATTCGTCATGTGGATCACCGCTAGAGAGGAGTACGCGAGTGCTCCTTTATCCACTTCATCGGATATGGAAATTTTACGGATATATGATCTCTCTAGGTAACAATTCTAACATAAAATGTGTGATTTTTTGATTTTACGATTTTCTCACGTATCAATCGTCGCACAATGACCTAGTACTTAACTTTGGGAAATCTGGTTTTGTTTTGTTTTTTGCTACACATGAGATGCCAACCAATAGTGGTATTAGAGCCAAGTTCATTGTGCGATGATTAGCTTATAAACTGCATGTGTTGTGTTTAATCACGTAGAATTGTTTTACGTGTTCTTGATACACGTTTGACATAGTTTTTAGATCTGAAAGACACATTATTTGGTTGTCTTTAGAGCGGTCCTTCATGTCAAATTTGTTGACGTAAATGAAGGAAACCGGGGCTATAAAAATTGCTACCCGGTGGATCGACCGGAGGAGGTGCACGCACGCAAGTTGTGGAGGAGCTGCTTGTCTACCAAGGCAAACGCCTGCGAGCAAGTTGCCTATTGTTGGGCAGTGCCCACTCGGCATGCACGTAGGCTCCACACTACCCGCAGGCAGGCAGTTGGTTGCAAGGCGGCACCCGCCGACGGTCGCCAGCCCATGGGCAGGCCAGGAGGCACCAGTTGGTGGCTGGCTAACCTGTATAGGGGGTGCCCGTGGGCACTACCTTGCGTGCGGTAGCCGCTTGCGTGCAAGGCGGCAACCGCCGCACATGCACAAGGCAATAGTCGCCCTTATGTGTGGCGGCACCGCAAGGGCAATCACCCTAGTGTGAGGTGGCTGCCCAAGGTGGCAGCCGCCCCTGCGCGAGGTGGCGCCACAAGGGCAAACTGCCCTAGCGCAAGGCGGTTGCCCAAGGCAATAGCCACCTACCATGTGGTAGCACCGTTGTGGCTGTCGCTTGGCAAGCAACAATAGGGAGGCAACGACGGTGGCATGTAGAGTAGGAATTAGGGGTTTTTGGGGGAAAAGGATAATTTTTGCCCTTGTGAATTTTGGAAATTCCAAGTGTAGTCCTTTTGCCTAAATTATCAAAATATCCCTCAATATTTTAAAAATTTCCTGCATGTCCTTAGTGTTGAATCTCAGATTTTGATGATGAAGTCAATTGTCATTTGTTATCTAATCCATATGTTGAGATTAGTGTGCAGGATTAACTACGATGAAAGTAAGACATGCAGCATGAGTTACGCCGGAGTCAAGATTATGATCACGTTGGGAGTTCGAGAGTTGGACGGAAGTCCGGACGGTCGTCGGAGGTTCTACGGGAACAAATCCGAGAAGTCCAGGAGCTTGCCAAAAGAAGCTCGTCGGAACTCACCAAGTGGATCGTCGCAAGTCTAGGAGTTTGCCGGAAGTCCGCAGGAGCATCATCGAGGGTTCATCGGATGATCGACGGAAGTTCGCCGGAAGCTCGCCGGAAGAAGTGATTGACGCACCGGAGCAAGTTGCAGTAAATGTCTTAAGAAAAATCATAGTTAGCATGATTAAGTTAGAAATGGGAGGTAATTCCATTAACTTAATCTTGGGGCAATTGGGCCCTTGACAGACCCAAATTGGGCCGAATGGATCAGCCCATTCGGACCCAGATTTCTTGGCCAGCGGTGGCACCGCCCAGGGCTCAGTCTCCGAGCGAGACTGGGCAGTGCAACCGCCCTTGACAGGTAGTGGAACCACCTAAGCTTGGTCTCCGAGCTCTGCCAAGCGGTACAACCACCCTAGTCAGGTGGTGGCACCGCCTGGGCTCAGTCTCCGAGTGAGACTGGGTGGTGCGACCGCCTCTGTCAGGCGGTGGCACCACCCAGAGGCTCAGTCTCCGAGTTGCCAAGTGGTTGTACCGCCCCAGTCAGGAGGTAGTACCGCCAGGACCCCAAAAATCCGGGAAAAGACATTTTTAAGCTCCAAATTTAAACCAGTTTGGGGCCTATATATACCCCACCCTTTCCTGCATGAAAGGGCACCGAAAATCCAATCTTACTCTGTGATTTTTAGAGCTCAAAAGTGTTGTAAAGGCTAGAAGTTCTCCTCCCTCTTTTCTTCCAAGTTTTGATCTTTCAAGAGAGGAGAGAAAAGTTTGTAAGGGTTGTCTCCTAAGCCCGTCAAAAGGAGTGAAACTGTAAAAGGGTGGTTGGCCTTCGCCTATTGAAGGAAGGCCTCTAGTGGACGTCGGTGACCTCGTCGGTGAAGGAAGCCAAAAGTGGATGTAGGTCAAGATTGACCGAACTACTCTAAATCTCGATATGCATTTACTTTGAGCATCTTATCTTTACTGTAATCCTCCTCAGTAGCTTACTGCCTTCTGCTCATTTATGAACGTGTTTCATAGTTAAGTATTTTCCGAATCGGCGTTAAGACGGAAATCTGTTTTATCGTTCGAACATCATATTTCAGTTTGCGCTTACATTTTGATTTCCATCATAACTGTAAACTGCCTTTATATCTTTGCTTTGATCACAAGTTAACATGATTTACGAATCGACTTTCATACCGAAATCGCTTTTATTGTCCGAACGTGGTGTTCCAGTTTGCTATTACATTTTGTTGTCTATCTTAACTAAAAACTGCCTCTATATATTTGATTTAACTGCATCTCACTTAATCATAAGTTAAAGTGATTTACGAATCGACTTTCTTACCAAAATCGCTTTTATCGTACGAATGCAGTTTTAATCGTCGAAAGTTTTTCGCTGCACTAATTCAACCCCCCCCTCTTAGTGCTCTTGATCCTAATACCTAGCTGCATAAAATATTAGTTAATTAAAAAATTAATTAACTCTATTATTTATCTAGTAATTCTATATAATGATATATACATGTGATGTATGATGTGGGAAGATGATCATGGACTGGAAGATGATCATGGACTGTGTGATGTATGTATGTGATTATTATTATTGGGGCTTGCGAGCCTTCATTTTTTATTCATTGTTGGGTTTGTATGCCTGTAATTATATTGTAATTACACGAGAGGTAAGGCGGAAGCCTGGAGGTGGCAACAGGACCCTCGAGGCCGATTCAGACGATCGCAACGTATGGAGATGCGTCGAGGTGCCTGCAGATCTGACGATGACGAGATGGATGATCACCACGTATGGAGATGCACTGATGCACACATAGATCCTGATGTAAGTATTTAGGTCTACTAGCTCAGGCCTAATCATATTAGGTTATGGTCCATGATCTTTTGGGGTGTTTGTGCATATAATTGTTATACACCTATTAGATAAGTATATATATATATATATATATATATATATATATATATATATATATATATATATACATATGATATAAATATATATTAAATATATATGTGTGTGATACGTTATATTAGGAGATCGAATATAAATCCCCTCCTATGATAATATTAAGTCGGTAAGCGTGAGACAATTAGATTGACCCACGTGGCCTTCCATCGTTATAGGTAAGAACCGATTCCCAATGTAGGTTGAGTTGGTTGAGTCCCTCGAGACTCACTTATATCACGATTCGCTATCTTGCCTATGATATAGAGATGTCACGGTGACTTGAGAATATGGTATGCTTGGTCAAGTCCTTCGAGGGCATATCATCAATCAGACTCATCTTATAATGATGGTGATAACTTAACTAGACATCATGGTTGGTTGAGTCCCTCGAGACCATGATGGTGTTGAATCTCAGATTTTGATGATGATATCAATTGGTAAATTAATGATCTAACCATGTGTTGAGATAAGTGATGCAAGACTAACTATGATCGTGAGAAAGGCAAAAACGATTAAAGAAGAATCAAAGTTGGGTTGGAGTCAATGATCGGGCATCGGGCTGGAGGAATCAAGGGATACATCGAAGGATCAGATGATGTAGTGAAAGCTCATCGGAAGTTTGTTGGGAGTTCGCCCGAAGCTCGTTAGAAGATCGCCAGGAGTTCGCCAAAAGTTCATCGAGAGTTTGGTTGAACAATTGACGTGTCAGACAACTTAGATTACATGTATCAAAATTTTTTTAGCCTTAACTATCCTAATTAGGACTTTAATTTGAGTTAGTTTTGGGAGAAATCCTACTAACTCAATTAGGAGCCAATTGGGCCAGTTGGATGGCCTAATCAACCACTTGGAGCCATGTTTGGCGATGCTATCGCCCAGATTGGGCAATGGTACCATCAACAGTTAATGCTACCAGGTAGTGGTATCACCCTATTAGGCGATGGTATCACCAGAGCCCAGTCTCCAAGGCTTTGTAAGGCGATCGTATCACTCAGATTGGGCGATAGTACTACTCAGTGTTAGTTTGCATACGCTGGTATTGCCCGGTATTGACGGTAGTACCATTAGTATTCCAAAAATCTAGGATGTGACATTTTTTGGCTCCATTTTTAAAGCCATTGGGGCTTATAAATACCCCATTCTTTCCTGCATGAAAGAGTAAAAAAAGTGTGAACAAAAATCTTGAGATTTTGGGTTGTAAAATTGCTAAGTGTCCTCCTCCTTTTCTAGTTTTGTGATCATTCAAGAGAGGTGTGAGGCTTGTAAGGGTTGTCTCCAAAACCCATGAAAAGGAGAAAGTGTTGTAAGAGGGTGGTTGGTCTTCGCTCATTGAAGGAAGATTGTTAATGGACGTTGGTGGCCTCAACGGAGGAGGAGTCGGGAGTGGACGTAAGTCACAATGATCAAACCACTAGAAATCCGGTGTGCTTTCTTTCTGTGCCATTTCTTTTATGCTTTTCATTCTCATTACTTGCTGATTTACTTGCTCACTGCCCTCTATCACTTGCAAACATTTTCAAGTTTAAATGCCTTTACGGATACAAGCTTTATTGAACGAATCTTCGAATCGACGTCGTTTTTATCGAAAAGCACTAATTCATCCCCTCCCCCCCCCCTTTTAGTGCCGACTTGATCCTAACAGTTGGTATCAGAGCAATGTTTCTCTTTTTGGTATAATACCTAAGAGAGATGACTTTAGCTGGCAGCGAAGAGGGTCATTCTATCACTCATCCTCCTATGTTCAATGGGACGGACTACACATATTGGGAAATTAAAATGAGAATCTTTTTACTTTCTATGGATTTCGATTTATGGAGCATTGTTGAAAGTGGTTTTGAGAAGTCTTCCAAACCAATGAACAAAACAAATGATTTGAAAAAGAAGACTTTCTTTTTGAATGCTAAAGCGATAAATGCTTTATTTTATGCTCTTGATAATAATGAATTTAATCGGGTTTCTATATGTGAAACTGCATATGAGATTTGACACACACTTGAAGTCACACATGAATGCACAAGCAGGGTTAAAGAGTCAAAAATTAATCTTTTGGTTTATAGCTATTAGTTGTTTCATATGAAATCAAGCGAGACTATTAGAGATATGCACACTCATTTTACGGATATTATCAATAGTCTAAAAGTACTTAGTAAAAGTTTTTTTAATTTTGAACTTGTTAATAAGATATTAAGATCCCTTCCAAAAAGTTGGGATCCTAAAGTAACAACAATACAAGAAGTAAAAGATCTTAATAATTTTTCGTTTGAAGAACTTATCGGGTCCCTGTTGACCTATGAAATGATGTGTATAGCACATGATGAACTTGAGAACAACCTTCCAAATAACAAGAATGACATGATACTTAAAACCAAAAAAGGTCACTTTGGTGAAAACTCAAGTGATAACAATGATAATGATGATGACTTGGCACTTGTATAAAAGGTTTAAAAAATTCTTAAAAAGGAACAAAACAAAATAAGACACTAAGAACAAAAGTGAACTAAAAAAGGATTAAGTAATTTGCTATGAATGCAAGAAGCTAGAGCACTTCAAAAATGAATATCCCCAAGTGAAGAAGAATCTACCAAAGAAAACGAAGACGCTCAAAGCAACTTAGGACGATTTGAATGCATCCGAAGGCAAGGAGCCAACCAACAAAGAAGAAGTTGCTAATTACGCTCTAATGACACTCAATGACAGGATAGGGCACTCAATCGAATATCATTTAGCTTATGATGATTTACTTGTCGCTTTCAATGATCTATATGATGAATGTAAGCTACTTGAAAAAAAAATATAAGTTGTTAAAAAAGGAGCATGCTTCGCTTGTTAGTAAATTTGATAAATTTAAAAATGAGCATGATGATAATATGCTAGCTTCTTGCACTAAGTGTGATGAGGTAGATTCACTTAAGAAAGAAAATGTTTTACTACAAGAAATATTAGAAAAATTTAAAATAGATAATAAATATCTAAACATGATCCTTGCTAATAAGGGTCATGTTCGTAGAAAGGAAGGAATTGGCTTTGTAAGTTACACTCAACAAAAGCTAATTATCTTTGTTAAAGGACCTACATTACATATCTCATATAGAGAAAAATATAATTTTTATAGAAAATATGGTCATTTTACCTACAAATGTTCATTTAAAAGGTATAATCTATAAAAATTAGTTTGGGTTCCTAAAGGAACCATAAATCACTCAATGATAGGTAGATCTATTTTTGAGAAATCCAAAGTTAAACAGGTACCTAAAAGAAAATTTTCTTTCTTGTAGATATGTCTACAATCATAAGCTAGGAGCAAGAGATGGTACTTTGATAGTGGATACTCAAGGCACATGATTGGAGATCCAACACACTTTTCTAAGCTCCCTATCCAAGACAAAGGATTTGTCAACTTCGGAGACAATAACAAAGGAAAAATTATTGGCTAAGGAAATATAGGTAACGAATCAAACCTTTTAATTGAAGATGTATTATTAGTCAATGGTTTAAAACATAATCTACTTGTTAGTATCAAGAGCATTAAGAGGGGGGGGTGAATTAATGCAGCGAAAAACTTTCGACGATTTAAAACAACGTTCGTATGATAAAAACGATTTCGGTATGAAAGCCGATTCGAAAATTGTTTTAACTTAGATTAGGTGAAGTGCAATTAAAGTAAAACTATGGAGGCAGTTTGTAGTTAAGATAGAGAACAAAAAAAAATTACAAATCGAAATACGAAGTTCATACGATAAAAATAATTTCGTTATGAAAGCCGATTTGAAAGTTGCTTTAATTTAGATTAGGCGAAGTGCAGTTAAAGTAAACCTATGGAGGCAGTTTGCAGTTAAGATACAGAACATAAAGTAAATGCAAACCGAGATTTAGAGTGGTTCGGTCAATCCTGACCTACATCCACTTTTGGCTTCCTCCTCTGATGAGGTCATTGACGTCCACTAGAGGCCTTCCTTTAATAGGCGAAGGCCAACCACCCTTTTACAGTTTCACTCTTTTTGACGGGCTTAGGAGATAACCCTTACAAAATTTTCTCTCTTCTCTTGAAAGATCAAAACTTGGAAGAAAAGAGGGAGGAGAACTTTTAGCCTTTACAACACTTTTGAGCTCTAAAAATCATAGAGTAAGATTAGATTTTCGGTGTCCTTTCATGCAGGAAAGGGTGGGGTATATATAGGCTCCAAACAGGTTTAAATTTGGAGCTCAAAAATATCTTTTCCTAGATTTCCGGGGTCCTGGCGGTACTACCTCCCGACTGGGGCGGTACAACCGCCTGACAGCTCGGAGACTGAGCCTCTGGGCGGTGCCACCACCTGATAGGGGTGGTTGCACCGCCCAGTCTCGCTCGGAGACTGAGCCAAGGCGGTGCCACTGCCTGACTGGGGCAGTTGCACCGCCCAGCTTTCCTGGGAGACTATCTCTTGGGTGGTGCCACCACTTGGCAGGAATTCTGGTCCAAATAGGTTGATCCATTTGGCCCAATTTGGGTCTATCAAGGGCCTAATTGCCCCTAGATTAAGTTAATGAGATCACCTCCCATTCCTAACTTAATCTACATTCTAACTACGATATTTCTTAAGACATTTACTGCAACTTGCTCCGGTGCATCAATTGCTTCTTCCGGCAAGCTTCCGGCGAACATCCGACGAACCTTCGGCGATGCTCCGGTGGACTTCCGGAAAACTCCTGGACTTGCGACGATTCACTTGGCGAGTTTCAATGAGCTCCTTTGGCAAGCTCATTGGCTTCTCGGATTTGTTCCCGTAGAACCTCCGATGATCGTCTGGACTTCCGTCGAACTCTCGAACCCCCAACGTGATCATGGTCTTGACTCCTTTGGCAAGCTGCTTGTCTTACTTCCATCGTAGTTAATCCTGCACACTTATCTCAACATATGGATTACATAACAAATGATAATTGACTTCATCATCAAAATCCGAGATTCAACAATCTCCCCCTTTTTGATGATGACAATCAATTGATAATGGAGTTAACCTTAACTCCCCCTATCTATATGCCATACTTGAGATAAGTCATTCTTGAATTCAAAGCCTTTGAATTCAATAGGCTTATTGATAAGTTAAGAACTCTTAACCTTATCAATTACTCCCATCATGATTCCTATCACGATGTATCTTACTGAAAATGATGTCAAGACTTGACATCCATTCTCAAGTTTTACATTTCAAATATGAATGATGGTAGCAGTTCAACATAAGATATCAACATATAAATTTATAATTTAAGCTTTTGATATCTTAATGTAAAGCAAACATTTCAAGTGTTTAGCAATCGTAGCATCACATGGCAAGATATCAACAAGTAAAGTTGCTATGCAAGTTCTTGATATCTTATCATGATATGGCAATAACATAGTGCAAATATGGTAATAACATAGTGTAAATATGGCAATCATATCAATTCTATCACCAATTTATCATATATTTCGATGCAAGCTTAACATAATTCAAATTCAAATATGGCACTCATAGTATCAATTCATATATTTCTCATTCAAATATGGCACTCATAGTATCAATTCATATATTTCTCCCCCTTTGTCATCAACAAAAAGGAGAACGATATTAGCAAAATTTAACTAGGTTTATGTCATTTTTCAATAATGAGTGATAGGATACCAATTATACAAACATATCAAGGAAAACATGACATGGAGATAGCTTTCATTACTTTTTCTTTTTTATTTGTTATTATCTTTTTGCATGAAGGAGGAAAGCCATTTGTGAGCTTACTGGAATGAAGTTAAAATTGATAAGATATTAAAGCACGCTTCATTCTTGCAAGGATTAAGATATATAGGTGAATCAAATCCTTGTATGTAAAATTATTTCTCAAAAGATATAAGAAGGAATCATCAAATCCATTTCTTGAAAGATATTTTTTACATGATAAGTCTATGAGAGATGCATTTGCTAGTTGATTCCATATGTCAAAAATCAATAATGTGAATCCAAAAACTCGATATGACATATGTTTATTAAGTCCGGAAGAGAATAATGTATTGAGAAAATCCGATTGTTAGGATTAAGAAGATCCGAAAATGAAATTTAACACTTTCATGCATTCGGATGAGATTTTGCTATAGATTTTCTAATTTAATTATGAAGATAAAACATGTTTATTATCATGGAAATTTTTGTATTCAAAACACATAATTTCAAACTTGTAATTAAGGCATGTAATTGTGTAAAATCATCATGGCAATTAAGTGATTTAAAAAAAAATTCCAAAAAATAATCTTAACAAGTTTATGCATTCGTACATATTAACATTCCTAATTCTCTTATAATGAAATCAAATTGTTTTTCACTTAGAGGTTTTATAAAAATATCAGCTAGTTGATGCTTAGTATCAATGAACTCTATGATTACATCATGATTAGTGACATGATCTCGTATAAAGTGATGTCTAATATCAATATGTTTAGTTCTTGAGTGTTGAATAGGATTCTTTGTTAAACATATTGCACTTGTGTTATCACATTTAATGGGAATGTTTTTAAGATAGACTTTATAATCTTCTAAGGTGTTTTTCATCCACACAACTTGTGCATAGCATGCACTAGTTGCAATATACTCAGCTTCGGTTGTTGATAGTGCAACCGAGTTTTGTTTCTTAGATGACCAGGAAACAAGGGAATGCCCCAAAAATTGACATGATCCTGATGTGCTTTTTCTATCTAATCTACACCCAGCAAAATCCGCATCAGCATACGCAATTAACTCAAAATTCTCGGATTTTGGATACCATAATCCTAGATTTGTGGTACCTTTAAGATATCTAAGTATTCTTTTAACCACTTTAGGATGAGATATCTTAGGGTTTGATTGAAACCTAGCATTAAAGTCCTACACTGAACATGATATCTGGTCTTGTTGTAGTGAGGTAAAGTAAACTTCCTATCATACCCCTATAAGTTTTTTGATCGAAGCTTTATTCACTTTCATCAACTTCTAACTTAGTGGAGGTGCTCATAGGAGTGTTAATAGCTTTTGAGCTATTCATATTAAATCTTTTTAGTAGATCTAAGGCATTTTTAGTTTGACTAATAAAGATGCCATTGCTTAGTTGCTTAATTTGTAAGCCTAAGAAAAAGGTTAATTCTCTCATCAAACTCATTTCAAATTCGAGACTCATGGTTTCAGCAAAAGATTCACAAAGAGATTTATTCGTAGAACTGAAGATAATATCATCAACATAAATATGAACAATGAAAAAATTATTTTCAAATTTTTTGATAAACAATGTAGTATCGACCTTGCCTTTTGTGAAATTATTTTCAATAATAAAAGTACTAAGTCTATCATACCAAGCCCTTGGGGCTTGTTTTAAACCATAGAGAGCTTTAGTTAATTTAAATACATGATTAGGGAGGCTATTATTTTCAAATCCGGGAGGTTGTTCAATATAAATTTCTTCAGAAATAAAGCCATTAAGAAAAGTGCTTTTAACATCCATTTGAAACAACTTAAAATTATTATTACTAGCATAGGCAAGGAGCATCCTTATGGCTTCTAATCTAGCCACATGAGTGAAAGTTTCTTCGTAATCGATACCTTCTTCTTGGTTGAAACCTTTGGCCACTAATCTAGCCTTGTTTCTAACCATGATACCGGATTCATCTTGCTTGTTTCTAAAGACCTATTTAGTACCAATAACTAAATGGTCATTTGGCTTAGAACAAGCTTCCACACCTCATTTCTCTCAAATTGATTTAACTCATCTTGATTGCGATAATTCATGAATCATCTTTCATGGCTTCATTAATACATTTAGGATCAATTTGAGAGAGAAAAGCGGCATTGGCACAAAAATTTGTAGAAGGGAGTTTCATTTAAATTCAAAGAATCGAAATTAACATCATCATCAAAATCATTTTTCTTGATTTCGAAAATCTCATTGAAAATAACATGAATGGATTCTTCTATAATTAAAGTTCTTTTATTGAAGATCCGAAAAGCTTTAGAAACCGAAGAATAACCAAGAAAAATTCCTTCATCAGATTTAGCATCAAATTTTCTTAAGGCATATTTTTCATTCAAGATAAAACACTTACACCCAAAAACTTTAAAATATAAAACATTAGGTTTTTTATTATTCTACAACTCATAGGGAGTTTTGGTGAGTAAGGGTCTTATTAGAACTTTATTCAAAATATAGCATGTAGTGTTTAGGGCTTCAGCCCAAAAATATTTGGGTAGGCTATGTTCATTCAACATGGTTCTTGCCATTTCTTGTAAATTTCTATTCTTTCTTTCTACTACTCCATTTTGTTGAGGATTTCTTGGAGTAGAGAAGTTATGGTTGTATCCATTAGATTCACAAAATTCTTGGAAATCACGGTTTTGAAATTCACCACCGTGATCACTTCGAATTGATGAAATCATAAAACCCTTTTCATTTTGAATAAGTTTACAAAACTTGGTGAAATATCTAAAGCATTAATTTTTGTATTTCAAGAAATAAGTCCATGTATATCTAGTATAGTCATCTACAATGACGAAGGCGTATTTGCTACCTCTTAGGCTTGATGTAGAGATTGGTCCGAACAAGTCCATATGGATCAATTATAAGGGCCTAGAGGTGCTTATTTGATTCTTAGATTTAAAACTACCCTTAATTTGTTTTCCTAATTGACAAGCATCACACACATTATCTTATCTTTGATGAACTTGATATGAGGAATTCCTCGTACAAGTTCTTTGGATAATATTTAAGTGATTAGTTTCATGCTAGCATGACCTAATCTCCTATGCCAAAGCTAAGCATCCTCATTCAAAACCGAGAAACACATTTCATTGCAAAGATCATTGAGGTCAATGGTGTATACATTATTCTGTTTTAATGCAATCATAGATGTGTTTTTGTGTAGTTTTTCAATGATGCAAGCATTAGATTCGAATTTGACGATATATCCTTTATCACATAATTGACTAATACTCAAGAGGTTATATTTTAAACCATCAACTAACAAAGCATCTTCAATAAAGAAGTTGGATTTGTTACCTATGGTTCCTTTGCCAATGATTTTACCCTTGTTGTTGTCTCCGAAGTGACATAGCCTTCGTCTATGCTAGTGAACTTAGAGAATTGAGATGGATCTCCAGTCATATGCCTTGAGCATCCACTATCAAGGTACCATCTCTTGCTCCTAGCTTGTGATGGTGTATGTCTCTACAAGAAAGGATAATTTTTAGGTACCCATTTACATTTGGGTGCCTCAAAAACTGGTCTACATTATTTATTATGTTGCATAGAGTTTATCATGGTTCCTTTAGGAACCCAAATCAGTTTGTTCGGGCTAATTTTCTTGAATGGACAATGATACGTTTTATGTCCATGTTTGCAACAAAAGTTGCATTTTCTTTGGTGCCGAACATGTAAGATAGGGCCTTTTATGAAGGTGGTTGGACTTTGGTGAGGACTTCTCATAAATCCGATTCCACTTCTTTTGGGAACGTGACCCTTATTTGTAAGGATTATGTTCAAAGACTTGCTACCAACCTCAAACTTCTTCAAGGTGTCCTTAAGTATCAAGTTCTCATTTTGGAGAGTTTCTAGATCATGGCATTTTTCACATTGAGCTAAACTATCATGATATTCAGTTTTTAATTTATCAAAATTGCTAACAAGACTATCATACTTATTTTTCAACAATTTATATTTTCTACTAATTATTTTACATTCATCAAATAAGTCATGGAAGGCATTTAATAATTCATCAAATGATAAATCTACATCAATTAAATTTGTTACCTCCTCTCCGATGGCCATTAAGGCGTAATGAGCAATTTGCTTGGTGTTGGACCCCTCTTCTTCGGACGCGCTCGAGTCATCCCACGTTGCTTTGAGCGCCTTCTTCTTTGATGTTCTCTTCTTGGCTTGGGGACAATCACTTTTGTAGTATCTCGGCTTTTTGCACTCGTAGCAAATTACTTGGTCCTTTTTGGGTTCAAATTTATTTTTTGTATCATTTTTAAACTTATTTTTCTTAATAATTTTTTTGAATTTTCTTGTTAGAAGTGCCAAGTCATCGTTATAGTCCTTATCACTTGAGTTTTCTCTTAAGTGGTCATCTAAAGTTCTAAGTGCCATATCCTTCCTGTTCTTTGGAAGGATATCTTCTTGCTTTTCATGAGCCTTGCAAGTCATTTCATAGGTCATTAATGACCCGATTAGTTCTTCAAGAGGGAAGTTGTTTAAATCTTTAGCCTCTTGAAAAGCAGTGACTTTAGGGTCCCAACTCTTAGGAAGGGATCTTAGAATCTTATTTACGAGCTCAAAATCCGAAAAACTTTTGCCGAGTCCTTTTAGACCATTGACGACATTCGTGAAACGGGTGTATATGTCGCCAATAGTCTCGTTCGGTTTCATTCAGAAAAGTTCAAAAGAATGTATCAAAAGATTGATTTTTGACTCTTTCACTCTACTTATGCCTTTGTGTGTCACTTCGAGTGTATGCCAAATATCAAACGTAGTTTTACAAACCGAAACATGATTGAACTCATTTTTATCAAGCACATAAAATAAGGCATTCATAGCCTTTGCATTAAGAGCGAAAGTCTTCTTCTCCAATTCATTCCAATCGATCATTAGAAGAGAAGACTTCGAAAATCCATTTTCGATAAGATTCCAAAGTTCAAAATCCATTGAAATAAGGAAGATCCTCATTCGGGTCTTCTAATAGGTGTAGTCCATCCCATTGAATATAGGTGGACGTGTAATAGAGTGGCCCTCTTGGTTTCCGGCATATGCCATCTCTCTTGGGTTTTAATCCATTGGAGAGTTAACCCCGCTCTGATACAAATTGTTAGGATCAAGAGCACTAAGAGGGGGGGGGGGGGGGGGGAGGGGGGGGGGGGGGGTGGGGGTGAATTAGTGCAGCGGAAAACTTTCGACGATTTAAAACGACTTTCGTACGATAAAAGCGATTTCGGTATGAAAGCCGATTCAGAAATTGCTTTAACTTAGATTAGGTGAAGTGTAGTTAAAGTAAAACTATGGAGGTAGTTTGCAGTTAAGATAGAGAACATAAAGTAATTACAAACCGAAATACGACGTTCATACGATAAAAGCGATTTCGGTATGAAAACCGATTCGAAAGTTGCTTTAACTTAGATTAGGTGAAGTGCAGTTAAAGTAAAGCTATGGAGGCAGTTTGCAGTTAAGATAGAGAATAGAAAGTAAATACAAATTGAGATTTAGAGTGGTTCGGTCAATCTTGGCTTACATCCACTTTTGGCTTCCTCCTCCGAGGAGGTCACCGACGTCCACTAGAGGTCTTCCTTCAATAGGCGAAGGCCAACTACCTTTTTACAGTTTCACTCCTTTTGACGAGCTTAGGAGACAACCCTTACAAACTTTTCTCTCCTCTCTTGAAAGATCAAAACATGAAAGAAAAGAGGGAGGAGAACTTCTAGCCTTCACAACACTTTTGAGCTCTAAAAATCATAGAGTAAGATTGGATTTTCAGTGCCCTTTTCAGCAGGAAAGGGTGGGGTATATATAGGCCCCAAACTGGTTTGAATTTGGAGCTCAAAAATGTCTTTTTTCATATTTTCGAGGTCCTAACGGTACTACCTCCTGACTGGGGCGGTACAACCGCTTGGCAGCTCGGAGACTGAGCCTCTGGCCGGTGCCACGGCCTGATAGGGGCAGTTGCACCGCCCAGTCTCGCTCGGAGATTGAGCCGAAGCGGTGCCACCGCCTGACTGGGGCGGTTGCACCGCCTAGCTTTCCTGGGAGACTATCTCCTGGGCGGTGCCACCGCCTAGCAGGAATTCTAGTCCAAATGGGTTGATCCATTCGACCCAATTTGGGTCTATCAAGGGCCCAATTACCCCCAGATTAAGTTAATGGGATTATCTCCCATTCCTAACTTAATCTACATGCTAACTACGATATTTCTTAAGACATTTACTGCAACTTGCTCCGGTGCGTCAATTGCTTCTTCCTGCGAGCTTCCGGCGAATATCCGATGAACCTTCGGCGATGCTCCGGTGGACTTCCGGCAAACTCCTGGACTTACGACGATTCACTTGGCGAGTTCCGATGAGCTTCTTCGGCAAGCTCCTGGACTTCTCGGATTTGTTCCTGCAGAACCTCCGACGACCGTCCGGACTTCCGTCGAACTCTCGAACCCCCAACGTGATCATGGTCTTGACTCCGGCGCAACTTCTACTGCATGTCTTACTTCCATCATAGTTAATCCTGCATACTTATCTTAACATATGGATTAGATAACAAATAATAATTGACTTCATCATCAAAATCCGAGATTCAACACTACTAAGCATTGGTCAATTATGTGATAAAGGATATATTATCAAATTTGAATATAATGCTTGTATAATTGAAATACCACACAAACATAGATCTATAATTGCCTAAAAAAATAACAATATATATACTATTGATATTGATGATTTTTACGATGAAACATGTTTTTCGGCATTAGATAATGATGCATGGCTTTGGCATAGGAGATTGGGTCATACTAGCATGAAACTAATCTCTCAAATTTCAACTAGAGAACTTGTAATAGGAATGCCTAGCATTAGGTTTGTGACAAAGTTTGTGATGTATGTTAAATAGAAAAACAAATAAAAAGTAGTTTCAAATCAAAGAATCAAATAAGTACCTCTATACCACTACAATTGATCCATATGGGTTTATTTGGACCAATTGATACAACAAACCTAGGAGGTTGTAAATATATTTTTGTAATTGTTGATGGTTATAGTAGATACACTTGGACATACTTCTTGGCATATAAAAGTGATTGCTTTAAATATTTTTTAAAATTTTGTAAATTAGTTCAAAATAAAAAGAGTTTTATGATTGCCTCTATTCGAAGTGATCATGATGGTGAATTTCAAAACCATGATTTTAAAAACTTTTGTGATTCAAATGGGTATAACCATAACTTCTCCACTCCAAGAAACCCTCATCAAAATAGAGTTGTTGAGAGAAAAAATAGGACTTTCTAGCCTACCTAAATATTTTTGGGCCGAAGCCATTAACATGTCATGCTATGTCATGAATAGGGTTCTTATAAAACCATTACTTTCTAAAACTCTCTATGAATTGTGGAACAACAAAAGACGTAAAATTTCATATTTTAAAGTTTTTGTTTGTAAATATTTTATTTTAAATAAAAAAGATGCCTTAGGAAAATTTGATGCAAAATCCGATGAAGGTATTTTTTTTGGTTATTCCTCTATGTCTAAAGCTTTTTGTGTCTTTAATAAAAGAACATTGGTTATAGAAGAATCTATTCATGTTGTGTTTAATGAGCTTCCCGAATTTAAGAAAAATGATTTTGATGATGATATTAATTTTGATGTTTTAAATTTGAATAAAAACTCTCCTCCCCTAAGCAACTTGGATGCATCTTCTTCTAAAGAATCCTTCCCTAAAGATTGGAAGTATATAGATGCTTATCTTAAGGAGCTAATAATTGGAGATACATCAAAAGGTGTTCAAACTCGCTTTTCATTTAAGAATTTTTGTGCTAATGTAGCCTTCTTGTCTCAAATTGAACCAAAATGCATTCACGAAGCCCTGAAAGATGATTCATGGGTCTTTGCAATGCATGAGAAATTAAATTAATTTGAGAGAAATAAGATATGGAAGCTTGTTCCTAGACCTAGTGACCATTTAGTTATTGATACTAAATGGGTCATTAGAAACAAGCAAGATGAACTTGGTATCGTAGTTAGAAACAAGGCTAGATTAGTGGTCAAAGGTTTCAACTAAAAAGACGATATCGATTATGAAAAAACTTTCGCTATTGTGGCTAGACTTGAAGCCATAAGGATTCTCCTTACTTATGCTAGTTGTAATAATTTTAAGTTATTTCAAATGGATGTTAAAAGTGCTTTTCTTAATGGCTTTATTTACGAAGAAGTTTATATTGAACAACCACCTAGATTTGAGAATACCATTTTTTGAGTCATGTTTTTAAGTTGTCTAAGGCTCTCTATGGTTTGAAACAAGCCCCAAGGGCTTGGTATGAGAGACTTAGCTCCTTTCTAATTAAGAATAATTTTATGAAAGACAAGGTCGATACTACATTGTTTATTAAATATTTTAAAAATAATTTTCTCATTATTCAAATTTATGTTGATGATATCATTTTCGGATCTTCAAATTAGTCTTTATGTGAATCTTTTGCCAATAGTATGAGCCTTGAATTTGAGTTTATTGGGGGAATTAACCTTTTTCTTAGGCTTACAAATCAAACAACTTAGTGATGAAACTTTTGTTAGTCAAATTAAGTATGCGTTAGATCTATTAAAATGATTTAATATGTATAGTGCTAAGGCTATAAATACACCAATGAGCACTTCTACAAAATTAGATATGGACATTAATGGAGAATATTTTGATCAAAAAACTTATAGGGGTATGATAGGTAGTTTATTATACATCACAATAACTAGACTTGATATTATGTTTAGTATTGGACTATATGCTAGATTTTAGTCAAATCCCAAGCAATCTCACTTAAAAGTTGTTAAAAAAATTTTTAGATACCTAAATGAAACTCTTAATCTAGGATTATGATATCTAAAAACTAAAATCTTGAATTGATTGCTTATGTCTATGCTGATTTTTCTTGTTGTCAAATAGATAGAAAAAGCACATTTGGAATATATCAACTCATAGGAAATGCAGTTGTCTCTTGGTCTTCCAAGAAACAAAACTTGGTTGTATTATCTATAACCGAAGCTGAGTATATAGCAATATGTGCATATTGTGTAAAAGTTATATGGATGAAAAACACTTTAGAAGATTATGGAATTCACTTGAAAAATATACCTATAAAATGTGATAACACTAGTGTAATATGTTTAACAAAAAATCTCATTAACCACTCTAGAACTAAATATATTGACATTAAGCATCATTTTATTAGAGATCATGTTAATAACCATGATATATCTTTAGAATTTATTGTTACAAAACACCAATTAGTTGATATTTTCATAAAACCTTTAAATGAGGAATAATTTGATTTTATTAGAAGAGAATTAGGTATGTTAAATCTTCCAAATGCATGAATTTCTTTATACATTTTTTGGATTTCTCGATTTTTCGTAACTTAGAGTTTTCTTTTTAAATCAAGATCGTTTCCTTCATTCCTTCTTGCAACTCACTAAAGAAGAGTATTTATTCATAGACTTTTAATATACTTAATCTTTTATGCGATAATCAATTCCTATGAATCCTTCTTCATTCTATTTACAAGAATAGGGATTTGATTCATAAATTTCTAGTATGCACATTTTGATATTTTATGATGAATCCATTCTCTTTGCGAAAGTAGAAGCTAGATTCATTGAAACTTATTTTTTTTCATGGATTTGATTTGGTTCAAATTCTTTCATGGATTGGGTTCTTATAACTTGATTTTTCTTGTGACGAATGAATTCCTCCCTTTTTCTTCTTCCTCTTCTTTTTATTTTTATGACAAAAGGAAGAAAGAAACTTGCACATCTCAAGAAGAACCAAAAAGTGCTTGTACATCTAAAGCAAAAATGCTAACTTGCCCATTTCAAGAAGCAAAAGTAGTTATCATATAAAGTTTTTTCTTAACTTCGCATTTTATAAATTTGCTAGCTTGCATAAATTGGTGTAATACCTGAATAGTTTAAAATACTTGCATAAATTGTTGAATGATTCTTCTTTTTGTTAATAACAAAAGGGGGAGAAATGATGAATGTTTGGAATCATGCCAAAATGATATTGAATGTGGTATCATGCATGAAGTGATAAATGGTTAATGTTTGGAATCATGCCAAAATGATGTTGAATGTAGTATAATGAATGAAGTGATAAATGGTTAAAAAATGCTTTAGTATCATATATGTTAAATTTGGTATCATGCATGAAGTGATGAATGCTTTAGTATCATGCAGGTTATGCCCAAAGTAATTTATTATCATGCATGAATTGATGAAATTGTGCATGTTATAATTTGATGACTTGAAACTATGATGATGCACAATGTATGAAATTTTCATATATTGCATTTGATCACTATGATCAAAATTGTTTCACTTGAATTCAAAGGTCATGATTCCTTTTGAATTCAAGTTTTGTCTTATCTTAATATGGCATATATATAGATGGCGTTAAGGTTAACTCCGTCATTAGTTGGTTGTCATCATAATAAAGGGAGAGATTGTTGAATCTCAGATTTTGATGATGACATTAATTGGTGAATTAATGATCTAATCTATGTGTTGAGATAAGTGATATAGGACTTGTTAGGAATGAGTCGACACTAAGATCTAATCCATAGGGTGAATTAGCACAGCGGATAAAAACATCGGTTTTATAAAATCTTCGTTCGTCTAAAACCGATCTCAAAAAGTGTTTAACTTTAAAGCGTACGGAAGAGTATAGTGGATGTAAAGCAAGTAAATAAGGGCAGTTTGCAGTAAATGTAAATTGCAAGAAGTAAATGCAAATCGAGTTATAGTGGTTCGATCATCATGACTTACATCCACTCCACCGAGTCCTCTTTCGTAGAGGCTACCGACATCCACTAACGACCTTCCTTTAATAGCCAAATATCAATCTCCTTCTTACAACTCTATTCTCCTTTTGCAGGCTCAGGAGAGAACCTTTATACCCCCTTTTTACAAAGCTTTCCTCACACTCTCCCTTAGAATGGTCTCTAACTTTCGGAGGAGGGATTCTATACTTTACAAGGGTTTTCAACTCCAAACACTTAGAGTTTTTGTTCACTTTTCTTGCTATTCTATGCAGGAATAGCTGGGGTATTTATAGACCCAAAATAGCTTCAAAACTTGGAGCCAAAATTTAAATCCCTGAAATTTTGAGGTACGGGCGGTACCACTGCTTGCAACATAACATTAGGCAGTACCATCGCCTAGTCTGGCGATACCACCGCTTAGTCTGGCGATACCACCGCCTAGTCTGGCGGTACCACCGCCTAGTCTAGCAGTACCACTGCCTAAAAGACTATGTCTGGATGGTACCACTGCCCAGACTGGCGGTACTATCACCTGACATAGTCTCGGAGACTGTGTCATAAGGGTTTCACTTGTTTGGTCACTGTTTGGGCCTTTCTCTTGGCCCAACACAACCCAAACTTTGGCCCAACTATCCCCTAATTTGATTGGCCCAATTCTAATCCTAATTATGTGCTAACTATGAAATTTTAAGATATTTACTAAGCTAAACAAGTTCGTAAGTCTAGGTTTCTTTCGGCGAGCTTCCGACGAACTTTTGATGATCTCTCGGTAATGTTCCAACAGACTCTCGGCAAGCTCCTAGACTTCGCGACGATCTTCTTGGTGAGTTCCAATGAGCTTCTTTGGAAAGTTCTTGGACTTCTCGGTCAGTTCCGGCAGAACTTTCGACGAACGTTTGGACTTCTGACGAACTCTCGAACTCCCAACGAAATTACGTTCTTGACTCTGGGACTTCATTTTGCTTTATGCATTGCTATCGTAGTTAATCCTGCACACATAAAAATCAACTTCGATCTAGGCAATTATTACAAATCTTTAAATCTTGTTGTCCGGCATGTCATTGGGTCATCTACGCTTCGTCCGATTCTTCGGTGCATTGTCCTCTCTTGCAGCCTATTGCCCAATCGGCTAGTTGACCTCCACAACTCCGATTTCCTTGGCACAATTTTTGCTCTTCTTGGCCTAATGCTTGAAACCATGGCTCGAAGTCTTCTATCGATACGTTGACTGATCGTTCGGCTCAACATCCAATCTTCTAACATGTTCCAACATGATTCTTCATGCTTTAATTGTCTCTCCCTGATCGAAGCATCCCGCATCACTTAAAACGCAGATCAAATCATAAACCCTTATCAATTTATTTCATCATCAAAATCCAAGATTCAACAATCTCCCCATTTTTGATGAAGACAACCAATTGATGACTAAGTTTAAACAAACTCCCCCTATCAATATGCCATATGGATAAAACTCTTGGATTCAAAAATCCAAGCAATATGTTATCATAAACTTATGCATAACATCATCATACTTCTCCCGCTTTGTCATCAACAAAATGGAGAAGTCCAACTATCAAGTGTTTGAGATATTACAGTTCAAATCATTGTATAATAAATCTCAAGTTTAATCATCATGCAAGCTAGCAAATTTTATGAGTTTTGCAAGATTGTAAATTTTGCTAGATATGCAAGTTAACATTTTTGCTTCTAGAGATAGGCAAGATAGCACTTTTGCTTCTCTTGAGATTGCATGCTAGCAAATCTTGTTTATGTTCAAGATTGCAAGTTCTTTCTTATCTTTTTAGAAGTGTGAGCTATCAATTTTGCTTTCTAGCAAGTTTTGCTCTCCCTTTGTTATTGTCAAATAGAAGGGAAGAATATAACATTATAATTCTTTTCCCTTTATATCAATTTCCAAATCATGACAAATGTAAACAACAAAAATGAATGTCAAAAGATCATATATCATTTTTGACAAGTTTCATCTTTTTGTAAATAGAAAGCATGATAGGAAACAATCTTGATTCAAAAAAGAAAACTCAAGTTATAATTCAATAATTCACAAAAAAAAATCATGATTCATTTGATAAAAAGATTGTTGATTCATACATTTAAACCAACATCACTTCAACTCATCATGCATAATTTCAAAATGTGAAATCATCAAACATGATACAAACATTTGTATTCAAAACCTTCATCATTACTCCCATGCATGATAATAAAGCATTCATGATACCAAACATTAAATCAACATTTTTAAGCATTTTTTCTCTTTAGCAATTGGCAAAAAGAAACATAGGAGAAAAAAAATGATATAATATCTTGATTGATGCATAAGAAATCTCTAGTTATAAATCTCAAAAATCGAGATAAAACTCATTCAAATTCAAATCGTTAAATCAAAATCATTTTCAAGAGATTCATAAAAAGGACATAGATAGATTTATTAATCTCTCATTTTTAGAAAAATGGTAAGAAGAAACATAGGAGTTCAAAAACAAGATCTTGATTCATAGAGAAATCTCATGTGTCAAATATCGAGAAATCAAGATAATGATTAATATAAAAAAATATCACTAGTTATAATCAAGAGAAAAATCATCATTTATCTTCAAATCATTCAACTTGTTAAATCGACAACGTCACTTTTAAGAGATTCATAAAACTGATACACATAGATTCATCAAAATTAATAAGATAGAGAAAAAAAAATAAAAAAAAATGTTTTCCTCATTTTAGTTGTTTCAATTTAAGTAATTGATTTTATATAAGCATGATCAAGTTTTTCGTATGAAAACCATACATCATAGTTTAAAATCGAAAGAGCAAATATCATCATGGAAATCATCAAGATCAAATTATTATTTCTTCAAATCATCACGCTTAATTAAATATAAAATCGTCAAGCATGATACTTACATTATTTCATATAAGCATGCCTTTGTCATTTATGCCAAATAAAAAACATGCATCATTTTTAAAACCGAAAAAGCCACTTTCATTATGATAAAAATCGAAAATCCATAAATCGTAAGAATCATCATGTATAATTTAGAAAGATAAACTCATTAAGCATGATTTCAAATCATCATTACATTATTTCATCAAGTATGAATTCATTAAGCATAAATTATCTTCGATCAAAATCATGAAATCATCAAGTTACACATTATTTTTCTTGAAAAGCATACATAGGATTATTCATTAGTTTTAAATCTAACATTTAGTTATATTTTCATAAAACATGCAATTGTCATTATCATTTTTAAAATTACTTATAAAAAAAAAGCATGATCCCCCCCCTTTTTTTATTTTTTTATTTTATATATTAATTTAAAAATAATATATGAAATGCATCAAGTAATTTCAAAATAAATTAAGGGGATTTTGGTTACCTTGTTGTCGAAGGCCATGCCGTTAAGGCGTAGTTTGCAACCTCGCTTTTGTTAGTTTGTTCTTCATCTTCGGATGAGCTTGATTCGTCTAAGATTGCTTCCTTCTTCTTGCATTCAAACTAAATAGTTGCATTCTTTTTAAGTTTATTTTTGTTCTTTAATTCTTATTTCATGAACTTTTTAAATTTTATAGTGAGGAGTTCCGGTTTACCATCACTTGAGCTTATGCTCGAGTGGTTTTCAATTGTTCCAAGTCCCAAATCCTTTCTATTCTTTGGAAGGTTGTTCTCATGTTTGTTTTGTGCATCACGAGTCATTTCATAGGTCATCAAGGACCCGATAAGATTTTCAAGTGAAAATTTATTTGAATCATTTGTTTCTTGTATTGTCGTTATTTTCGATTCCCAATTTTTAGAAAGCGATATTAAGATCTTGTTAATGAGTTCAAAATTAGAAAAGCATTTGCCAAGAGCTCTTAAACCATTGACGACATCCGTAATACGTGTGTACATGTCCACAGCAGTTTCGCTTGGCTTCATTCGAAGAAGTTCAAAATCATGCATCGAAAGGTTATCTTAGAATCTTTTACTCTATTAGTGCCTTCGTATGTGATTTTGAAAGTGTGCCATATATCGAAAGCCGTTTTGCAAGTAGAAACTCAATTAAATTTATTTTTATCTAAGGCGTAAAATAGAGCATTCATAGCTCTAGCATTTAAAGAAAAAAATCTTCTTTTCCAAATCATTCCAATGGTTCATTGGAAGAGAAGACCTTCGAAAATCGTTTTCCATAATATTCTGTAAATTTAAATCCAAAGAAAGTAAGAAAATTCTCATTCGAGTTTTCCAATATATGTAGTCTGTCTCATTGAACAAGGGAGGACAAATGAGATAAAGTCCCTATTGAAAGCCGAAAAAAGTAATTTCTCTTAGGTGTTAAACCAAATGAGAAACGAACATGGCTCTGATACTAACTGTTAGGAACGAGTCGATACTAAGAGAGGGGGGGGAGGGGGTGGTGAATTATTGCAGCGGATAAAAACATCGATTTTATAAAATCTTTGTTCGTCTAAAATCGATCTCGGAAAGTGTTTAACTTTAAAGCATACGAAAGAGTGTAGTGGATGTAAAGCAAGTAAAGAAGGGCAGTTTGCAGTAAATGTAAATTGCAAGAAGTAAATGCAAATCAAGTTATAGTAGTTCGATCATCATGACCTATATCCACTCCACCGATTCCTCTTCCGTCGAGGCCACCGACATCCACTAACGATCTTCCTTTAATAGGCGAAGATCAAACTTCTTCTTACAACTCTATTCTCCTTTTGCAGGCTTAGGAGAGAACCTTTACACCCTCTTTTTATAAAGCTTCCCTCACACTCCCTTAGAATGGTCTTTAACTTTAGGAGGAGGGACTCTATACTTTACAAGGGTTTTCAACTCTAAAAACTTAGAGCCTTTGTTCAATTTTCTTGCTACTCCATGCAGGAATAGCTGGGGTTATATACCCCAAATGACTTCAAAACTTAGAGCCAAAATTCAAATCCCCAAAATTTCGGGGTACGGGCGGTACCACCGCCTGCACTAGGCGGTACCATTGCTTGTAGCCTGACACTGGGTGGTACCACCGGCCAGTCTAGCGGTACCACTGCCTAGAAGACTATGGTTGGGAGGTACCACTACCCAGACTGGTGGTACCACCGCCTAACATAGTCTTGGAGACTGTGCCACGACGGTTTCACCTATTTGGTCACTATTTGGGCTATTCTCTTGGTCCAACACAGCCTAAACTTGGGCCCAACTGTCCCCTAATTTGGTTGGCCCAATTCTAATCATAATTATGTGCTAACTATGAAATTTAAGACATTTACTAAGCTAAATAAGTCAGTAAGTCTAGGTTTCTTCCGACGAGCTTCCGACGATCTTCCAGCGAACTTTCGATGATCTCTCGGCGATGTTTCAGCAGACTCCCAACAAGCTCCTAGACTTCAAAATGATCTTCTTGGTGAGTTCCAATGAGCTTTTTTGGCAAGCTCCTGGACTTCTTGGTCAGTTTTGACAGAACTTCTAACGAACGTCTAGACTTCCGACGAACTCTCGAACTCCTAGTGAAATCGCATTCTTGACTCCGGGTCTTCATTTTGCTTTATGCCTTGCTATCATAGTTAATCCTGCATAAATAAAAATCCACTTCGATATAGACAATTATTACAAAGCTTTGAATCATGTTGTCCGGCATGTCATTGGGTTATTGACACTTCGTCCGATTCTTCGACGCATCGTCATTGGGTCATTGACCCTAAACCCAAAATGTGTCCCTTATGATGCATTGTATGGTCGGCCGACCCATGTGATTCCAAAGTATGTAATTGGCTCGGCCAAGGTAGATCAGGTCGACCAAGAATTGATTGACAGGGACAAACTCCTACAACTGTTAATGGATAATCTCTCTACCGCTCAAGCTAGAATGAAGCAACAAGCCGACACACGATGAAGCGAAAGAGAATTTTCAGCAGGAGATTGGGTTTATCTTCACCTACAGCCATACAAGCAACTCTCCATCAATACTCGAGCCTCCATGAAGCTATCCCCACGTTTTTACGGGCCCTATCAGATCATAGAGCATATTGGAGTCGTGGTGTACAGACTTAAATTGCTTAAGGATGGAGTTATTTAAGCCCAACCATAAGCCATCCTCGATCGTAGGATCGTGATGCATCGTCGATGTCCCTCTACTGAAGTACTAGTGCATTGGAATAATTTCCCACTTAAAGACACCACATGAGAATCATTTAAGGA
This sequence comes from Musa acuminata AAA Group, assembly GCF_036884655.1. Taxonomy (NCBI): domain Eukaryota; kingdom Viridiplantae; phylum Streptophyta; class Magnoliopsida; order Zingiberales; family Musaceae; genus Musa; species Musa acuminata. Next base: position 25,601,621 of record NC_088343.1, on the reverse strand, counting down.
GCTGAAAACCCGGTTCCTTGAGTTCATGGAATCTCAGCCTCGAGGACAAGGCTGATTTGAAGAGGGCGGGTCTTTTAGGACTCCAACTAGGAGAGTCTTAATAGAGAGGGGCATTCATGTTAACCTACCTAGCCGACCCCTATTAAAGAGGTGAAGAGGCCGGCTAGGGTTAGGAGGTTATTTCTTAAGCATTAGGAATTATAAAGGAATAGAAGTCTTGAGTAAGAGTCCTATTAGAAGTTAGGGTTTAGAAACCCTATAAATAGTTGTATTCATCCTCTTTTGATAAGCAATATATGAATCTTTTCTGTAGCATTTGAGCAGCAACTTGGAGGAAGGAACCCCTATAGTGTTCCAAGGAGGCCAATTCCCTAAAGAGATCAACCCCAATCTTAGAATTTGCAAGGGTTCTAACAGTTCGTCGAGAGTTCACCGGAAGCTCACCGAAAGACTCACTGAGAAGTTCGCTGGAGGTTCACCGAGAGAAAAATTGACATACTGAACATATATTGCTTGCCTTAATCATAGTTAGACCTTAAATTGAGTTAGGATTATGAGGTGATCCCATTAACTCAGTTAGGGACCAACTGGGCCCTTAGTAGGGTTGAATTAGGCTGGTTAAATAGCCCATTAAGCACCTGAAGTCACGACCGGTGGTGGCACCGCTTGGGACTCAGTCTCCCATGTGCTTTGGGCGGTGGTACCGCCTAAACTGGGTGGTGGTACCATCGATAGTTAATATTGTCAGGCGATGGTACCACCCTATCAAGTGGTGGTACTATTAGAGCTCAGTCTCCAAGCTCTCTCAGGCGGTCGTACCACCTAGACTGAGCATTGCTATCGCCCAGTGTCTATCTGTAGGTGGTAGTACCACCCAATAATGGCGGTGGTACCACTAGTATCATAAAATCCGGGGACGTGACACTTTTTGGCTTCAATTTAGAAGCCATTGGGGCCTATAAATACCCCACTCTTTTCTGTATGAAAGGGCATGAAAGTATTAACATAATCTTGAATTCTTGGGGTGTTAAAAGTGCTGTAAAAGTATAAGAGTCCTCCTCCTCTCTTTCTAAGTGTTGAGATAATTCAAGAGAGGTGTGAAGCTTGTAAGGGTTATCTCCTAAACCCATGAAAAGTAGAAAGCGCTGTAAACAGGTGGTTGGTCTTTGCTTGTTAAAGTAAGACCATTAGTGGACGCCGATGACCTCGACAGAGGAGGAATCAGAAGTGGATGTAGGTCACACTAACCGAACCACTATAAATTCTAGTTTGCATTTCTATTATTGCTATTTACTTACTTTGCAATGGCTTCACTTCCTTCATGCTTGGCTTTCACTACCCTTATGATCAAACTCTTTTTCAAGTTATCTTCCGAGATCGTTTTTAATGTATAAAGAATTTTAAACCGATGTTTTAATCCGCTGTACTAATTTATCCCCCCCTCTTAGTGCTGACTCGATCCTAACAATAGCATGTCGTATTAACGGCTTTGGCCTAAAAATATTTGGGTAGGCTATGTTCATTCAACATGGTTCTTGTCATTTCTTAAAAATTTTTATTTTTTCTTTCTACTACTCCATTTTGTTGAGGATTTCTCTGAGTAGAGAAATTGTGGTTTTATCCATTAGATTCACAAAAACTTTAGAAATCACGGTTTTGAAATTCGCCACCGTGATCACTCCTAATTGATGAAATCATAAGGCCTTTTTCATTTTGAACATGTTTACAAAACTTAGAAAAATACAAAAAGCAATCATTTTTGTGTGCCAAGAAGTATGTCCAAGTGTATCTACTATAATCGTCCATAATTACAAAGGCGTATTTACTACCTCCTAGGCTTGATGTATCAATTGGTCCAAACAAATCCATATGGATCAATTGCAATGGTCTAGAGGTGCTTATTTGATTTTTTGGTTTAAAACTATCTTTTATTTGTTTTCCTTGTTGACATGCATCACACACATTATCTTTAACAAACTTAATGTTAGGAATACCTCTTATAAGTTCTTTGGATGAGATTTGAGAGATTAGTTTCATGCTAGCATGACCAAATCTTCTATGCCAAAGACAAGCATCGTCATTCAAAACCGAAAAACACATTTCATTACAAAGATCATTAATGTCAATAGTGTATATATTATTTTATTTTAGGGCAATCATAGAGGTGTTTGTTAGGACTCTAGCTAGAAGAGTCCTAATAGAGAGGAACATTCATATAAAACCTACCTAAGCCAACCCCTATTAAAGAGGTGAAGAGGCCAACTAGGGTTAGGAGGTTGCTTCTTAGAGAAGAATTAGGAGTTGTAAAGGAATATGAGTCTTGAGTAGGAGTCCTATTAGGAGTTGGTTAGAAGTAGGAGTCATATTAGGAGTTAGGGTTTAGAAGCCCTATAAATAGTCATGTATTCATCCTCTTTTCATAAGCAATAGATGAATCTTTTCTATAGCTTTTGAGCAGCAATTTGGAAGGAGGAACCCCTACAGAGTTCCAAGGAGGCCAATCCCCTAAAGAGATCAACCCCAAGTTTAGAATCTGAAAGGGTTCTAACACATGGTATTAGAGCAGCGTTCTTGGCATCTCGCTGCCCTTCCATAGCCATCCATCAGCCCTCCAATTCCCACAATTGCTTAAAAGATCGTCACCAAATTCCGTCGTCATCTCCACCACTGCGGATCATCCTTTGATCTCCCCGTGAATTGCAATAGGTTTTGGTTTCCTACCTTACTGATGCTGCAATTTAGTTATCCTTATTCAAAAATCCAAAAAAAAAATTATTCCTATATTGCTGCATAAACTTTTCGTCACAAAGTTTTCATCTCTACGACGAAAGATACATTACAGAATTCCAACCGCATAGCACAGTTTGTTTGATCTTGTTGCCGCGTTTTTTCTATCCAAATCTCTACAAAATTTTTATGATGGCTTTGACACTTCCTAACAGTGGATTTTCCTTTAATTTCATCAAAAAATTCTCAATATAAACCACTGATCTTTTACATCAAATCTGCTGTACTTGAAAATCTGTGCTGCAGAAAATTGCAGCCACATATTGTTGCCTTAACCAATCTATTTGCATTCCTTTTTGAACGAAATTTCTTATACACTTCATAGATCATCTTGGCTTCAATCTAAGATTGGTCTATTGAAGAATTCATCTCTAAAAACGTTCTTATGTTGCTGCAAATTTTCATCGCAAGTCGCTGAAATTTTTCGGCGAGAATTCTGCTATCGCAACTTGCACCAATTTCCTAGCTGTTATACTACCGAAATTTTCTAGATTAAATTGGTCACTTTTGCTGTTATATAAACTTAGATTTTGCTGTCAAATTTCCTCTTCAAATCTCTCAGGTTTTGCTAGAAATTTTATCGAGAAACCATTGTTTCTTTGACGATAATTCTGCACTTACAAGAAAACACATATCTACAGCAACTTCCACTAATTTCTATCAAGCATTTGTTACCGTCTACCACATATCTAAAACTTTTTCTCTAACCTTCATCTACTACCATCATAGCCCTAAAACTCCACTAAATCACACCCTCAAACTGCACCCAAAACAGCTACAAAACAAGTCTAAACCGCAGCCTACATCCACCAATCCACTAACCCTTTCGACCATCACTTCTCTCAACCTATACATGTCTTTAATCCGACAACAAAAGAGAGATCCTAACATCACAGATTTGGAGGCATATGCTATGGCATCTGAGGAGGTAATCAATGCTAAATTCGAAGCCTTCGAGGCACGAATGGAGGATAAGATTCAGATACTCTTTACCGAACTCAGATTGGGCCGACCACCAAGCCCAAAGAAATCACATCAAGGAGAGAGCTCTTCCCAATCGCACCAAGCCAGAAGAGATGACTTCCAAGGGAGGGGAGGCTCTATAACTGACCATAACTATCCATGTATAAGAGTGGGCTTCCCTAGATCGAAAGAAGGGGACTCAATTGGTTGGATCTCATGCGCGGAGCGATATTTTCGGTACCACAAAACCGTGGATGCATATATGATAGAAATTACAGCTATACATCTTGAAGGGGATGCCATACAGTGGTTTGACTAGTTTGAACACACTCATGGAGTCCTCTCTGTTAGGATCTGAGTGGCACTAAGAGGGGGGGGTGAATTAGTGCAGCGGTAAAGTACGATAAACTTTTAACGATTTAAACACTTTCGGAAACTTCATACAATAAAAGCAACGTTTCGTTTGAAACTGTTTCGATTGTGTTTTAACTTGAAGAGATACGTAAGGAGATAAAGAAGTAGAGCATTAAAGTGCAAATGGTTTGCAGTAATATAAATGACAATAAGTAAATGCAAACCAGAGATCACGCCGATTTTACAGTGGTTCGGTCAAACGACCTACATCCACTTGCGAGGCCCCTCTTCGATGAGGCTCCCACCTTCCACTAGCAAATCTCTTGAAGGGGAAGGGTAAATACCCCTCTTACAACTTTTTACAAGCGGTTCACTCTCTTACAGATTTTCAGCAAGAAAGAAGGAGGTGAACACTAGCAAATTGAAAACAAGACTAGTAAAGACTTTTCTAAGACCTTTCTCTCAATCAATTACTTCTCAAAAAGTTATAATCTCAGCTGAGATTTGAGGGGTATTTATAGGCCTCAAGAGGATTTAAATTTGGGCTCCAAAATTTGAATTCTCTTTGGGTTCACGATGCTGGCGGTGCCACTGCCTGTCAGTGTCTGACACTGATAGTGCTGGGCGGTGGCACCGCCCAGCTCTCGGGCAGTGCCACTGCCTGGCTCTCGGGTGCTGGGCGGTGCCACCGCCCAGCCCAAGCGGTGCCACCGCCAGACCCTTCGGTTCACTGGTTGGGCTTCAAATTTAGCCCAAACCAAGTCTAATTTTGGGCCCAATTGGCCCCTAACTAGGATATAGGATAATCTCTTAATCCTAATCCTAATTACAAGTGAACTACATAACAAAAAAAACATCCTAAGCAAGTTTTCAACCGTGAACGTCGAGTCTTGTTCCGGCGAGCTTTCCGATGAACTTCTTCCGACGGACTCCCAGCAAGCTCCCGAACTTGTGATGAAATTAACGAGTAGCTGAGCCTTCTCGGTGATCTCCGTGAACCTCTGACGATCTCTTCGGCGAACTTCCAAAAATTCCGACAGGTTCCCGATTTCTTCTCGGTTGGTTCCGGCAGCATCTCCGACGATTCTTCAGACTCTTAAACGTCCATCGAACTTGACTCCGGTATTCTTGCTTTATGTTTTCTGGTTATCGTAGTTAATCCTGCACACTTAATAATATGGATTAGATCAATTAATCCATCAATTGATTTTATTATCAAAATCCGAGATTCAACAATCTCCCCCTTTTTGATGATGACAATCAATTGATGACGGAGTTAAACATAACTCCCCCTATCTATATGCCATATTATGAGAAGATAAAAACACTTGAATTCCATCCCATTGAATTCAAGCATAAACCGATAAGTTCTAACCATAGAACTTATCGTTATTCTCATTAAGCATAAGTAAATGCGAAACTTCGATGAAAATCATTTTCAAGTCGAATGATAAGAGACAATTTTTACTACGACAGGAAATAAAGATTTTCAACATGAATTTCATGATATACATGTTAGACATGCTTTCAATATGATCAATCAATCTTGCGATATTCTCAAAGATTTTGCAAGGTATATAAGACATTCATATCACACAAGCTTTTGCAATTCATATAAGTCATGCTATTAAAATGGTACAAGTCATCACTTTTCTCCCCCTTTGTCATCAACAAAAAGGGAATGAGACTTGAAGCACATAATTTGTGATTATAACATCAGGAATTCAGCATTGATCATACAAAAAATTTATCATTCAAAATTAAGTATGCTAAAATATTTACGCAGAGTTCATCTTAAAGGAAAATTCAGCATTCATCCATTTTATCAAATCTCTTCTTTCTATAAATAACAAAAATTGTAGATGTACAAGGAAGAGATAGTGATAAAAAAATTTCAAGTAGTAACACCAATAAGTCAAGATCATAATTCGAATACAAATCCATTCAAATTCAATTCGTCAACTTGAAACTCATAATCAAGCCATCAAAATCAATTTCGAGATTCACAAAATATCATAAAATCATTAATCTTGATCAGATGGGAGCGGTGTTTGACTCAAGATAGGATAAGATAATTTAACATGTCATTTAGAATCGAAAGAGAAGGATCGGATTCACCGAGGAACGGAGAGAGGATGAAAAACTTTACGAAAAATCCATTCAAACAAGTTTATTCTTAGGGACAATTTAACATACCTAATTCCCTTCTAATGAATTCAAATTGGTCTTCATTCAAAGCTTTTGTAAATATATCTGCTAATTGATGCTTTGTGTCAATGAATTCTAGAACAATATCATTGTTAAGGACATAATCGCGTATGAAATGATGCCTAACGTCGATGTGCTTAGTTCTAGAGTGCTGAATTGGATTTGGCACTAGTATTATCATATTTTATGAGAATATTTTTAAATTGAATTCCATAGTCTTCTAATGTATTTTTCATTTAAATAACTTGTGCACAGCATGCACTTGCATCAATGTATTCGGCTTCCGCCGTAGATAGTGCAACTGAATTTTGTTTCTTGGAAGTCCAAGAAACAAGCGCATGTCCTAAAAATTGGTATGTTTCGAATGTACTTTTTCTATCTATCCTACATCCGCCAAAATCGGCATATACATAAGCTATTAAATCGAATTTTTTAGATTTTGGATACCACAGTCCTAGATTTGCAGTTCCTTTAAGATACCTAAATATTCTTTTAACACTTTTAAGATGAGATAATTTAGGATTTGATTGAAACCTAGTGCAAAGTCCTATACTAAACATAATATCCGGTCTAGTCGCGGTGAGGTAGAGTAGACTACCTATCATTCCCCTATATGTTTTTTGATCGAAATTTTCATTATTTTCATCCATATCTAACTTGGTCGCAGTACTCATAGGGGTGTTTATTGCTTTTGAATTATCCATGTTAAATCATTTTAACAATTCTAATGTATATTTTGATTGGTTAAGAAATATACCATCCCTAAGTTGTTTGATTTGTAATCCTAAAAAGAAAGTTAATTCACCCATTAAACTCATTTCAAATTCATGACTCATACATTTGGCAAATGATTCACATAGTGATTCATCCGAAGAGCCAAAAATAATATTGTCAACATAAATTTGCACAATAAGAAAATTATTTTTAAAATGTTTAAGAAACAATGTAGTATCAACCTTGCCTTTGGTAAAATTATTTAAAATAAGAAAGGAACTAAGCCTTTCATACCAAGCTCTAGGAGATTGTTTCAAGCCATAGAGAGCCTTAGTCAATTTGAATACATGATTAGGAAGAAGAAAATTTTCAAATCTGGGAGGTTGTTCGACATATACTTCTTCAGAAATAAAACCATTCAAGAAGGCACTTTTGACATCCATTTGAAATAGTTTAAAATTATTACTACTAGCATAGGCAAGGAGCATCCTTATGGCTTCTAATCGAGCCACGGGAGCGAAGGTTTCTTCGTAATCGATACCTTCTTCTTGGTTGAAACCTTTGGCCACTAATCTAGCCTTGTTTCTAACCACGATACCATTTTCGTCTTGGTTGTTTCTAAAGACCCATTTAGTACCAATGACTAAATGGTCACTAGGTCCAGGAACAAGCTTCTATACCTTATTCCTCTCAAATTAATTCAATTCCTCTTGCAATAACTCAAAAATCATCTTTTATGGCCTCGTCAATGCATTTAGGTTTGATTTGAGAAAGGAAGGCGGCGTTAGCACAAAAATTCTTGAAAGAGGAACGAGTTTGAACCCCTTTTGATGTATCTCCTATAATTAGCTCCTTTGGATGAACATCTATATACTTCCATTCCTTGGGTAAGGAAATTTCGGAAGAAGGTGCATCCAAGTTGCTATTTTGAGGAGGGGGTTCATTTAAATTCAAATTATCAAAACCAAGATCATCATCAAAATCATTTTTCTTTAAATTAGAAATTTCATTAAAAACTACATGAATAGACTCTTCTATTACTAAGGTTCTTTTGTTAAAAACCCGAAAAGCCTTAGAAACAGAAGAGTAACCAAGAAAGATGCCTTCATCGAATTTAACATCAAATTTTCCTAAGGCATCCATTTCATTCAAAATAAAGCATTTACAACCGAAAAATTTAAAATAGGAAATATTTGGTTTTTTGTTATTCCATAATTCATAGGGAGTTTTTGATAGGGATGGTCTTATTAGGACCCTATTCATGATGGAACTATTGAATCTCAGATTTTGATGATATAATCAATTGGTGGGTTAATTGATCTAATCCATATTATTAAGTTAAGTTTGCAGAATTAACTACGATAACCAGAAAACATAAAGCAAGGATACCAGAGTCAAGTTCGATGGACGTTTAAGAGTCCGAAGAAATCGTCGGAGATGTTGCCGGAACCAACCGAGAAGAAATCGGGAACCTGTCGGAATTTTCGGAAGTTCACCGAAGAGATTGTCGGAGGTTCACGGAGATCACTGAGAAGGCCCGGCTACTCATTAAAGTCATCACAAGTTCGGGAGCTTGATGGGAGTCCGTCGGAAGAAGTTCGTCGGAAAGCTCGCCGGAACAAGACTCGACGTTCGTGGTTGAAAACTTGCTTAGGATGTGTTTTGTTATGTAGTTCACTTGTAATTAGGATTAGGATTAAGAGATAATCCTATATCCTGGTTAGGGGCCAACTGGGCCCAAAGTCAGAATTGGTTTGGGCTAAAATTAAGTCAAACCAGTGAACCAGAGAGCTAGGCGGTGGCACCACCCAGCACCCGAGAGCTGGGCAGTGACACCTCCTGGGCTGGGCGATTGCACCGTCCAGCACCCGAGCGCTGGACGGTGGCACCACTTGGCTGGGCGGTGGCACCGCCAGCATCGGGAACATAAGAGAATTCAAATTTTTTGGAGCCCAAATTTGAATCCTCTTGAGGCCTATAAATACCCCTCAAGTCTCAGCTGAGAAAACAACTTTTTGAGCAGCAAGTGATTGAGAGAAAAGTCTTAGAAGAGTCTTTGCCTTTCTTGTTTTCAATTTGCTAGTGTTCACCTCCTTCTTTCTTGCTGAAAATCTGTAAGAGAGTGAACCGCTTGTAAAAGTTGTAAGAGGGGTATTTACCCTTCCCTTTCAAGAGATTTGCTAGTGGAAGGTGGGAGCCTCATCGAAGAGGGGCCTCGTAAGTGGATGTAAGTCACTTGACTAAATCACTTTAAAAACGACGTAATCTCTGGTTTGCATTTCATTACTGCTATTTACATTACTGCAAACCCTCTTACTTGCTTTATTTCTCATTACATTTACTGCACAACTTTGCGAATATGCTTTCAAGTTAAGCACTTCCGATTCTGATTTTTATCGTACGAAAGATTTGTCGAAACCAACGTTTTAAGCCGCTGCACTAATTCACCCCCCCCTCTTAGTGCCGCTCCGATCCTAACAAGGCTCACTCTCATATTTGGTTTAATACCCAAGAGAGATAGCTTACTCCGGCATGCATGAGGGTCATTCTATCACACGTCCACCCTTGTTTAATGGGTCGGATTATACTTATTGGAAGACTCGGATGAGGATCTTCCTCATTTCTATGGATTTCGAGCTTTGGACTATTGTTGAAAACGGATTTCAAAAATCTTCTCTTCCGATGAGCGAATGGAATGAATCGGAGAAGAAGGTTTTTGCTTTAAATGCAAAGGCTATGAATGCCTTGTTTTGTGCACTAGACAAAAATGAATTTAATCGTGTTTCAATTTATGTTTCGGCTTTTGATATTTGGAGAACTCTTGAGATCACTCATGAAGGCACTAGCCGAGTGAAAGAGTCCAAAATCAACATCCTTGTGCACTCTTACGAACTTTTCCGAATGAAACCAAATGAGTCCATCGGAGACATGTACACCAGGTTTACGGATGTCTTCAATGGACTCAAAGCTCTTGGTAAAGATTTTACTAACTTTGAACTAGTAACTAAAATCTTAAGATCCCTCCCTAAAAGTTGGGATCCAAAAGTTACGGCCATTCAAGAGGCCAAAGACCTTAAAGCATTCCCTTTTGAAGAACTCATTGGGTCTCTAATGACCTACGAAATGACATGTCAAGCTCATGACGAGCTCGAGAACTCCCTTCCAAAGAACAGGAAGGATATGACACTCAAATCACAAGAAGACCACTTGAAAGGAACATCAAGTGATGAGGATAGTGACAATGATATTGCACTTTTGACTCAAAAATTTAAAAAATATTTAAGAAAGAACAAATTTAAAAATAATACAAAAAATAAATTTGAACAAAAGAAGGACCAAGTGATTTGCTATGAATGCAAAAAACCAGGACACTACAAGAACGATTGTCCTCAAGCCAAAAAGAGAACATCAAAGAAGAAAGCGCTCAAGGCAACATGGGATGATTCAAGCGCGTCCGAAGAAGAGGAGTCCAACACCGAGCAAGTTGTTCATTACCCGCTAATGGCTTTAGGAGAAGAGATATGTGATTTATTTAATGAAGATTTATCTTTTGAAGAACTCTCTATCGCTTTTCATGAATTATTTGATGAATGTAGAACTGTTAGCAAGAAGTTAAGTATCTTAAAGAAAGAGCATGCTTTGCTACAAGATAAGTTTGATAGTCTTTAAACTCCTCCATGCTCTAAGTGTTAGCATTTAGAAGCAATAAAAAATGAAAATTTGCTTCTTAAAGAAACCTTAAACAAGTTTAAGGTTGGTAGCAAAGGATTAGATATGATCCTTGCACACAAGGGTCACGTCGCAAATAGAAATAGAATTGGATTTGTAAAAGGATTACATCAAAATCCTACCACTTTCATAAAAGGACCTACATTACATATTTCCTCTTATATGAAATGCAACTTCTGTTGCAAATCCGGACATATTGCCTACAAATGTCCATTTAGGAAAATTAGTTCACAAAAATTAATATGGGTTTCTAAAGGAACTATAAAGGATTCAATAATAAATAACAAAGTTAGTGGATCAATTTTTGAGGTACCCAAAATCAAATGGGTACCTAAAAGTCATCCTCTTTTGTAGACAAACCCATAAGCTAGGAGCAAGAGATGGTATCTCGATAGTGGATGCTCAAGACATATGACTGGAGATCCATCTCATTTCTCTATGCTCACTAGCAAAGAAGAAGGGTACGTCACCTTCGGAGACAACAACAAAGGCAAAATCATTGGCAAGGGAACTATTGGTAACAAATTTAGTTTTTCCATTGATGATGTTTTACTAGTTGATGGATTGAAACATAATCTCTTGAGTATTAGTCAACTATGCGATAAAGGTTATATCGTTAGATTCGAATCAAATATGTGTATTATCGAAAAACCAAACAATAACTTGACTATGATTGCATTAAAACAAAATAATGTCTACACCATCAACCTTGATGAACTAAGTTATGAAATGTGCTTCTCCGCTCTAAATGATGATGCTTGGCTTTAGCATAGGAGATTAGGCCATGCAAGCATGAAACTAATATCTAAGATCTCATCTAGAGAATTAGTACGAGGGATTCCAAATATGAAGTTTACTAAGGACAAAGTATGTGATGCATATCAACTAGGTAAACAAATAAAAACTAGTTTCAAACCAAAAAATCAAATTAGCACTACTAGACCACTACAATTGATCCATTTGGACTTATTCGGACCAATTGACACAACAAGTCTAGGAGGAAGCAAATATGCGTTTGTAATTGTGGATGACTATACTAGGTACACTTGGACCTATTTCTTAGTCCACAAAAGTGATTGCTTCAAGTGCTTCTCTAAATTTTGTAAACTCACTCAAAACGAAAAAGGTTTCATGATTTCATCAAAGTGATCACGGTGGCGAATTTCAAAACCATGACTTTCAAAATTTTTGTGAAGTTAATGGATACAATCACAACTTCTCCAATCCGAGGAATCCCCAACAAAATGGAGTAGTTAAAAGAAAAAATAGAAACCTACAAGAAATGGCAAGAACTATGTTAAATGAACATAGTTTACTTAAGTATTTTTGGGCCGAAGCCGTAAATACGGCTTGCTACATCATGAATAGAGTCCTAATAAGATCATCCTTATCAAAAACTCCCTATGAATTGTGGAATAACAAAAAACCAAATATTTCCTATTTTAAAGTTTTCGATTGTAAATGCTTTATTTTGAATGAAAGGGATGTCTTAGGAAAATTTGATGCTAAATCCGATGAAGGTATCTTTCTTGGTTACTCTTCTGTTTCTAAGGCTTTTCGGGTTTTTAACAAAAGAAAGTTAGTAATAGAAGAGTCTATTCATGTAGTTTTTAATGAAATTTCTAATTTAAAGAAAAATAATTTTGATGATGATCTTGGTTTTGATAATTTGAATTTAAATGAACCTCCTCCTCAAAATAGTAACTTGGATGCACCTTCTTCCGAAATTTCCTTACCCAAGGAGTGGAAGTATATAGATGTTCATCCAAAGGAGCTAATTATAGGAGATACATCAAAAGGGGTTCAAACTCGTTCCTCTTTCAAGAATTTTTGAGCTAATGCCGCCTTCCTTTCTCAAATTGAACCTAAATGCATTGATGAGGCCATAAAAGATGATTTTTGGGTTATTGCAATGCAAGAGGAATTGAATCAATTTGAGAGGAATAAGGTATGGAAGCTTGTTCCTAGACCTAGTGACCATTTAGTCATTGGTACTAAATGGGTCTTTAGAAACAAGCAAGACGAAAATGGTATCATGGTTAGAAACAAGGCTAGATTAGTGGCCAAAGGTTTCAACCAAGAAGAAGGTATCGATTATGAAGAAACCTTCGCTCCCGTGGCTCGATTAGAAGCCATAAGGATGCTCCTTGCCTATGCTAGTAGTAATAATTTTAAACTATTTCAAATGGATGTCAAAAGTGCTTTCTTGAATGGTTCTATTTCCGAAGAAGTATATGTCGAACAACCTCCCGGATTTGAAAATTCTCTTCTTCCTAACCATGTATTCAAATTGACTAAGGCCCTCTATGGCTTGAAACAAGCTCCTAGAGCTTGGTATAAAAGGCTTAGTTCCTTTCTTATTTTAAATAATTTTACTAAAGGCAAGGTTGATACTACATTGTTTATTAAACATTTTGAAAATAATTTTCTTATTGTGCAAATTTATGTTGATGATATTATTTTTGGCTCTTCGGATGAATCACTATGTTGAATCATTTGCCAAATGTATGAGTCATGAATTTGAAATGAGTTTAATGGGTGAATTAACTTTCTTTTTGGGATTACAAATCAAACAACTTAGTGATGGTATATTTCTTAACCAATCTAAATATATATTAGAATTGTTAAAACGATTTAACATGGATAATTCAAAAGCAATAAACACCCCTATGAGTACTGCGACTAAGTTAGATATGGATGAAAATAGTAAAAATTTCGATCAAAAAACATATAGGGGAATGATAGGTAGTCTACTCTACCTCACCGCGACTAGACCAGATATTATGTTTAGTGTAGGACTTTGTGCTAGGTTTTAATCTAATCCTAAATTATCTCATCTTAAGAGTGTTAAAAGAATATTTAGGTATCTTAAAGGAACTCCAAATTTAGGATTGTGGTATCCAAAATCTGAAAAATTCGATCTAATAGCTTATGTAGATGCCGATTTTGCCGGATGCAGGATAGATAGAAAAAGTACATCCGGAACATACTAATTTTTAGGACATGTACTTGTTTCTTGGACTTCCAAGAAACAAAATTCAGTTGCACTATCTACGGCGGAAGCCGAATACATTGCTGCAAGTGTATGTTGTACGCAAGTTGTCTGGATGAAAAATACACTAGAAGACTATGGAATTCACTTGAAAAATATTCCTATAAAGTGTGATAATACTAGTGCCATATGTCTCACCAAAAATCCAATTCAGCACTCTAGGACTAAACATATCGACATTAGACATCATTTCATACGTGATCATGTCCTTAACAACAATGTGGTATTAGAATTTATTGACACAAAGCATCAATTAGCAGATATTTTTACAAAAACCTTAAATGAAGACCAATTTGAATTCATCCGAAGGGAATTAGGCATGTTAAATTGTCCCTAAAATGAGCTTCACGAAAAATGACTCGTCTGTTTCCTTTCTTTTGTGAATTTGATTTCTTCCTTCTTCTTCAATTCAAAATGATCCATTAAAGTATAACTTATTATCTTGAGGGAAGAAGCTAAACAAAAGGGAGGAAGAAAAAATTTTTTTCTTTCCTCCACGGGATGCCAACGGTGGCACCGCTAGATCCGGCGGTAGCACCGTTTGAGCGCTCGGGCGCCAGGTGGTGACACCGCTCGGTTTGGTGGTGGCACCGACCGAGCAACCCTTATTAACCCGAGGGGTTAGGGCCGACGGTGACACCGCCCCCAACCCGAAGAAAAAGCTCTCAAAACCCTCTCCCATTCCCTCTAACCCTCATTCTAACTCTTAGAAGCATTGGAGAAGGATTCTTGGTGGTCTAAGCACTCCATCTCTCAACATAATCTCCATAAGGTAACACTTGAAATCCCTCTTTTCTTTTCTCTTTCCCTTGCTTATTTTTCACAATTTCATCATCATCTTGTCTAGATAATGGCTCCTAAGAGATCAAAAGGAAAAATGATTGAAGGAGATTCATATGACCATGATCTTTTTAGATTAAAAGAGGTAGCCCTTAGCTTTCCAAAATTTGAAACACGATGTATCCATAAGGGAAAATACGTTGATCTGGATGAACTAGAGGACTTAGAACCCATTAGGTGGTTTGCACACCTAGAAGCTCTACCTCTACTACAAATAGATGAACCAATCTATCCGCGGTTCGTTAGATTGATCTATGCCAACCTATATGAGGACAACGATAGCCTAAGCACTTACCTTCTAGGAACACCCATTAGAATATTTGACAGCACTATTTGTGAGCTAATTGACATAACTGAAAAAGATAGGGGATGCTATTTTAAAGGTAAATGGGACGTCAACACAATAGGAGCAACCTATACCGAAGCCGCAGAAACAATTTTTGCAAATCCATACCTTGGCTTCCTGCCCAAGAGCTGTGAACACTTACTGCCTTTCAACTCTAAAATTCTTCATCACATTATCACAAGCATCATATTCCCCAAATAATTTCATCTTGACGAAATAAGTCAAATAGAGATAAGTACCATGTATTGGATTATGACCGGTCAGCATAATTATTTTGGGTACTCAATTCGGCAACACATGTAGGATATTATGGCTAAAGATACTATATTGCCATATGGGAGGTTAATCACTAGATTTCTTCATGCCTATGACATTTGCATCCCACCCGATGAAGAATCTTTTCAAAATGATCGATATAACATAATAAATAAAAACCTACTGAAAAGACTTAGGTGCACATTTAGCAATGGCATATGGGTTAGGCAGCCTAGAAGGACTGATCCAATTCCTCCACCAATAGAACACCCCAAAACACCAATTCTTATGGGAAATGAATCTCCTCCTCCTAGTCCCTTTGGCGCAGCACCTTCAGCTCCTGTTTCCTCCTCTGAAGATCTCTTTATGGCGGAACTATCTCAGATCAAATTCCAGCAAGATCAACTCAAATCACAGCAAGAACAAATTCAAAATCAACAAGTTAAAATTTTGAAGACACTACGATAAATGAATGAAAAAATAGATATCATGTATTAGCACTGTGGATTACCTCCTAAGGATTAAATTGATGTATCTTTTTATTCTGTTCTGTTTACTTTTAACAACAAGTTCAAAGTTTGTCATCGTTTGAACGATAACTGATCCTTCCTTTTAGATAACTACTGTTTTGATCTGCATAAATGATGATTTCTTTTGGATAAACTATTTCTGACAAATTTGAATGATGAATTTTGTTTACTATTAAATGCTAAACTTTTTTAATGATTCAATGATCATTTTCAGCGATCATCAATTAGCTGGCTTGTCTCTTTTTGTTGATGACAAAGGGGGAGAAGTGATGACTTACACCATATCGATAGCATGACTTATATGAATTACAAAAACTTGTGTGATATGAATGACTTATATGCCTTGCAAAATCCTTGAAAATATCACAAGATTGATTGATCATATTGAAAGCATGCCTTACATCTATATCATGAAATTTATATTGAAAATCTTTATCTTCTGTCGTAGTAAAATTCGTCCCTTATCATTTAACTTATGATTTTCATCGAAGTTTCGTACTCACTATTGTTTAATGAGGATTACGATAAGCTCTACAGTTAGAACTTATCGGGTTATGCTTGAATCCAATGGGATGGAATTCAAGTGTTTTTATCTTCTCATAATATGGCATATAGATAGGGGGAGTTATGTTTAACTCCGTCATCAATTGATTGTCATCATCAAAAAGGGGGAGATTGTTGAATCTCGAATTTTGATGATATAATCAATTGGTGGGTTAATTGATCTAATCCATATTATTGAGTTAAGTGTGCAGGATTAACTACGATAACTAGAAAATATAAAGCAAGGATACCGGAGTCAAGTTCGATGGACGTTTAAGAGTCCGAAGAAATCGTCGGAGATGCTGCCGGAACCAACCGAGAAGAAATCGGGAACCTGTCGGAATTTTTGGAAGTTCGCCGAAGAGATTGTCGGAGGTTCACGGAGATCACCGAGAAGGCTCGGCTACTCGTTAAAGTCATCACAAGTTCGGGAGCTTGATGGGAGTCCGTCGGAAGAAGTTTATCGGAAAGCTCGCCGGAACAAGACTCGACGTTTGCGGTTGAAAACTTGCTTAGGATGTGTTTTGTTATGTAGTTCACTTGTAATTAGGATTAGGATTAAGAGATAATCCTATATCCTGGTTAGGGGCCAACTGGGCCCAAAGTCAGAATTGGTTTGGGCTAAAATTAAGCCAAACCAGTGAACCGGAGAGCCAAGCGGTGGCATCGCCCAGCACCCGAGAGCTGGGCGGTGACACCTCCTGGGCTGGGCGGTTGCACCGTCCAGCACCCGAGCGCTGGGCGGTGGCACCGCTAGCATCGGGAACATAAGAGAATTCAAATTTTTTGGAGCCCAAATTTGAATCCTCTTGAGGCCTATAAATACCCCTCAAGTCTCAGCTGAGAAAACAACTTTTTGAGCAGCAAGTGATTGAGAGAAAAGTCTTAGAAGAGTCTTTGCCTTTCTTATTTTCAATTTGCTAGTGTTCACTTCCTTCTTTCTTGCTGAAAATCTGTAAGATAGTGAACCGCTTGTAAAAGTTGTAAGAGGGGTATTTACCCTTCCCTTTCAAGAGATTTGCTAATGGAAGGTGGGAGCCTCATCGAAGAGGGGCCTCGCAAGTGGATGTAGGTCACTTGACCGAACCACTTTAAAAATGGCATAATCTCTGGTTTGCATTTCATTACTGCTATTTACATTACTGCAAACCCTCTTACTTGCTTTATTTCCTCATTACATTTACTGCACAACTTTGCGAATACGCTTTCAAGTTAAGCACTTCCGATTCCGATTTTTATCGTACGAAAGATTTGTCAAAACCAACGTTTTAAGCCGCTGCACTAATTCACCCCCCCTCTTAGTGCCGCTCCGATCCTAATAGTAACAAGCCGTATTTACGGCTTCGGCCCAAAAATACTTGGATAGACTATGTTCATTTAACATCGTTCTTGCCATTTCTTATAGGTTTCTATTTTTTCTTTCAACTACTCCATTTTATTGGGGATTCCTCGGAGTGGAGAAGTTGTGATTGTATCCATTAACTTCACAAAAATTTTGAAAGTCACGGTTTTGAAATTCGCCACCGTGATCACTCCGAATTGATGAAATCATGAAATCTTTTTCGTTTTGAGTGAGTTTACAAAATTTAGAGAAACACTTGAAGCAATCACTTTTGTGAGCTAAGAAATAGGTCAAAGTGTATTTAGTATAGTCATCCACAATTACAAACACATATTTGCTTCCTCCTAGACTTGTCGTGTCAATTGGTCCAAATAAGTCCAAATGAATCAATTGTAATGGTCTAGTGGTGCTAATTTGAGTTTTTGGTTTGAAACTAGTTTTTATTTGTTTACCTAGTTGACATGCATCGCATACTTTGTCCTGTTGAATCTCGTATTTTGATGATGAAACTACTTGATATATGTTTATGATTTAATCTGCGTTTTGAGTGACGCAGGATGCCTCGATCAGGATGAGACAATTAAAGTAGGAAAATCATGTTGTGTTGGAGGAACATGTCAGAAGATTGGACGTCGGGCCGGTGGATCGGTTGACGTATCGACAAAAGGCTTCGGGCCGTGGACTCGGGCATCGGGCCAAGAAGAGCGGGTATTGTGCCAAGGATATCGGAGTTGCGGAGCCAACTGGCCGATTGGGCAATAGGCCGCAGGAAAAGACGATGCGCCGAAGAATCGGACGAAGCGTCGAGGGACCAATGACATGCCGGACAACTTGGTTAATTGCTTAGGATTAATCTTCTCGATCGAAGTTTTTGTTTTGAGTGTGCAGGATTAACTACGATGAAAGTAAGACATGCAGCAGAAGTTACGCCGGAGTCATGACAATGATCACGTTGGGAGTTCGAGAGCTCGACGGAAGTTCGGACAGTCGTTGGAGGTTCTGCGGGAACAAATCCGAGAAGTCCAGAAGCTTGCCAAAGGAGCTCGTCGGAACTTGCCAAGTGGATCATCGCTGTCCAGGAGTTTGCTGGAAGTCCGCATGAGCATCACCGAGGGTTCATCGGATGATCGACGGAAGTTCGCCGGAAACTCGCCGGAAGAAGCGAGTGACGCACCGAAGCAAGCTGCAGAATATGTCTTAGGAAATAATCATAGTTAGCACTTTGATTAAGTTAGAAATGGGAGGTGATCCCATTAGCTTAATCCTGGGGAAATTGGGCCCCTGAAGAACTCAAATTGGGTCGAATGGTTCAACCCATTCGGACCCAGGTTGCTGTGGGAGGTGCAACCGCCCAGGTAGGGAGGTAGCACCGCCCAGGCTATGTCTCCCAGCGAGACTGGGCGGTGCAACCGCCCCAGTCAAGAGGCGCAACCGCCCAGGGCTCAGTCTCCGAGAGAGACTGGGCGGTGCAACCTCCTCTGTCAGGAGGTAGCACCGCCAGAGCTCAAGTTTCGAGCTCTGCTAGGCGGTGCAACCTCTCCAGTCAGGCGGTGCAACCGCCTGAGCTCGGTCTTCGAGCTCTGGCAGAGAGGTGCAACCGCCCCTAACAGAGGTAGCACCGCCCAAAGGCTCAGTCTTCGAGCTCTGCCAGGCGGTGCAACCGCCCCAGTCAGGAGGTGCAACTGCCTGATCCCGGAATTCCGGGATTTGATCGTTTTGAGCTCCAAATTTGAACTGGGTTGGGGCCTATAAATACCCCACCCATTTAGCATTGAAAAGACACAGACCTACACCGAATTCTTGATCTTTTCTGTGATTCTAATAGCTCAAATTTGTGTAAAGTCCAAAAGTTCTCCTCTTTCTGTTCTTCAAGTCTTGAGTTGTAAAGAGAGGAGAGAAAGGTTCTGTAAGGGTTGTCTCCTAAGCCCGTCAAAAGGAGTGAAACTGTAAAAGGGCAGTTGGCCTTCGCCTATTGAAGGAAGGCCTCTAGTTGACGTCGGTGACCTCGTTGGTGGAGGAAGCCAAAAGTGGAGTAGGTCAAGACTGACCGAACCACTCTAAATCTCTGGTTTGCTTTTATTTTGAGCACTTTATCATTACTGCAAACCTCCTACATAGCTACTGCTCTTTGCGCTTTTACGAACAAGTTTCTAAGTTCTAATCTTTCCGAATCTGCATTCAGACGTAAATCGGTGTTTTCGTACGATATTTACATTGCAGTTTACATTTACGTTTTGATTCTATTTATAACTGCAAACTGTCTTCTGCGCTTTTACGAACAAGTTTCTTTGCAATTTACGTTTACGTTTTGATTCCATTTATAACCGCAAACTGCGCTTAGACGCAATCTGCGCCTAGACGCAAACTGCGCTTTGACGCAAACTGCGCTTAGACGCAATCTGAGCTTAGACGCAAACTGCGCTTAGATGCAAACTACGCTTAGACGCAATCTGCATTTAAACGCAAACTACATTTAGACGCAAACTGCATTTAGACACAAACTGCGTAAACTGCGCTTAGACGCAAACTGTGTTTAGACGTAAACTGCACTTAATCATAAGTAATCTTAGAATCGGCTTTTGCATCAAAATAGTTTTTATCGAACGAACGCAGCTTTCGTTTTTAATCACTGAAAGATTTCCGCTGCACTAATTCACCCCCCCCCCCCCTCTTAGTGCTCTCGATCCTAACATGTCCTTAATAAACTTTATATTTAGAATTCCTCGCACTAATTCTCTAGATGAGATCTTAGATATTAGTTTCATGCTTGCATGGCCTAGTCTCCTATGCCAAAGCCAAGCATCATCATTTAAAGTGGAGAAGCACATTTCATTACTTAGTTCATCAAGGTTGATGGTGTAGACATTATTTTGTTTTAATGCAATCATAGTTATGTTATGGTTTGGTTTTTCAATAATACACACATTTGATTCAAATCTAACGATATAACCTTTATCGCATAATTGACTAACACTCAAGAGATTATGTTTCAATCCATCAACTAGTAAGACACCATCAATAGAAAATTTTAATTTGTTACCTATGGTTCCCTTGCCAATGATTTTGCCTTGGTTGTTGTCTCCGAAGGTGACGTACCCTTCTTTTTTGCTAGTGAGCATAGAGAAATTAGATGGATCTCCAGTCATATGTCTTGAGCATCTACTATCTAGATACCATCTCTTGCTCCTAGCTTGTGATGGTGTATGTTTCTCTTCTCCGATGGCCATTAGGGCGTAATGAGCAACTTGCTCGGTGTTAGACTCCTCTTCTTCGGACGCGCTTGAATCATCCCACGTTGCCTTGAGCGCCTTCTTCTTTAATGTTCTCTTTTTGGCTTGAGGACAATCGTTCTTGTAGTGTCTCGGTTTTTTGCACTCATAGCAAATCACTTGGTCCTTCTTGTGTTCAAATTTATTTTTTGTATTATTTTTAAATTTGTTCTTTCTTAAATATTTTTAAAATTTTTGAGTCAAAAGTGCAATGTCATTGTCATTGTCCTCATCACTTGATGTTCCTTTCAAGTGGTCTTCTTGTGATGTGAGTGCCATATCCTTCCTGTTCTTTGGAAGGGGGTTCTCGAGCTCGTCATGAGCTTGACATGTCATTTCATAGGTCATAAGAGACCCAATAAGTTCTTCAAGAGGGAATGTTTTAAGGTCTTTAGCCTCTTGAATTGCCGTAACTTTTGGATCCCAACTTTTAGGGAGGGATCTTAAGATTTTAGTTACTAGTTCAAAGTTAGTAAAATCTTTACCAAGAGTTTTGAGTCCATTGATGACATCCGTGAACCGGGTGTACATGTCTCCGATGGACTCACTTGGTTTCATTCGGAAAAGTTCGTAAGAGTGCACAAGGATGTTGATTTTAGACTCTTTCACTCGGCTAGTGCCTTCATGAGTGACCTCAAGAGTTCTCCAAATATCAAAAGCCGAATCACAAATTGAAACACGATTAAATTCATTTTTGTCTAGTGCACAAAACAAGGCATTCATAGCCTTTACGTTTAAAGCAAAAACCTTCTTCTCCGATTCATTCCATTCGCTCATCGGAAGAGAAGATTTTTGAAATCCGTTTTCAACAATAGTCCAATGCTCGAAATCCATAGAAATGAGGAAGATCCTCATACGAGTCTTCCAATAAGTATAATCCGACCCATTAAACAAGGGCGGACGTGTGATAGAATGACCCTCATGTATGTTAGGATCGGAGCGGCACTAAGAGGGGGGTTGAATTAGTGCAGCGGTAAAGTGTGATAAACTTTTGACGATTTAAACACTTTCGGAAACTTCGTACGATAAAAGTAACGTTTTCGTTTGAAACCGTTTCGATTGCGTTTTAACTTGAAGAGATAAGTAAGATGGAGACAAAGAAGTAGAGCATTAAAGTGCAAATGGTTTGCAGTAATGTAAATGACAATAAGTAAATGCAAACCAGAGATCACGCCGATTTTACAGTGGTTCGGTCAAATGACCTACATCCACTTGCGAGGCCCCTCTTCGATAAGGCTCCCACCTTCCACTAGCAAATCTCTTGAAATGGAAGGGCAAATACCCCTCTTACAACTTTTTACAAGCGGTTCACTCTCTTACAGATTTTCAGCAAGAAAGAAGGAGGTGAACACTAGCAAATTGAAAACAAGACTAGCAAAGACTTTTCTAAGACCTTTCTCTCAAACAATTGCTGCTCAAAAAGTTGTAATCTCAGCTGAGATTTGAGGGGTATTTATAAGCCTCAAGAGGATTCAAATTTGGGCTCCAAAATTTGAATTCTCTTTGGGTTCCCGATGCTAGCGGTGCCACCGCCTGTCACTGTCAGACATTGACAGTGCTGGGCGGTGCCACCGCCTAGGCCAATTTAGCTCACTGGTTGTGCTCCAAACTTGGCCCAAACGAGTCCGAACTCGGGCCCAATTGGCCCCTACTTGGGTTATAGGATTAACACCTAATCCTAACCCTAATTAACATGCTAACTATAAATTTAAAGACATTTTCTAAGCTATTACAAAGTCCATAAGTCAAGACTTCTTCCGGCGAGCTTCCGGCGAACTTCCGACGGTCTTCCGATAAACTCTCGAAAATCATTCTGCGGACTCCCGGCAAGCTCCTAGACTTCACGATTTGATCTTGGCGAGTTCCAACGAGCTTCTTCGGCCAGGTCCGATCTTTCTCGGCGAGCTCCGCGAACTTCCAACGAACCTTCCGGTGAGCTTCCGAAAAACCCTTCGGCAAGCTCCCTACTTATTCTTGGCTAGTTCCGGCAGCATTCCCGACGAACCTTCGGACTTCCGTCGAACTCTCGAACTCACAATGAATCCTTCGTGCTTGACTCCGACACTTCGTTTTGCTTTATGTCTTCGTCGTTATCGTAGTTAATCCTGCACACATAAGCAAAAACTCTACTCCGATCTAGACAATTATTATAAAGCGAATTGACATTTTGTTGCCCGGTACGTCATTGGTTGGCGCTTCGTCCGATTCTTCGGCGCATCGTCCTCTCTTGCGGCTTGTTGCCCAATCGACGGTTGACCTCCGAAACGTCGATATCCTTGGTGCAATTCCGCTCTTGGCCCGATGCCCGATGTCCAAAGCCTCCTGCCATCCAATATCCTAACGTGATCTCCTCCGGCGCAACGTCAATTCCTCCTGCCTTAATTATCTAATCTTGATCGAGTAGACCTGCATCACTCAAAATGCAGTTAAACATAAACATAATTATCAATTGGTTTCATCATCAAAATACGAGATTCAACAATCTCCCCCTTTTTGATGATGACAACCAATTGATGACGAAGTTAAACTTGACTCCCGGAGTTTAAACAAACTCCCCCTATCAATATGCCATATTGATAGAACCTTGAATTCAAACTGAATTCAAGTCATTGCAAAATTCATCAAGAATACTTGCAACACGTCATTATGAACTCATGCATAGACTTATGCATATCATGTCATCAACATACTTCTCCCCCTTTGTCATCAACAAAAAGGAGAAGTACAACTATTCTTTGTGTTTGTAATATAAGTTCAACTCATTGCATGAAAAATATAATATTAAGTTTTATCATCATGCAATTTTGAAGCTAGAAAATTTAGCAAGTAATGCATCATGCTTAGGACATTCAAGCTATCAAGTTTTAGATATGCAAGTTTTACAGCATACAAGATAGCACTTTTGGTAATGTTCAAGATAGCAAGTTCTACATCATGAAAGCTAGCAATATTGAGATGTTTAAGAAAGCAACTCTTGCTTCTTGAAATATGCAAATTTGTCAAGTTTTGCTAGATGTGCAAGTTAGCATTTTTGCCTCTTAAGATAGGCAAGATGGCACATTTGCTTCTTTTGAGATAGCAACATTTTGCTTCTCTTTAGACTAAAAGCTAGCAATTTTTACGATATGTAAGTTTCGCAATATACAAGCTAGCAAAAATTTCGAAAGCAAATGCAAGATAGCTTTCTTATGTAAGCTCATAATTCTTGCTTCCTATTGCAATGTGCAAGTTGCAAGTTTTGCTTCTTGAGATAGGCAAGATAGCACTTTTGCAATTTTTGTTTCTTAAGATAGGCAAGCTTGTGATGTTCAAAATAACAAGCTCTTTCTTCTAGAAGTGTCATTTTTGCTTTCTTTACAAAGTGTAAGCTAGCAAAATGTTTGAAAAAGTGATCAAGTATTGCAACATACAAGCTAGCAAAAATGCCAAACTAGCAAGAGATAATGTTTTACATGAGGCAAGCAAACAATTTGGCAAATGTTACATTTGCATCTTCTCTTTTGAGAAGTATAATTTTTGCTTTCATCTTGAATTGTGCAAGCTAGTTAGTTTGCCTCTTTTCATGATGTCCATGCTAGAAATTCTTGCTCCCCCTTTGTCATTGTAAAAAAGAAGGGAAGACCCTTATATCAATTTTTATATTATGACAAAGGTAAGTATCATTCTTATTTGTGCATCATTATATATTCAAATTAAAACATATACAATTTCAATAACCTTATTTTTCATGCACGATACCAAAAAATAAATCAATCATCATTAATAAGCATATTATACATGATACTCAAACATTAAAATTTTTAAGCATTTATCAACATGTTGATCATGATACCAAACATTCATCATTTAAAGCATTCATGATATACATCATATGCAATAAATACATCATGTACATCATTATCATAAGTATTGCATACATCATTTTAACTTTATGAATATTTCATCATTGCATGCATTATACCAAAACATTTCAAGCCATGCAAGCCATAAATACAAAGAAATCATGTCATGAAGGATAAAATCATTTGAATACCAAAAGACATGATTCATATAGTAAATATCTTCTTTAAATAAAATATCAAGAAAAATCATAGGAGTACAAAGAAGAGATCTTGTTTTAAAAGAAAAATCAAGTAATAACTCCAAGAACTCACAAGGAAAAATCATGATTCATTTAGAAAATCTCCTCTCAAGAGAATATCAAGTAAAATCGTAGAAGATCGATTAATGAGAAATTTTGATTTATAATAAAATCTCATGTATCGAATGTCGAGAAATCAAAATGATAATTTATATAAAAAATATCACAAGTTATATTCAAGAGAAAAATCATCATTCATTTTCAACTTATTCAATTTGTTACATCAATATTTCTTAGATATGCATGATACCAAAACATGGTTTTAAATCTTTAACATATAACATGCATAAATTGAAAGGAGAAGGGAAGAATTCAAATGTACAAAGATTTCAACCATCTCATAAACAAATGTAAGACCAAGTCATGAATCCAAAATTCCATGAATCAAAATGATCATCAAAGGTAATCTCATGTTATTCCAAGAAATCAATATCATGATTTTGATAAAACTCATTTCAAATTTAAATCATCAAAATCATCAAAATATCAACATTACTTTCAAGAGATTCAAAATGGTATACATAAATTTATCATAATAAATAATTTTCAAACTCATTTCAACATTTACTTTCAAACTCATTTCAAAATTTATCAAAATCATAATAAATAATTTTCAAACTCATTTCAAAATTTATCAAAATGGTATACATAAATTTATGATAAATAAATTTATCAAACTCATTTCAACATTTACTTTCAAGATCAATAGGATAGAGAAAAATAATTTTTCAAGGAAAAAATATTTTCCTCTTTTTAGTTGTTTCAATTTATTTCACTTATACCAAATAAAAACATGTATAATGTTTAAAACCGAAAGTGTAAGATTTATTACAACAAAGATTAATAAGGCACTTTCATTATGGTAAAAATCAATAATCCATAAATCACAAGATTTGTATGCATAATTTCGAAATTTATTAAGCATGATCATTATGCATGACACTAAAACATAGTTTCAAAATGTTTAATATTTTCATTACATCATTATGCAATGGTTTCATTGAACATAATTTTGAATGATTCTTATAGATAACTAAAACTTCTTTAGTTTTAATTTATGTGATTGATTTTATATTAGCATGCTCAAGTTTTGTTCTTATGTCAAAAACATACATCATGTTTGAAAACCAAAGGCAAGGTTTAAAAAAAATCATCAAGCCTTCCATATAAAAACCATGCATCATCATTGAAGGTTAATATGGAAATCATCAAAATACACATTTTTGCTTCTCAAGCACATATATATGAATATTTAAATCTAACATTTTATTCTATTAACATAAAACATACAAATTTCAAGAAAAATAATTATTCAAAAGAAAAGAGAAAATGCATCATGGAAAACATCAAGTAATTTCAAAATAATTCAAGAGAGTTGAGTTACTTACCTTGTAGTCGAAGCCCGTCAAAGCCCAATTCGCCGTTTCACATTTGGAAGTTCTGATTCATCCTTTGTTGCCTTCCTCTTCTTTGGCCTCTTCCTCCGTTCAAGTTCATTGTTTATTTTAGATTTTTGTTTAATAAACTTATTAAGATTTAGTGTTCGAAATTCAAGTTCATCATTGTCCTCATCACTTGAGTCATTGCTCAAGTGGTATCCATTTGTCCGGAGTTCCAAATCCTTCCTGTTCTTTGGAAGGTGATTTTGTTCATCATGTGCATTGTGCACCATTTCATATGTCATCAACAAACCAATTAGTTCTTCAAGTGGAAAAATATTTAAATCTTTTGTTTCTTGTATTGCGGTTATTTTAGAATCCCACCTTTTTGGAAGGGATCTTAAGATCTTGCTTACGAGATCAAAATTCGAAAAAGATTTACCAAGAATTCTTAGATTATTGACGACATCCGTGAAACGGGTGTACATGTCGCCTATAGTCTCGCTTGGTTGCATTTGAAAAAGCTCAAAATCATGCAATAAAATATTAACTTTCGAGTCTTTGACTCTACTAGTTCCCTCGTGCGTGATTTCAAGTGTTCGCCAAATATCGAAAGCCGTTTCGCACGTAGAAATCCGATTAAACTCGTTTTTGTCCAAAGCGCAAAATAAGGCATTCATAGCCTTTGCGTTTAAAGAAAAATATTTCTTCTCCAAATCCGACCATTCGTTCATCGGTTTAGAGGGAAGTTGAAAACCATTTTCAACGATATTCCATAAATATAAATTCATAGAAATCAAGAAAACTCTCATTCGAGTTTTCCAATAAGTCTAGTCCAATCCGTTAAACAACGGTGGACGAACAACCGATAAGCCCTCTTGAAAGCCATGAAGAGCCATTTCTCTCAGGTGTAAATCCGAAATGAGAAATACCGGGCTCTGATACCAATTGTTAGGATCGGAGCGGCACTAAGAGGGGGGGTGAATTAGTGCAGCGGTAAAGTGTGATAAACTTTTGACGATTTAAACACTTTCGGAAACTTCGTACGATAAAAGTAACGTTTTCGTTTGAAACTGTTTCGATTGTGTTTTAACTTGAAGAGATAAGTAAGACGGAGACAAAGAAGTAGAGCATTAAAGTGCAAATGGTTTGCAGTAATGTAAATGACAATAAGTAAATGCAAACCAGAGATCACGCCGATTTTACAGTGGTTCGGTCAAATGACCTACATCCACTTGCGAGGCCCCTCTTCGATGAGGCTCCCACCTTCCACTAGCAAATCTCTTGAAATGAAAGGGCAAATACCCCTCTTATAACTTTTTACAAGCGGTTCACTCTCTTACAAATTTTCAGCAAGAAAGAAGGAGGTGAACACTAGCAAATTGAAAACAAGACTAGCAAAGACTTTTCTAAGACCTTTCTCTCAAACAATTGCTGCTCAAAAAGTTATAATCTCAGCTGAGATTTGAGGGGTATTTGATTTCTACTAAATTCTTCTTCAATTGAGCTTTATGTTAGTCCTTTGAAATTCTTATATTGTTTATACTGAAATTGTTGTATGCCTAAAATTTATTATGTAATGCTTCATTTGCATTTCCTTGTTTGATAAAGGCACATGCATATCTCCATTGTTCCGCATGTGCTTTCGATATGTGCCAATATTATTGTTCATACTATCCTTTTGTACTCTGGTGTTTTATGGGATATTGTGAACCTTTGCCAGAAATGGTAAAGGGAGTTATGCATAGAGCCCGCGATGCTCTGTCGGCCCCCATTGACTTCACTCAGACATGGATAAATGGAGCTCCCAAACGTGGGAGACTTATGTTTGGTGGTCATCCAGAAATGGATGAATCACATTATGTATGTGATCCCACAGCGCCCTCTATGTCTTTGATATGATATCCAAAGCTTTGCTTATGAGTTTATATTTATGCTTTGGATAAAAATGGAATGCATGCTACATCAAAAATGACATACAAGCTTGTGTTTATTATTCGGTTCACTTGTTATACTTTGGAGTATTTTGTATGTCATTATTATGCTCCCAAACACTCTTATGCCTTTGATATGCCTCTAAATGCTTCATGTGCTATTTGATACATGCCTAAATGCTTCTTTTGCCAATGAAATGCTCCAATTTCCTTTCTCCTATTGTTATGTCTAACGCATGTTTTCGAATGAGGTAACCCTTTGTGATTTTTATATCAAATGAGATGATTTCAAATGAACACTGGTATTTTTGCTTTTGTTATCTTGATACTAAGCCTACTTGAACTTCTCCTATCGCCATAGATATGTTAGTCACTTGCTAAGCTCTTTATGCTCACCCCGTTGCTATATAAATTTTTCAGGGTAGCTTGTCGCGTACTGAAAAGCTAGAATTGGGTTGAAGTAGTGAAATGCTAGAAGATTTTTGGGCTAATCTTTATTGGTTGATAGGTTTTTGTTGTATAGTATACTTTACTTCTAATGTAATGTTAAGGATATGTTGATACTTATGTGTTGTAAAAGTTTAAAGGACTGCTCATGTTTATGGAATGATAAGTTTAAGTTATATAAGGATATGAACTCATGATAAATAATTTTTTTTTTTGTGATTGTATATATTTCTACGATTATGGATTTGTGTTGTGGTTGATGTTTAGTTGAGTTGCCTTTGGATTTTATGAATCTCTGAGTGAAGTGGAGTATGATTTCTGAAACATACAGGTTTCTGAATTTTGAATATTGATTTGAATGGTTCTTAGTGTCCTCAAATTGTCAAATTAGATCCTGGATTGAATTGACGATGAATTATAATATTATTTATTTTAGACAGAGTCACACCTCCTGAATGCGATAATTCGGGGGGTGTGATAGAGTTGGTATCAGAGCATGATTTGAGGATCACTGAAATATTTGATATGTTGACGTGCAAAATATATTTAGGTCTAGTGAACTATAGTAATCGGTGAAAATTTTCTTGGATGCATTTTAGTAATCTTGGATAACGAGGACATTTAGTCCTCCTACTTCATCTAGTTTTGATTAATTAAGTGGGACGAAAGGGGTGATTAGGGGATATTGAATCAGAGTGGCACAGCAGAAGCATGGTGCACCTAATCCATTGATGGCAGAAAAATGGATGATGCGAATGGAAAAGATATTTGATGTACAAAATTGTTCCGATGATCAAAAGATTACTTTTGCCACCTTATATTGGAAGTAGAGGTTGATTATTAATGGGAACAATGAAAAGAATTTTTGGAGATCAGTGGCAAGAATGACAAGGACAAGTTTACCAATAAAAATATAATTGGAAATGAATCAGAATGTGATAACAAGAAGGTCAAGACATTTGGATTTGAAAAGGAAAGTCACTATAAAAGACTCAATAATGTTGATGGCCTCTATCCAGGTGCAAACTGATCTCATTCAACAAATTAAAGAAGGACAACTTTGAGATCCACATTTAATATACTTGAGGAATAAAGTTGAATTTTCAAATTTCAGATGATGACCTATTGAGATTTGGGGATACAATATGTTTTCCAAATGACCTAGATATCAAAAACCAAATCTTGAACGAAGGTCACAACTCAAAGTACACCATGCATCCTGGTAGCACGAAAATGTATAGAGAACTCCAAAGTCATTATTGGTGGAAAGACATGAAGAAGGAGATTGCATTATATGTTTCAAGGTGTTTAATATGTCTGCAAATCAAAGCAGAACACCAGAGACCTGGAGGTTTATTATAGCCCTTAGATATTCCTGAATAAAAATGAGAATACATTACTATGGACTTTATTTTAGGACTACCCAGAACCTCTAGAAAACATGATGCTATTTGGGTCATTGTTGATAGGTTAACCAAATCTATACATTTCTTACCAATCAATATGACTTTTCTCTTGATAGGCTTGCAGATTTGTATGTTGATGAAATAGTAAGACTTCATGGTGTCCCGAAGGAGAATCATCTTGGATAGAAACTCCAAATTTCTTTCTAGATTATGGAGGAGATTACAAGATTCTATGGGCACCAAAGTAAAGTTTAGCACTACCTATCACCCTCATACTGATGGTCAATCTGAAAGAACAATTCAAGTACCTGAGGATTTGTTTAGAGCCTATGTTATGGATTGGAGAGGTGAATGGGATAAAAATATTTCTCTTATTGAGTTCACTTACAATAATAGTTACCATTCGAGCATTCAGATGGCTCCTTATGAAGCATTGTATGAGCGAAAGTGCAGAACGCCTATATGTTGGGAGGAAGTTGGTGATAGAAAGTTGTTAACACCAGATAAAATACAAGAGACTACTGAAAAGATTCAGGTTATCATAAAAAGGTTAAAGGCTGCTCAGAGTCGGCAAAAGAGCTATGCTAACAATAGAAGACGAGATAACAAGTTCCAAGTAGGGGATTTTGTATTCCTAAAGGTCTCCCCTTCCAAGGCGTTGTAAGATTTGGAAAGAAAGGAAAAAACCCAAGGTTCATTGGACCTTTTGAGATTATTGAAAGAATTGGCTTAGTCACTTACAAGATTGCCTTGCCACCATCAATGTGTCATATCCATGATATATTTTATGTGTCAATGCTCATAAAGTATATACCTGATCCCTCTCATGTCATTGAGTAAGCCGATTGTGATTGAGAAAGACTTGTTTTACAAGGAAAAGCTCATTTGGATTATTGATTAAAAAAAAAGAGAAGATCTTAAGAAATAGAATCATTACTCTTGTTAAAGTAATTTGGAAGAATCATTCTACGAATGAAACGATGTAGGAGTTAGAGGAAGAAATGAAGAAAGCTTATCCTTATCTTTTCGCCGAAAGAGGTATGACAAATTTAGAGGACTAAATTTTCTTTTAAGGAGGGGAGAGTGTAACATCCCTCATTTTTAAAAATTTATAAGGACTTATTTGTAAATATGAGAATTTTTTTTATCTATCATCAAAATGCTTATATAGTACTTTAACAGTTTAGTTTATTATATCAATATTAAATTATATGGAGGACTTGTGGCATTAGTAAAGATTGTTGAATCTCGGATTTTGATGATAAAATCAATCGATGGGTTAATTGATCTAATCCATATTATTGAGTTAAGTGTGCAGGATTAACTACGATAACCAGAAAACATAAAGCAAGAATACCGGAGTCAAGTTCGATGGACGTTTAAGAGTCCGAAGAATCGTCGGAGATGCTGCCGGAACCAACCGAGAAGAAATCGGGAACCTATCGAAATTTTTGGAAGTTCGCCGAAGAGATCATCGGAGGTTCACGGAGATCACCGAGAAGGCTCGGCTACTCGTTAAAGTCATCACAAGATCGGGAGCTTGCTGGGAGTCCGTCGGAAGAAGTTCGTTGGAAAGCTCGCCGGAACAAGACTCAACGTTTGCGGTTGAAAACTTGCTTAGGATGTTTTTAGTTATGTAGTTCACATGTAATTAGGATTAGGATTAAGAGATAATCCTATATCTTGGTTAGGGGCCAACTGGGCCCAAAATTAGACTTGGTTTGGGCTAAATTTAAAGCCCAACCAGTGAACCGGAGGGTCTGGCGGTGGCACCGCTAGTCCATTGTCAGTGTCAGACACTGACAGGCGGTGGCACCACCACTGACAGGTAGTGGCACCACCACTAACAGGCGGTGGCACCGCCAGTATCGAGAACCAAAGAGAATTCAAATTTTGGAGCTCAAATTTGAATCCTCTTGAGGCCTATAAATACCCCTCAAATCTCAGCTGAGATAACAACTTTTCGAGAAGCAATTGATTGAGAGAAAGGTCTTAGAAAAGTCTTAGCTAGTCTTGTTTTCAATTTGCTAGTGTTCACCTCCTTCTTTCTTGCTGAAAATCTATAAGAGAGTGAACCGCTTGTAAAAAGTTGTAAAAGGGATATTTACCCTTCCCCTTCAAGAGATTTGCTAGTGGAAGGTGGGAGCCACATCAAAGAGGGGCCTCGTAAGTGGATGTAGGTCATTTGACCGAACCACTTTAAAATCGGCGTAATCTCTTGTTTGCATTTCATTACTGCTATTTACATTACTGCAAACCTTCTTACTTGGTTTATTTCCTCATTACCTTTGCTGCACAACTTTGCGAATACGCTTTCAAGTTAAGCACTTCCGAGTTCGATTTTTATCGTACGAAAGATTTGTCAAAACCGACATTTTAATATGCTACACTAATTCACCCCCCCCCCCCCCCCCTCTTAGTGCCACTCCGATCCTAACAATTGGTATCAAAGCTAGGCTCACTCTCATATTTGGTTTGATACCCAAGAGAGATGGCTTACTCCGGCATACATGAGGGTCATTCTATCACACGTCCACCCTTGTTTAATGGGTCGGATTATACTTATTGGAAGACTCGTATGAGGATCTTCCTCATTTCCATGGATTTCGAGCTTTGGACTATTGTTGAAAACGGATTTCAAAAATCTTCTCTTCCGATGAGCGAATGGAATGAATCGGAGAAGAAGGTTTTTGCTTTAAACGCAAAGGCTATGAATGCCTTGTTTTGTGCACTAGACATAAATGAATTTAATCGTGTTTCAATTTGTGATTTGGCTTTTGATATTTGGAGAACTCTTGAGGTCACTCATGAAGGCACTAGCCGAGTGAAAGAGTCCAAAATCAACATCCTTGTGCACTCTTACGAACTTTTCCGAATGAAACCAAGTGAGTCCATCGGAGACATGTACACCCGGTTCACGGATGTCATCAATGGACTCAAAGCTCTTGGTAAAGATTTTACTAACTTTGAACTAGTAACTAAAATCTTAAGATCCCTCCCTAAAAGTTGGGATCCAAAAGTTACGGTCATTCAAGAGGCCAAAGACCTTAAAACATTCCCTCTTGAAGAACTTATTGGGTCTCTAATGACCTACGAAATGACATGTCAAACTCATGACGAGCTCGAGAACCCCCTTCCAAAGAACAGGAAGGATATGGCACTCACATCATAAGAAGACCACTTGAAAGGAACATCAAGTGATGAGGACAGTGATAATTGTTAGGATCGAGAGCACTAAGAGGGGGGGGGTGAATTAGTGCAGCGGAAATCTTTCAGCGATTAAAAAATGAAAGCTGCGTTCGTTCGATAAAAACGATTTCGATGTAAAAGCCGATTTTAAGATTACTTAAGATTCAATGTAGTTTACATCTAAACACAATTTACGTTTAAATGCAGTTTGCGTCTAAACGTAGTTTTACGTCTAAACGCAGATTTACGTCTAAACGCAGATTTACGTCTAAACTCAGTTTACGTCTAAAACACAGTTTTACGTTTTAAACGTAGTTTGCGTCTAAACGCAGTTTTACGTCTAAACGTAGATTTACGTCTAAACGCAGATTTACGTCTAAACGCAGATTTACGTCTAAACTTAGTTTGGGCAGTTTTACGTCTAAATGCAATTTTATGTCTAGACGCAGTTTTAAAGGGATCTGAACTTAGAAACTCGTTCGTAAAAGCGCAGAAGACAGTTTTGCAGAATCAAGGTATAAACGTAAACTGCAATGTAAATATCGTACGAAAACACCGATTTATGTCTGAATGCAGATTCGGAAAGAACAGTAGTTAGAACTTGTTCGTAAAAGCGCAGAGAGCAGTAGTTATGAAGGAGGTTTGCAGTAATGATAAAGTGCTCAAAATAAATGCAAACCAGAGATTTAGAGTGGTTCGGTCAGTCTTGACCTACTCCACTTTTGGCTTCCTCCACCGACGAGGTCACCGACGTCAACTAGAGGCCTTCCTTCAATAGGCGAAGGCCAACTGCCCTTTTACAGTTTCTCTCCTTTTGACAGGCTCAGGAGACAACCTTTACAGACCTTTCTCTCCTCACTTTACAACTCAAAACTTGAAGAATAGAAGGAGGAGACTTAAAGGCTTTACAACACTTTTGAGCTCTTAGAAACACAGAAAAGATCAAGATTTCGGTGTAGGTCTGTGTCTCTTCAGTGCTGAATGGGTGGGGTATTTATAGGCCCCAACCCAATTCAAATTTGGAGCTCAAAACGATCAAATCCCGGAATTCCGGGATCAGGCGGTTGCACCTCTTGACTGGAGAGGTTGCACCGCCTGGCAGAGCTCGAAGACTGAGCCCAGGCGGTGCCACCTCTTGATTGAGGCGGTTGCACCTCTCTGCCAGAGCTCGAAGACCGAGCTCAGGCGGTGCCACCTCTCTGTCAGGGAGGTTGCACCGCCCAGTCTAGCTCGAAGACTGAGCTCAGGCGGTGCTACCTCCTGGCTGGGGAGGTTGCACTACCCAGTCTCGCTGGGAGGCTTAGCCCAGGCGGTGCCACCTCCTGGCCTAGGCGGTTGCACCTCCTGGTGCAATCAGGGTCCGAATGGTTAGCTCCATTCGGCCCAATTTCAGTCTTTCAGGGGCCCAATTGCCCCAAGATTAAGCTAATGGGATCACCTCCCATTTTCCAACTTAATCAATGTGCTAACTACGATTAGATCTAAGACAATTTCTGCAGCTTTGCTTCGGCGCGTCAATCGCTTCTTCCGGCGAGTTTCCGGTGAACTTCCGTCGATTATCCGATGAACCCTCGGTGATGCTCCTGCGGACTTCCGGCAAACTCCTGGACTTTGCGACGATCCACTTGGCGAGTTCCGATGAGCTTCGCTTGGCTAGCTTCTGGACTTCTCGGATCTGTTCTCGCAGAACCTCCGACGACCGTCCGAACTTCCGTCGAACTCTCGAACTCCCAACATGATCATGAACTTGACTCCGGCGCAACTCCTACTGCTTGTCTTACTTTCATCGTAGTCAATCCTGCACACTCAAAACAAAAACTTCGATCGAGACAATTAATCCTAAGCAATTAACCAAGTTGTCCAGCATGTCATTGGTCCCTCGACGCTTCGTCCGATTCTTCGGCGTATCGTCCTTTCCTGCGGCCTATTGCCCAATCGGCCAGTTGGCTTCGCAACTCCGATATCCTTGGCACAATACCCACTCTTCTTGGCCCGATGCCCGAGTCCACGGCCCGAAGCCTTCTGTCGATACGTCGACCGATCCACCGGCCCGACGTCCAATCTTCTGACATGTTCCTCCGGCACAACATGATTTTCCTGCTTTAATTGTCTCATCCTGATCAAAGCATCCTGCATCACTCAAAACGCAGATTAAATCATAAACATATATCAAGTAGTTTCATCATCAAAATACGAGATTCAACAATCTCCCCCTTTTTGATGATGACAACCACTTGATGACGGAGTTAAACTTAACTCCCGGAGTTTAAACAAACTCCCCCTATCAATATGCCATATTGATAGAAACTCTTAAATTCAAAAATCTAAGCAACATTTCATCATAAACGGAGTTAACCTTAACTCCTAGTGTTTAAACAAACTCCCCCTATCAATATACCATATTGATAGAAACTCTTGGATTCAAAAATCCAAGCAACGTATTATCATAAACTTATGCATAACATGGCATGTCATCAACATACTTTGCTGTCATGTCATCAAATACTTCTCCCCCTTTGTCATCAACAAAAAGGAGAAGTACCACAATCAAGTGTTTGTGATATTGGTTCAACTCATTGCATGAAAAACATAATATCAAGTTTTATCATCATGCAATTTTGCTAGAAAATATAGCAAGTTTTATAGCATACAAGATAGCACTTGGTATGAAAATTAGAGATGTTCAAGATAGCAAGTTCTACATCATGCAAGCTAGCAAATTAGAGATGTTCAAGAAGGCAACTCTTGCTTCTTGAAATATGAAAATTTTGTCCACTTTGCTAGATGCGCAAGTTAGCATGTTTTGCTTCTTGAGATAGGCAAGATAGCACCTTTGTTCTTTTTGTTTCTTAAGATGTTCAAGATAGCAATTTCTTCTCTTTTGAGAAGTGAAAATTTGCTTTCTTCTTGAATTGTGCATACAAGTTATCTCCTCCTTAGTCATTGTCAAAAAGAAGGGAAAACCCTTTCTGTCAATTTCTAAATCATGACAAAGGTGAGTAATCATTCTTATTTCAAAATTCCATAATTGAGATAAACCTTGAATTCAAATCAAGGCAATTTTAATCAAGGTTCATATCATATGCAATACATTACGTAGAAAGCATAAGTATTGCATGCATCATTTTAGCAACAAATCGTAGCATTTCATCATATGGCAAGATATCATCAAGTAGAATTACAATGCAAGTTCTTGATATCTTAACATGATGAAAATTCAAATATGGCTCTTATAGTATCAATTCATATATTTCTCCCCCTTTATCAACAAAAAAAGAAGTAGCTCTAGCTATTTTAAAATATATGCAAGTTTTTATAACATGAAGCTATATTTTCATCACAACATATAAGCACAAAAGCATAGCAAGATTCTTAGGTTCAATCATGGCAATTCAACACTTGCTTCATGTGCAAGATTGCACTTGCTTTTCTTTGCATGTTCTAACTAGCAAAAGCTTTCTCCCCTTTGTTTTTGTCGAAAAGAAGGGAGAAATCAATGGCCAAAAATTTTTAATTATTATACAGGCCATATTACAAAATCTTGTCATGATATTAAGAAAGTTCAAGAAGGACATGATCCATTCAATAAATCCTTTTAATAGGGCAAAGGAATTATATAACCAAGAATCATGATTAAAATATTTCAATATCATAGATCAAGTCATGATTCGTGATTCATCATAAAGCAAATTAATTTTCAGTCATCACACAAGGCATTTAAAGAATTTTTGAAACATAGAAGAATGATTAATTTAAGTATGTAATGTTTCAATCAAAATCAAGTCATGAATACTAATACTTTCATATTGTGAGTATCAATTCATGAATACCAAAAGATATTATTTGTGATTTCAATTTTGCAAGATCATGATTATGAGTTAGACATAACTTATTCAAATCAAATCGTCAACTTGAAACTCATAATCAAGTCATTAAAATTAATTTCGAAATTCACAAAATATCATGAAATCAGAAGACAAGTTGCATTTCATTTGAAGAACTCCTTTTTGATAAATGTAGGGAGCATAATGAACGATCTTGATTTATAAAGAGCTTCATGTTATAATTATCAAGATCATGATTTTAATAATTATTCTCTTTAGCAAAGAATCACAAAAGCACTTTATTTTTGCATAAGAAATCTCATTGTATTATGATTTATAAATTCTTTTTCTGCACATGAATCATAGGAGATATGTATGTGAAACAAATCTTTGCAAGCAAAGATACTATCATTCATATTTCAAGATGGAATTTATAAGCAGGAATCATTTCATCAAATCCATTTTAGAAAAATATTTTTCATAAGTGTATGAGAAAATCCGATTGTTAGGATACCAATTGTTAAGTGAATCCGAAAATGAAATTAGTACTTTCATGCATTCGGATAAGATTTTGCTATAGATTTTCAAGTTCAATTATGAAGATAAAACATGCTCATGATCATAAAAATTTATGTATCCAAAACATATAATTTCCAACATGTTATAGTGTAAAATCATCATGGCAATTAAGTGTTTTGAACATTGAATCAAGAATGTCCGAAAAATAATCTTAACACGTTCATGCATTCGAGCACATTTTTGCCATAGTTTTTCAAATATACTCATGAGAATAACACATGCTTATCATCGGCTTAAAATCTCATGCATAAAATTGTTAATCAAAATATTTAATTTCATCATTATGCATTTCTTCAAATCAAACATGATCTTCAATCAAAATCGAGAAATAACAATGGAAATCAACGTAATACACATTATTACTTTTTAACCATGATTTCATATTTTCAATCAAGATCATTTTATTTGTTTATCATAAAATATGCAATATTATCATTTTCGAAATTACTTAGTATGATCATAATAATTTTTTTTTTTAACATGTAATTTTTAAGAAAATTAATTTTAAACTAAAAGAGAAAAATACATCATGAAAGCATCAAGTAATTTCAAAATAAATCAGGGGGATTTCGATTACCTCATCATTGTAGGCTGTTAAGGCGTAGTTTGCCGCCTTGCTTTTGTTGACTTTCTCTTCTTCGGAGGAGCTCGATTCATCCCAATTTTTGTTCTTCTTCTTGCGTTTAAAGCAAGTAGTTCGATTCTTTTTGCTTTTTAATTTTCGTTTCATTTGTAGTTTAAGTTCACCATCACTTGAGCTTATGCTCGAGTGGTCTTCAAATGTTCTATGTCCCAAATCCTTCCTGTTCTTTGGAAGGTTGTTTTGTTCATCATTGTCCTCATCACTTGAGTCATCGCTCAAGTGGCATTCATTTGTCCAGAGTTCCAAATCCTTCCTGTTCTTTGGAAGGTGATTGTGTTCAACATGTTCATCATGTGCATTGTGCACCATTTCATATGTCATCAATGAACCAATTAGTTCTTCAAGTGGTAAGTTGTTTAGGTTTTTAGCTTCTTGTATTGCAGTTACTTTTGAATCCCACTTCTTAGAAAGAGAACACAAAATCTTGTTTACGAGTTCAAAGTCCGAAAAACATTTTCCAAGAGCTCTTAAACTATTGACGACATCCGTGAAACGGGTGTACATGTCGCCTATAGTCTCGCTTGGTTGCATTCGAAAAAGCTCGAAATCATGCAATAAAAAGTTAACTTTTGAGTCTTTGACACTACTAGTTCCCTCGTGCGTGATTTCAAGTGTTCGCCAAATGTCAAAAGCTGTTTCGTACGTAGAAATCCGATTGAACTCATTTTTATCCAAAGCGCAAAATAAGGCATTCATAGCCTTTGCGTTTAAAGAGAAATACTTCTTCTCCAAATCCGACCATTCGTTCGTCGGTTTAGAGGGAAGTTGAAAACTGTTTTCAACGATATTCCATAAATCCAGATTTAGAGAAATCAAGAAAACTCTCATTCGAGTTTTCCAATAAGTGTAGTCCAATCCGTTAAAGAACGGTGGACGAAAGACTAAAAAGCCCTCTTGAAGAGCCATTTCTCTCGGGTGTAAATCCGAAATGAGAAATACCCCGCTCTGATACCAATTGTTAGGATCGAGAGCACTAAGAGGGGGGGGGTGAATTAGTGCAGCGAAAATCTTTCAGCGATTAAAAAATGAAAGCTGCGTTCGTTCGATAAAAACGATTTCGATGTAAAAGTCGATTTTAAGATTACTTAAGATTCAATGCAGTTTACGTCTAAACACAATTTACGTTTAAAAGTAGTTTGCGTCTAAACGCAGTTTTACGTCTAAATGCAGATTTACATCTAAACGCAGATTTACGTCTAAACGTAGATTTACGTCTAAACTCAGTTTACGTCTAAAACGCAGTTTTACGTTTTAAACGTAGTTTGCGTCTAAACGTAGTTTTACGTCTAAACGTAGATTTACGTCAACGCAGATTTACGTCTAAACGCAGATTTACGTCTAAACTTAGTTTGGGCAGTTTTACGTCTAAACGCAATTTTACGTCTAGACGCAGTTTTAAAGGGATCTGAACTTAGAAACTCGTTCGTAAAAGCGTAGAAGACAGTTTTGCAGAATCAAGGCGTAAACGTAAACTGCAATGTAAATATCGTACGAAAACACCGATTTACGTCTGAATACAGATTCGGAAAGAACAGCAGTTAGAACTTGTTCGTAAAAGCGCAGAGAGCAGCAGTTATGAAGGAGGTTTGCAGTAATGATAAAGTGCTCAAAATAAACGCAAACCAGAGATTTAGAGTGGTTCGGTCAGTCTTGACCTACTCCACTTTTGGCTTCCTCCACCGACGAGGTCACCGACGTCAACTAGAGGCCTTCCTTCAATAGGCGAAGGCCAACTACCCTTTTACAGTTTCTCTCCTTTTGACAGGCTCAGGAGACATCCTTTACAGACCTTTCTCTCCTCACTTTACAACTTAAAACTTGAAGAACAGAAGGAGGAGACTTAAAGTCTTTACAACACTTTTGAGCTCTTAGAATCACAGAAAAGATCAAGATTTCGGTGTAGGTCTATATCTTTTCAGTGCTGAATGGGTGGGGTATTTATAGGCCCCAACCCAATTCAAATTTGGAGCTCAAAACGATCAAATCCCGGAATTCCAGGATCAGGCGGTTGCACCTCTTGACTGGAGAGGTTGCACCGCTTGGCAGAGCTCGAAGACTGAGCCCAGGCGGTGCCACCTCTTGACTGAGGCGGTTGCACCTAGAGGCCAGAGCTCGAAGACCGAGCTCAGGCGGTGCCACCTCTCTGTCAGGGAGGTTGCACCGCCCAGTCTAGCTCGAAGACTGAGCTCAGGCGGTGCTACCTCCTGGCTGGGGAGGTTGCACCGCCCAGTCTCGCTGGGAGGCTTAGCCCAGGCGGTGCCACCTCCTGGCCTAGGCGGTTGCACCTCCTGGTGCAATCAGGGTCCGAATGGTTAGCTCCATTCGGCCCAATTTCAATCTTTCAGGGGCCCAATTGCCCCAAGATTAAGCTAATGGGATCACCTCCCATTTTCCAACTTAATCAATGTGCTAACTACAATTAGATCTAAGACAATTTCTGCAGCTTTGCTTCGGTGCGTCAATCGCTTCTTCCGGCGAGTTTCCGGTGAACTTCCGTCGATCATCCGATGAACCCTCATTGATGCTCCTGCGGACTTCCGGCAAACTCCTGGACTTTGCGACGATCCACTTGGCGAGTTCCGATGAGCTTCGCTTGGCAAGCTTCTGGACTTCTCGGATCTGTTCTCGTAGAACCTCCGACGACCGTCCGAACTTCCGTCGAACTCTCGGACTCCCAACATGATCATGAACTTGACTCCGGCGCAACTCCTGCTGCTTGTCTTACTTTCATCGTAGTCAATCCTGCACACTCAAAACAAAAACTTCGATCAAGACAATTAATCCTAAGCAATTAACCAAGTTGTCCAGCATGTCATTGGTCCCTCGACGCTTCGTCCGATTCTTCGGCGCATCGTCCTTTCCTGCGGCCTATTGCCCAATCGGCCAGTTGGCTCCGCAACTCCGATATCCTTGGCACAATACCCGCTCTTCTTGGCCCGATGCCCGAGTCCACGGCCCGAAGCCTTCTGTCGATACGTCGACCGATCCACCGGCCCGACGTCCAATCTTTTGACATGTTTCTCCGGCACAACATGATTTTCCTGCTTTAATTGTCTCATCCTGATCAAAGCATCCTGCGTCACTCAAAATGCAGATTAAATCATAAACATATATCAAGTAGTTTCATCATCAAAATATGAGATTCAACATTCGCTTGGCAAGCTTCTGGACTTCTCAGATCTGTTCTCGCAGAACCTCCGACGACCGTCCGAACTTCCGTCGAACTCTCGAACTCCCAACGCGATCATGAACTTGACTCCGGCGCAACTCCTGCTGCTTGTCTAACTTTCATCGTAGTTAATCCTGCACACTTATCTCAACATATAGATTAGACAACAAATGACAATTGACTTCATCATCAAAATCCGAGATTCAACAATCTCCCCTTTTTTGATGATGACAATCAATTGATAATGGAGTTATCCTTAACTCCCCCTGTCTATATGCCATAGTTGAGATAAGTCAACCTTGAATTCAAGACCCAAGAATTCAAGTGACGTATTGATAAGTTAGATCAGTTAAACTTATCAATACTCCCATCATGATACTCATGATGTATCTCTTCAAAGATGATGTCAAGGCTTGACATACATCATGAAGTTTTTATGATTGTGTTTGTAACTATTCATCTTGTAGTTTGGACATTATTATATAAAGCTGTGAAGCACTATTACATGATGCACACATTTGAAATATTCTAGCAAGTTTTGCATTTTCTTCACATGATAAGATATCAACTCAGGGCATAATGCAAACTTTAGCACATGTTCATATATTTCTTGGTGATGCAAGGATGGCATAATCATAGCAGTGTTTATAGCATCACTTATAGTATTTCTAATCATAGCAGTGTTTATCAATTCATGTATTTCTCCCTCTTTGTCATCAATAAAAAGCATAGTAATTATGATACCAGGAAAATAATATTGGCAAGCTTATAGAGTAATTTTACATAGATTGCTTTAAATACTTATTCCCCTTTTTTGTAAAGATTTTGCAGGATGGAATACATACACATCACTTCATCAAATTTATTCATGAAAGTGTACGAGAAAATCTGTTTTATAGCATTCGAATAAATAAGATGCATTCGGACAAGATTTTGTTGCAGATTTTTACATAGAAACATGGCAATCAAGTGATTTGATAATTCAATATAGTCCGAAAAATAATTTTAGTAAGTTTATCTATTCGGACACATCAACATCCCTAATTCTCTTCGAATGAAATCAAATTGTTCTTCACTTAGAGGTTTTGTAAAAATGTCAGCTAGTTGATGTTTAGTATCAATGAACTCTATGGTTACGTCATGATTAGTGACATGATCTCGTATAAAGTGATGTCTAATATCAATATGTTTTGTTCTTGAGTGTTGTATAGGATTCTTGGTTAAGCAAATTGCACTCGTGTTATCACATTTAATGGGAATATCTTTAAGATTAACTTTGTAATCTTCTAAAGTGTTTTTCATCCATACAACTTGTGCACAGCATGCACTTGCTGCAATATATTCAGCTTCGGTTGTTGATAGTGCAACCGAGTTTTGTTTCTTTGATGACCAGGAAACAAGGGCATGTCCTAAGAATTGACATGATCCTGATGTGCTTTTTCTATCTAATCTACAGCCAGCAAAGTCTGCATCAGCATAAGCAATTAACTCAAAATTCTCTGATTTTGGGTACCATAA
This sequence comes from Musa acuminata AAA Group, assembly GCF_036884655.1. Taxonomy (NCBI): domain Eukaryota; kingdom Viridiplantae; phylum Streptophyta; class Magnoliopsida; order Zingiberales; family Musaceae; genus Musa; species Musa acuminata. The sequence goes on along the minus strand of NC_088343.1, from coordinate 25,558,460 downwards.
TCCTAGATTTGTGGTACCATTAAGATATCTAAATATTCTTTTAACTGCTTTGAGATGAGATATCTTAGGGTTTGATTGAAATCTAGCACAAAGTCCTACACTGAACATGATATCTGGTCTGGTTGCAGTGAGGTAAAGTAAACTTCCTATCATACCCCTATAAGTTTTTTGATCAAAGCTTTCTCTACTTTCATCAATTTCTAACTTAGTGGAGGTGCTCATAGGAGTATTACTAGCCTTTGAGTTGTTCATACTAAACCTTTTTAATAAATTCATGGCATATTTAGTTTGACTAATAAAGATGTCATTGCTTAGTTGTTTGATTTGTAAACCTAAGAAGAATGTTAATTCTCCCATTAAGCTCATTTCGAATTCAAGACTCATAGTTTTAGCAAAAGATTCACAAAGAGATTCATTTGTAGAGCCAAAGATAATATCATCAACATAAATCTGAACAATGAGAAAATTATTTTCAAAATTCTTGATAAATAATGTAGTATCAACCTTGCCTTTTGTAAAGTTATTTTTTATAAGAAAAGAACTAAGTCTCTCATACCAAGCCCTTGGGGCTTGTTTTAAACCATAGAGAGCTTTAGTTAATCTAAACACATGATTATGGAGGCTATTATTTTCAAATCCAGGAGGTTGTTCAACATAAATTTTTTCGGAAATAAAGCCATTTAAAAAAGCGCTTTTAACATCCATTTGAAATAACTTAAGATTATTATTACTAGCGTAGGCAAGGAGCATCCTTATGGCTTCCAATCGAGCCACAGGTGCGAAGGTTTCTTCGTAATCGATACCTTCTTCTTGGTTGAAACCTTTGGCCACTAATCTAGCCTTGTTTCTAACCACAATACCATTTTCATCTTGCTTGTTTCTGAAAACCCATTTAGTACCAATTACTAAATGGTTATTTGGCCTAGGAACAAGCGTCCACACCTCATTTCTCTCAAATTGATTTAATTCATCTTGCATTGCGATAATCCATGAATCATCTTTCATGACTTCATCAACACATTTGGGTTCAATTTGGGAGAGAAAGGCGGCGTTGGCACAAAAATTTTTAAAAGAAGATCGTGTTTGAACCCCCTTTGATGTGTCTCCTAATATTAGCTCCTTAGGATGAGCATCTACATACTTCCAATCCTTGGGTAAGGATGTTTCGGAAGTAGATGCATCCAAGTTGCTAGTTGGAGAAGGGGTTTCATTTAAATTTAAGGAATCAAAATTAACATCATCATCAAGATCATTTTTCTTAATTTCGGAAATCTCATTAAAAACAACATGAATGGATTCTTCAATAATTAAAGTTCTTTTATTGAAGATACGAAAAGCTTTAGAAACCGAAGAATAACCAAGAAAGATTCCTTCATCGGATTTAGCATCAAATTTTCCTAAGTTATCCTTTTCATTTAAGATAAAACACTTACACCCAAAGACTTTAAAATATGAAACATTGGGTTTTTTGTTATTCCATAACTCATAGGGAGTTTTGGTGAGTAAGGGTCTTACTAGTACTCTATTCAAAATATAACATGCAGTGTTTACGGCTTCGGCCCAAAAGTATTTGGGTAGGCTGTGTTCATTCAACATGGTTCTTGCCATTTCTTGTAGATTTCGATTTTTTCTTTCTACTACCCCATTTTGTTGAGGATTTCTTGGAGTAGAGAAATTATGGTTATATCCGTTGAGTTCACAGAATTCTTGGAAATCGTGGTTTTGAAATTCTCCACCATGATCGCTTCTTATTGACGAAATCATAGAACCCTTCTCATTTTGAACAAGTTTATAGAACTTGGTAAAATATCTAAAGCATTCATTTTTTTGTTTTAAGAAGTAGGTCCATGTATATCTGCTATAGTCATCAACAATGACAAAGGCATATTTGCTACCTCCTAGACTTGATGAAGAGATTGGTCCGAACAAGTCCATATGGATCAATTGTAAGGGCCTAGAGGTACTTATTTGATTTTTAGTCTTAAAACTACTCTTAATCTGTTTACCTAATTGGCAAGCATCACATACATTATCTTTGATGAACTTGATATGAGGAATTCCTCTTACAAGTTCTTTAGATGATATTTGAGTGATTAGTTTCATGCTAGCATGACCTAATCTTCTATGCCATAGCCAAGCATCCTCATTTAAAACTGAAAAACATATTTCATTACACAAATCATTGATGTCAATAGTGTATACGTTATTTTGTTTTAATGCAATCATAGACATGTTTTTATGGGATTTTTCAATGATACAAGCATTGGATTCGAATTTGACAATGTATCCTTTATCACATAATTGACTAATGCTCAAGAGGTTATGTTTTAAACCATCAACTAACAAAACATCTTCAATAAAGAAGTTGGATTTGTTACCTATGGTTCCTTTGCCAATGATTTTACCCTTGTTGTTGTCTCCGAAGGTAACATAGCCTTCATCTATGCTAGTGAGCTTAGAGAATTGAGATGGATCTCCGGTCATATGCCTTGAGCATCCACTATCAAGGTACCATCTCTTGCTCCTAGCTTGGGATGGTGTGGGTTTCTACAAGAAAGGATAATTTTTAGGTACCCATTTGCTTTTGGGTGCCTCACAAATAAATCTACACTTCTTATCATGTTGCATAGAATTTGTCATGGTTCCTTTAGGAACCCAAATCAATTTGTTTGGACTTATTTTCTTGAATGGACAACAATGTGTCTTGTGTCCAAATTTACAACAGAAGTTACATTTTGCTTGGTGTTGAACATGTAAGATGGAGCCTTTTATAAAAGTGGTTGGATTTAGGTGAGGACTTTTCACAAATCCAATTCCACCTCTTTTTGGAACGTGACCCTTGTTTGCAAGGATCATGTTCAATGACTTGCTACCAACCTCGAATTTCTTCAAGGTGTTCTTGAGTAGCATGTTTTCTTTTTGGAAAGTTTCTAAGTCATGACATTTGATACATGAATTTAAACTATCATGATGTTCAACTTTTAACTTGTCAAACTCATAAGTAAGACTATCATGCACCTTTTTCAGTAATTTATATTTTTTACTGATACTCTTGCATTCGTCAAGTAACTCATTGAAAGCATTTAATAATTCATCGAAAGATAAATCAGCATTTAATGAATTCGTTACCTCCTCTCCAATAGCCATTAAGGCGTAATGAGCAACTTGCTCGATGTTGGACTCCTCTTCCTCAGATGCGCTCGAATCATCCCATGTTGCTTTGAGCGCCTTCTTCTTTGTTGTTCTCTTTTTGGCTTGGGGACAATCACTCTTGTAGTGTCCCGGCTTTTTGCACTCATAGCAAATAACTTGATCCTTCTTGGGTTCAAGTTTATTTTTAGTATCATTCTTAAATTTGTTTCTTTTAATGAATTTTTTTAATTTTCTAGTTAGAAGTGCCAAGTCATCGTCACAGTCCTCATCACTTGAGTTTTCTCTCAAGTGATCTTCAGAGGTTTTGAGTGCCATATCCTTCCTGTTCTTTGGAAGGATGTCTTCTTGCTCTTCATGAGCCTTACAAGTCATTTCGTAGGTCATTAATGACCCGATTAATTCTTCAAGAGGAAAATTTCGCAAATCTTTTGCCTCTTGAATAGCAGTGACTTTGGGATCCCAACTCTTAGGAAGGGATCTTAGTATCTTATTAATAAGTTCAAAATCCGAAAAGCTCTTTCCGAGTCCTTTTAGACCGTTGACGACATCCGTGAAACGGGTAAACATGTTGCCAATGGTTTCACTCGGTTTCATCCGAAAAAGTTCGAAAGAATGTAACAACAAATTGATTTTTGACTCTTTTACTCTACTTGTGCCCTCATGGGTCACTTCGAGTGTGTGCCAAATATCAAATGCAGTTTCACAAGTTGAAACATGGTTAAACTCGTTTTTATCAAGTGCACAAAATAAGGCATTCATAGCCTTTGCATTAAGAGCGAAAGCCTTCTTCTCCAAATCATTCCAATCGATCATTGGAAGAGAAGACTTCGAAAATCCGTTTTCGACAAGATTCCACAGTTCAAAATCCATAGAAATAAGAAAGATCCTCATTCGGGTCTTCCAGTAGGTGTAGTCCGTCCCACTGAACATGGGTGGACGCGTAATAGAATGCCCCTCTTGGTTTCCGGCGTATGCCATTTCTCTTTGGGTTTTAATCCGTTAGAGAGTTAACCTTGCTCTGATACCAATTGTTAGGATCGAGAGCACTAAGAGGGGGGGGGTGAATTAGTGCAGCGGAAATCTTTCAGCGATTAAAAAATGAAAGCTGCGTTCGTTCGATAAAAACGATTTCGATGTAAAAGCCGATTTTAAGATTACTTAAGATTCAATGCAGTTTACGTCTAAACACAATTTACGTTTAAATGCAGTTTGCGTCTAAACGTAGTTTTACGTCTAAACGCAGATTTACTTCTAAACGCAGATTTACGTCTAAACGCAGATTTACGTCTAAACTCAGTTTACGTCTAAAACGCAGTTTTACGTTTTAAACGTAGTTTGCGTCTAAACGCAGTTTTACGTCTAAACGTAGATTTACGTCTAAACGTAGATTTACGTCTAAACGCAGATTTACGTCTAAACTTAGTTTGGGCAGTTTTACGTCTAAATGCAATTTTACGTCTAGATGCAGTTTTAAAGGGATCTGAACTTAGAAACTCGTTCGTAAAAGCGCAGAAGACAGTTTTGCAGAATCAAGGCGTAAATGTAAACTGCAATGTAAATATCGTACGAAAACACCGATTTACATCTGAATGCAGATTCGGAAAGAACAACAGTTAGAACTTGTTCGTAAAAGCGCAGAGAGCAGTAGTTATGGAGGTTTGCAGTAATGATAAAGTGCTCAAAATAAACGCAAACCAGATATTTAGAGTGGTTCGGTCAGTCTTGACCTACTCCACTTTTGGCTTCCTCCACCGACGAGGTCACCAACGTCAACTAGAGGCCTTCCTTCAATAGGCGAAGGCCAACTGCCCTTTTACAGTTTCTCTCCTTTTGACAGGCTCAGGAGACAACCTTTACAGACCTTTCTCTCCTCACTTTACAACTCAAAACTTGAAGAACAGAAGGAGGAGACTTAAAGGCTTTACAACACTTTTGAGCTCTTAGAAACACAGAAAAGATCAAGATTTCGGTGTAGGTCTGTGTCTCTTCAGTGCTGAATGGGTGGGGTATTTATAGGCCCCAACCCAATTCAAATTTGGAGCTCAAAACGATCAAATCCCGGAATTCCGGGATCAGGCGGTTGCACCTCTTGACTGGAGAGGTTGCACCGCCTGGTAGAGCTCGAAGACTGAGCCCAGGCGATGCCACCTCTTGACTGAGGCGGTTGCACCTCTCTGCCAGAGCTCGAAGACCGAGCTCAGGCGGTGCCACCTCTCTGTCAGGGAGGTTGCACTGCCCAGTCTTGCTCGAAGACTGAGCTCAGGCGGTGCTACCTCTCTGTCAGGGAGGTTGCACCGCCCAGTCTTGCTCGAAGACTGAGCTCAGGCGGTGCTACCTCCTGGCTGGGGAGGTTGCACCGCCCAGTCTCGCTGGGAGGCTTAGCCCAGGCGGTGCCACCTCCTGGCCTGGGCGGTTGCACCTCTTGGTGCAATCAGGGTCCGAATGGTTAGCTCCATTCGGCCCAATTTCAATCTTTCAGGGGCCCAATTGCCCCAAGATTAAGCCAATGGGATCACCTCCCATTTTTTAACTTAATCAACGTGCTAACTACGATTAAATCTAAGACAATTTCTGCAGCTTTGCTTCGGTGCGTCAATCGCTTCTTCCGGCAAGTTTCCGGCGAACTTCCGTCGATCATCCGATGAATCCTCGGTGATGCTCCTGCGGACTTCCGGCAAACTCCTGGACTTTGCGATGATCCACTTGGTGAGTTCCGACGAGCTTCGCTTGGCAAGCTTCTGGACTTCTCGGATCTGTTCTCGCAGAACCTCCGACGACCGTCCGAACTTCCGTCGAACTCTCGAACTCCCAACGTGATCATGAACTTGACTCCGGCGCAACTCCTGCTGCTTGTCTAACTTTCATCGTAGTTAATCATGCACACTTATCTCAACACATAGATTAGACAACAAATGACAATTGACTTCATCATCAAAATCCGAGATTCAACAATAATGACATTTCACTTTTGACTCAAAAATTTAAAAAATATTTAAGAAAGAACAAATTTAAAAATAATACAAAAAATAAATTCGAACACAAGAAGGACCAAGTGATTTGCTATGAGTGCAAAAAACCGGGACACTACTAGAACGATTGTCCTCAAGCCAAAAAGAGAACATAAAAAAAGAAGGCGCTCAAGGCAACGTGGGATGATTCAAGCGCGTCCGAAGAAGAGGAGTCCAATACCGAGCAAGTTGCTCATTACGCCCTAATGGCCATCGGAGAAGAGGTAACGGATTTAATTGATACAGATTTACCTTATCATGAATTATTAAATGCCTTCCATGAGTTATTTGATGAATGTAAGACAATTAGTAGAAAATACAAATTGCTAAAAAATGAACATGATAGTCTCACTTGTGATATCGATAAATTAAAAACTGAATATCATCATAGTTTAGCTCCATGTATAAAATGCCATGATCTAGAATCTCTTCAAAAGGAGAACTTGCTACTTAAGGACACCTTGAAAAAATTCGAGGTTGGTAGTAAGTCTTTGAACATTATCCTTACAAATAAGGATCACGTTCCTAAAAGAAGTGGAATCGGATTTGTGAGAAGTTGTCACGCCCCTCCAAAATATCGACAATATTTAAAATTTTCATCATAACTAACCCAGGATCCAAACACACATTTGAGGTCACTAAGAAAACATTCAGATCAAAATTTCACCTCTATAGTCTACAAATTCATAACCCTGTGCAGTTTATAAACATCCCACACATCACTCAATAATTCAAACAAACTGAACTTAACTCATCAAAATAATAACCCCCAACATAATTTCACAAGTGGGGAAGTCTATGCAGTCACCAAACCAACGATTACCATAAGATCATATCATTACATGAATTTAACTTAACATTCCAAAATCCTATACATGAGGGATCCTTTATCTTACACAAAATCCACAGGTTTAGATTCATCGTCACATTTCATAAGATGTAAAGTATCTTATACAACAAATACAGATATGCTAACAAAGATCTGCCCAAAATCTTCTAAACTTTCCACCGCCTCAGCCCAATCTTAACATTTAAGCAAGCAATATGCTATCCTGAAAAATTTATCAACAAACGGGGTGAGCATAAAAAGCTCAGCAAGTGACTAACATATCCATATCAAAATAGTACAATTTTCAAAGAGATACAGTTTCAAAATACAAGGCAGAATATACGATTTCGTAGACATAATATCATTAGGAGCAGAAACACAATTGTCCTTTCAATCTTACATATTTGGTTCCTGACAGATGGGGCATAGAGTAATTGGAGCATATCAGAAACAAAAGAAACATATCAGAGCTTATCAATGGCATATAAAATGTTCCGAAGCATATCAACGACATATGGAACATTTCGAAGCAAAATCATCAGTGAATGAAGCATTTCAGAGCATATCAAAAACAAATATCGTACAAAAGCTCAAACGTCATCCTTGACGTTGCAATCATATCATTCTTATCCAGAGCATGAACAGAAACAACTCACCAAAACTCTGGATGTCATATCAAACATATAGAAGGTGTAGTGGGATCTCAGTCAGAATGTGATTCATCCATTTCTGAATGACCACCTGACAAAAGTCTCCCACGTCTGGGAGCTCCATCCACCCACGTCTAGGTGAAGTCAGAGGGGCCGGCAGAGCATCGCAGGCTCTAAGCACATACCCTTTACCATTTCTGGCAAAGGTCCAGAATATCCCACATAGCGGGACCCCACATAGCGGGCAATAAGCGCATACCCTTTACCATTTCTGGCAAAGGTCCAGACAATCCCACACACCAGAGTACAAGAGGGCAGTTTCAACAATAAGTAGCATATATTGGAAGCACACGCGGAACAACAAAACGTACATGTGCCTTTTCGAAACAATACGAAACAAAGAACAAATCTCTCACAAACGTATTCAGATTTGGAATGAAATGAAAACAAGAGTGTACAGGGATTCCAAGCAATCATATTTAGCTCAATTCCAATAAGAAGGTTAGACGAATTCAAATATCCAAAGGAACAGAACAGAATACGCGAAATCGACCAAAGCTCGATTTCGGACAGAATTCCAGTGGCACATCAAACAAATATTTCAAAATATCAATTATGCTCCAATACCCATAAGAAAGCTATGGTCGAATCATATATCAATCTATATTCTGATGGAACAAATTTCATATGAAACAGGGTTCCCAACACGGAGTTACCTTGGATTTGGTAACCCAAGGTCAAAAACACAATCACTGTTTTGCAGAATTTATAGGGTCGGATTCAACAGATAATAGGATAGGCAATTGAATTCCAAAATTTTCAAACTATATGTCAAAAGAAATATTTTCAAGTCTAGTTTCAAATAAAATCAGTTTGGTACAAATCAGAATTTTCAACAGGGAGTTATAGGCATTTTAGTATCGATAGGTCAGAAATCTTGAACCCTGTTTTACAGCGTCTATAGGCTCATTTGAAACAGATGTTTGGGTAAGTATTCGGTGTCCAAAATCTACAAAATCAGTGTCAAAAGGAAGATATAAGAGTCTAATTTCAAACAAAATAGTTACTGCCCGAATTCACATTTTGTACTAAAACTTATAGTGGAAACAGTGTATAGGGGTCAGTTTACCGAAAAAACTTCAGAATCCATGGTTCTATGTCCAAAGAGAGACATATCAGTTTCTAAATAGAAATCCTTCAGTTTATTTTGAAACAACATAAAAACAGAGACTCATTTTTTGTAGGATGGGGTTAGAAACACTTGCCTTTGGGAATTTTGACCCTAAGTGAAAGGATTTGAGCAAGAACCCTTAAAGCCCCAATTTTTTTTTCTCTTCTTCTTCTTCTTCTTCTTCTTCTTCTTCTTCTTCTTTCTTTCTTTCTTTCTTTCCCTGATCACCCACGAGCTGCCTTCTCTACTTCCTTAAGAACGAAGGCAGAGAGGCTTAAACGGTGGAATTTGTCATTTTGTGCGTTTTGCTGTTTAGTCCTTGTTTTTATCATATTCACGATTAGGTCCTTAGGGTTTACATATAGGTCCTCAGATTCTTTCTTTTTTTTTTTGAACAGATCTCCCAAATCTTACAAATAAGTTACCTCTGATTCATACTCTATTTCTTTTGTCAATTTAAAATAAATGCTTACATTATCACCAGAAATTTATACGAAAATTCGGAAATGAGGGGTGTTACACTCTCTCCCCCTTAAAAGAAAAATTTAGTCCTCTAAATTTATCATACCTCTATCGATGAAAAGACTGGGATACACCTTTTTCATTTCCTCCTCTAGCTCCCAAGTTGTCTCCTCTCCAGAATGATGTCTCCAAATTACTTGAACCAGTGGGATGACCCGATTCCTTAGGACTTTTTCTTTCTTGTCAACAATCTGAATAGGCTCTTCCACATAAGATAAATCTTTATCGATCTCCACCAGCTCATACTTAATGATGTGAGAAGGGTCATATATATACTTTCTGATCATCGAGACATGAAATATATCATGGACTTGGCACAATGCTGGTGGCAAGGCAATCCTGTAAGCGACAGAACCAACCCTCTCAAGAACCTCAAAAGGTCCAATAAATCTTGGGCTTAATTTTCCTTTCTTCCCAAACCTTATAATGCCTTTGGAAGGGGAGACTTTTAAGAATACAAAATCTCCGATTTCAAACTCAATATCTCGTCTTCTATTGTCGGCATAACTCTTTTGACGACTCTGAGCAGTTTTTAACCTTTTCCTTATAACTTGAATTTTCTCGGTAGTTTCTTGTACCTCGTCCGGTGCTAACAGCTTTCTGTCACCAACTTCCTCCCAACATATAGGTGTTATGCACTTTCGCCCATATAAAGCTTCATAAGGAGCTATCCGAATACTTGAATGATAACTATTATTATACGTGAACTCAACAAGTGAAATATCCTTATCCCATTCACCTTTCCAATCCATAACATAGGCTCGAAGCAAATCCTCAAGTGTTTGAATTATTCTTTCTGACTGACCATCAGTCTGAGGATGATATGCAGTACTAAACTTAACTTTAGTGCCCATCGACTCCTGCAATCTTCTCCAGAATCAAGAGAGAAATCTGGAGTCTCTATCAGAGATGATCTCCTTTGGAATACCATGAAGTCTTACTATTTCATTGACATATAAATCTGCAAGTTTATCAAGTGAATAAGTCATATTAATCGGTAGGAAGTGTGCAGATTTTGTTAACCTATCAATGATAACCCAAATAGCATCATGCTTCCTCAAGGTTCTGGGTAGTCCCGAAACAAAATCCATAGTAATACATTCCCATTTCCATTCAGGAATAACTAAAGGTTGCAACAACCCTCCAGGTCTTTGGTGTTCTACTTTGATTTGCTGACAAGTCAAACATTTTGAAACATACATTGCAATTTCTTTCTTCATGCCTTTCCACCAATAATGACTTTGAAGATCTCTATATATCTTAGTGCTCCCAGGGTGTAGGGTGTACCTTGAAGTATGACTTTCATTTAGGATTTGATTCTTGATATCTGGTTCATTTGGTACACATACTCTCTCCCCAAATCTCAATAGGCCATCCTTTAAAACTTGAAATTGTGGCTTCAATTCCTTTTCTACTTCATTCCTCAAGTAGATTAAATGTGGATCTCGTAATTGTCCTTCCTTAATTTGTTGAATAAGATCGGATTGCACTTGAATGGAGGCCATCAATATCATCGAGTCTTGCTCTTTCCTCAAAGCTTTCAAATCAAAATTTTCTTCTAATAACTTCTATTGCTTCACAACCAGACTAGCCATAAAACTTGTAGATTTCCTACTAAGTGCATCAGCTACAACATTGGCTTTGCCCGGGTGATAACGGATGGCACAATCATAATCCTTCAGAAGTTCTATCCATCTTCGCTGCCTCATATTTAACTCTTTCTGAGTTAAAATATATTTTAAACTCTTGTGATCAGTGAAGATTTCAAACTGTCGACCATACAAATAATGTCTCCAAATCTTTAGAGCAAAAATAATTGCTGCTAATTCCAAATCATGAGTTGGATAATTCAATTCATAACCTTTAAGTTGCCTAGAAGCATAAGCAATTACTCTCCCTTCCTGCATCAAAACACATCCTAGGCCCTTTCTTGAAGCATCAGTATATACTACAAATCCCTCACTACCACTTGGAATAGTGAGAATAGGGGCACTAGTCAATCTTCTTTTTAACTCTTGAAAACTTTGCTCACAATCATCACCCCATACAAATTTCATATTCTTTTTAGTGAGGTTGGTGAGAGGTTGAGCGATTCGAGAAAATCCCTCCACAAATCTCCTGTAATAACCTGCCATGCCCAAAAAGCTTCTAACTTCTGTTACATTTGTTGGTACTTCCCATTCAACTACAGCTTCTATTTTCCTTGGATCAACAGATATACCCTTCCCTGAAATCACATGGCCTAAGAAAGCAACTTCATTCAACCAAAATTCACATTTGCTGAACTTCGCATACAACTTCTTTTCTCTTAGTATGGACAACACATCTCTCAAGTGTTCCTCATGCTCCTGATTACTCTTTGAATACACCAATATGTCATCAATGAATACAATTACACAGATATCCAGGAGCGGTTGAAATATCCTATTCATTAGTTCCATAAAAGCTGCAGGGGCATTTGTCAAACCAAATGGCATCACCAAGAATTCATAATGACCATATCGAGTTCTGAAAGTTGTTTTTGAAATATCCTCCTCCTTGATCTTCAACTGATAGTAACCTGACCTTAGGTCAATCTTAGAGAATACTTGTGCACCCTGCAGTTGATCAAACAAATCATCAATTCTAGGTATGGGATACTTGTTTTTAATGGTCACTTGATTCAACTGTCTATAATCAATATAAAACCTCAATGTTCCATCCTTCTTCTTCACTAATAGTACCGGAGCACCCCATGGGGATACACTGGGTCGTATGAAACCCTTATCTAATAATTCTTGTATTTGCTTCTTTAATTCCTCTAGCTCGAGTGGTGCCATTCTGTAGGGAGGCTTAGATATTGGGGTTGTACTGGGGACCAGATTAATAGCAAATTCACCCTCTCTATCTAGAGGTAAACCAGGCAAGTCATCTGGGAATACATTAGGGAATTCTTTGACCACTGAAATTTCATCTAGGTGGGTTTCCTGATTTGAATGCTCCTTTACACACACCATATAACAAAAACAACCTCTCTGCATAAGACGATAAGCTTGAAGTACTGATATCAAGCAAGGAGGCAAATCATGCTTAATGCCCTCAAAGAGAAATATAGGCTGATCTGGTATGCAGAAAGTAATTATTTTTTTGTAACAATCAATACTAGCGTGATGAGAAGATAACCAATCCATGCCAAGTATAATATCAAAACCCTGGATCTCTAGGAGAATCAAATCAGCAAGGAGTTCGTGGTCTCCAATAGAGATCAAACAAGATGGGTAGACCAAGTTTGTTGCCAATGAATCTCCAACAGCAGTTATTACATATAACATATAATCCAGGGGTTTAGGTAGAATATCCAAGTGACAAGCAAAGTATTGTGAAACAAACGATAAGTTGGAGCCGGGATCAAACAAAACTTTTGCATTTCTTTTAGAAACATGAAGAATACCTTCCACCACTGATTTAGAAGCTTTAGAATCTTGTTCAGTGATAGCGTACACTCTAGCATGGGCTGAGGGTCTAGGAGACAGTGGCTCTTTCTTCCTTTTCAGTGGGCAATCTCTTAATTGATGATCTAGCTTTCCACAACCAAAACATGCTCCAGTCACCCGAAAACACTGACTTGTTTCACGATTTAATCCACATTTTGCACATAACTGAGTTCTCCACAATGGTTTCCTTTTCTCAAATCCAGATGTCTTAAACCTCTTGTTCCTAGCTTCATATTCATTTTCTCTCCTGCTTTTGCCAGTAAATTTGTCCCTTTTGTTCTTGCCAATGATTTCTTGAATTCCCTCCATGTCTCTTTCAATTTTCAAAGCTCTTTCTACCGTATCAGCATATGTTTGTAATTTTAAAGCTGACATTTGGCTTCTTATTGCTGGCCGTAATCCCCTTTCAAACCTTCTTGCTTTTCTAGATTCATCATCAGTCATATGTGTGGCAAACCTGGAGAGCTCAGTAAATTTAGATTCATACTTTGTAACCGTCATACTTCCCTGGATAAGATTCAAGAACTCCAATTCTTTTTGCTCTCTCATACAATCTGGAAAATATTTTTCGTTAAACTTTTCTTGGAATAACTTCCATGTCATTGGCTCATGTTTGATTTCAGACATCCTCTTAATCATTCTCCACCAGTGTTCAGCTTCTCCTTCCAGCATAAAGGTGGCAAGAAAAACCTTTCGATCATCAGGGTAATTTAAAGCATCAAATATTTTCTCTATCTGCATCATCCATCGTTCTGCCACCATTGGATCAGACTCACCACTAAAACTGGGAGGACTAAGCTTCTTAAACTGTCCAATTCCCAACCCCGTCTGGTTTGATGTCTCTGTTCCATCATTACTTCCTTGTTGGACAGGTTGTTGTTGTTGTTGTTGCATCACTTGTGCCATAGTCTCCAAAGTCCGCATAATACCACTCAATTGATCAGCAGTAGATGCAATAGGAGAACCAGATGATCTCGTCATCCTCGCTTCCAAAAACATCAAAAGAACATTTTCTTTGATCAATCTCTAATGATAGTCAATAAACCTCAATTAAAGATAATATTCTTAGTGATTCTCAAATCATGCTCTGATACCACCTTTGTCACGCCCCTCCAAAATATCGACAATATTTAAAATTTTCATCATAACTAACCCAGGATCCAAACACACATTTGAGGTCACTAAGAAAACATTCAGATCAAAATTTCACCTCTATAGTCTACAAATTCATAACCCTATGCAGTTTATAAACATCCCACACATCACTCAATAATTCAAACAAACTGAACTTAACTCATCAAAATAATAACCCCAACATAATTTCACAAGTGGGGAAGTCTATGCAGTCACCAAACCAACGATTACCATAAGATCATATCATTACATGAATTTAACTTAACATTCCAAAATCCTATACATGAGGGATCCTTTATCTTACACAAAATCCACAGGTTTAGATTCATCGTCACATTTCATAAGATGTAGAGTATCTTATACAACAAATACAGATATGCTAACAAAGATCTACCCAAAATCTTCTAAACTTTCCACCGCCTCAGCCCAATCTTAACATTTAAGCAAGCAATACGCTATCCTGAAAAATTTATCAACAAACGGGGTGAGCATAAAGAGCTCAGCAAGTGACTAACATATCCATATCAAAATAGTACAATTTTCAAAGAGATACAGTTTCAAAATACAAGGCAGAATATACGATTTCGTAGACATAATATCATTAGGAGCAGAAACACAATTGTCCTTTCAATCTTACATATTTGGTTCCTGACAGATGGGGCATAGAGTAATTGGAGCATATCATAAACAAAAGAAACATATCGGAGCTTATCAATAGCATATAAAATGTTCCGAAGCATATCAACAACATATGGAACATTTCGAAGCAAAATCATTAGTGAATGAAGCATTTCAGAGCATATCAAAAACAAATATCGTACAAAAGCTCAAACGTCGTCCTTGACGTTGCAATCATATCATTCTTATCCAGAGCATGAACAGAAACAACTCACCAAAACTCTGGATGTCATATCAAACATATAGAAGGTGTAGTGGGATCTCAGTCAGAATGTGATTCATCCATTTCTGAATGACCACCTGACAAAAGTCTCCCATGTTTGGGAGCTCCATCCACCCACGTCTAGGTGAAGTCAGAGGGGCCGGCAGAGCATCGCAGGCTCTAAGCACATACCCTTTACCATTTCTGGCAAAGATCCAGAATATCCCACATAGCGGGACCCCACATAGCGGGCAATAAGCGCATACCCTTTACCATTTCTGGCAAAGGTCCAGACAATCCCACACACCAGAGTACAAGAGGGCAGTTTCAACAATAAGTAGCATATATTGGAAGCACACGTGGAACAACAAAACGTACATGTGCCTTTTCGAAACAATACGAAACAAAGAACAAATCTCTCACAAACGTATTCAGATTTGGAATGAAATGAAAACAAGAGTGTACAGGGATTCCAAGCAATCATATTTAGCTCAATTCCAATAAGAAGGTTAGATGAATTCAAATATCCAAAGGAACAGAACAGAATACGCAAAATCGACCAAAGCTCGATTTCGGACAGAATTCCAGTGGCACATCAAACAAATATTTCAGAATATCAATTATGCTCCAATACCCATATGAAAGCTATGGTCGAATCATATATCAATCTATATTCTGATGAAACAAATTTCATATGAAACAGGGTTCCCAACACGGAGTTACCTTGGATTTGGTAACCCAAGGTCAAAAACACAATCACTGTTTTGCAGAATTTATAGGGTCGGATTCAACAGATAATAGGATAGGCAATTGAATTCCAAAATTTTCAAACTATATGTCAAAAGAAATATTTTCAAGTCTAGTTTCAAATAAAATCAGTTTGGTACAAATCAGAATTTTCAACAGGGAGTTATAGGCATTTTAGTATCGACAGGTCAGAAATTTTGAACCCTGTTTTACAGCGTCTATAGGCTCATTTGAAACAGATGTTTGGGTAAGTATTCGGTGTCCAAAATCTACAAAATCAGTGTCAAAAGGAAGATATAAGAGTCTAATTTCAAACAAAATAGTTCTTGCCCGAATTCACATTTTGTACTAAAACTTATAGTGGAAACAGTGTATAGGGGTCAGTTTACCAAAAAAACTTCAGAATCCATGGTTCTATGTCCAAAGAGAGACATATCAGTTTCTAAATAGAAATCCTTCAGTTTATTTTGAAACAACATAAAAACAGAGACTCATTTTTTGTAGGATGGGGTTAGAAACACTTTCCTTTGGGAATTTTGACCCTAAGTGAAAGGATTTGAGCAAGAACCCTTAAAGCCCCAATTTTTTTTTTCTCTTCTTCTTCTTCTTCTTCTTCTTCTTCTTCTTCTTCTTCTTCTTCTTTCTTTCTTTCTTTCTTTCCCTGATCACCCACGAGCTGCCTTCTCTACTTCCTTAAGAACGAAGGCAGAGAGGCTTAAACGGTGGAATTTGTCATTTTGTGCGTTTTGCAGTTTAGTCCTTGTTTTTATCATATTCACGATTAGGTCCTTAGGGTTTACATATAGGTCCTCAGATTCTTTCTTTTTTTTTTTTGAACAGATCTCCCAAATCTTACAAATAAGTTACCTCTGATTCATACTCTATTTCTTTTGTCAATTTAAAATAAATGCTTACATTATCACCAGAAATTTATACGAAAATTCGGAAATGAGGGGTGTTACACTCTCTCCCCCTTAAAAGAAAAATTTAGTCCTCTAAATTTATCATACCTCTATCGATGAAAAGACTGGGATACACCTTTTTCATTTCCTCCTCTAGCTCCCAAGTTGTCTCCTCTCCAGAATGATGTCTCCAAATTACTTGAACCAGTGGGATGACCCGATTCCTTAGGACTTTTTCTTTCTTGTCAACAATCTAAATAGGCTCTTCCACACAAGATAAATCTTTATCGATCTCCACCAGCTCATACTTAATGATGTGAGAAGGGTCATATATATACTTTCTGATCATCGAGACATGAAATATATCATGGACTTGGCACAATGCTGGTGGCAAGGCAATCCTGTAAGCGACAGAACCAACCCTCTCAAGAACCTCAAAAGGTCCAATAAATCTTGGGCTTAATTTTCCTTTCTTCCCAAACCTTATAATGCCTTTGGAAGGGGAGACTTTTAAGAATACAAAATCTCCGATTTCAAACTCAATATCTCGTCTTCTATTGTCGGCATAACTCTTTTGACGACTCTGAGCAGTTTTTAACCTTTTCCTTATAACTTGAATTTTCTCGGTAGTTTCTTGTACCTCGTCCGGTGCTAACAGCTTTCTGTCACCAACTTCCTCCCAACATATAGGTGTTATGCACTTTCGCCCATATAAAGCTTCATAAGGAGCTATCCGAATACTTGAATGATAACTATTATTATACGTGAACTCAACAAGTGAAATATCCTTATCCCATTCACCTTTCCAATCCATAACATAGGCTCGAAGCAAATCCTCAAGTGTTTGAATTATTCTTTCTGACTGACCATCAGTCTGAGGATGATATGCAGTACTAAACTTAACTTTAGTGCCCATCGACTCCTGCAATCTTCTCCAGAATCTAGAGAGAAATCTGGAGTCTCTATCAGAGATGATCTCCTTTGGAATACCATGAAGTCTTACTATTTCATTGACATATAAATCTGCAAGTTTATCAAGTGAATAAGTCATATTAATCGGTAGGAAGTGTGCAGATTTTGTTAACCTATCAATGATAACCCAAATAGCATCATGCTTCCTCGAGGTTCTGGGTAGTCCCGAAACAAAATCCATAGTAATACATTCCCAATTCCATTCAGGAATAACTAAAGGTTGCAACAACCCTCCAGGTCTTTGGTGTTCTACTTTGATTTGCTGACAAGTCAAACATTTTGAAACATACATTGCAATTTCTTTCTTCATGCCTTTCCACCAATAATGACTTTGAAGATCTCTATATATCTTAGTGCTCCCAGGGTGTAGGGTGTACCTTGAAGTATAACTTTCATTTAGGATTTGATTCTTGATATCTGGTTCATTTGGTACACATACTCTCTCCCCAAATCTCAATAGGCCATCCTTTAAAACTTGAAATTGTGGCTTCAATTCCTTTTCTACTTCATTTCTCAAGTAGATTAAATGTGGATCTCGTAATTGTCCTTCCTTAATTTGTTGAATAAGATCGGATTGCACTTGAATGGAGGCCATCAATATCATCGAGTCTTGCTCTTTCCTCAAAGCTTTCAAATCAAAATTTTCTTCTAATAACTTCCATTGCTTCACAACCAGACTAGCCATAAAACTTGTTGATTTCCTACTAAGTGCATCAGCTACAACATTGGCTTTGCCCGGGTGATAACGGATGGCACAATCATAATCCTTCAGAAGTTCTATCCATCTTCGCTGCCTCATGTTTAACTCTTTCTGAGTTAAAATATATTTTAAACTCTTGTGATCAGTGAAGATTTCAAACTGTCGACCATACAAATAATGTCTCCAAATCTTTAGAGCAAAAATAATTGCTGCTAATTCCAAATCATGAGTTGGATAATTCAATTCATAACCTTTAAGTTGCCTAGAAGCATAAGCAATTACTCTCCCTTCCTGCATCAAAACACATCCTAGGCCCTTTCTTGAAGCATCAGTATATACTACAAATCCCTCACTACCACTTGGAATAGTGAGAATAGGGGCACTAGTCAATCTTCTTTTTAACTCTTGAAAACTTTGCTCACAATCATCACCCCATACAAATTTCATATTCTTTTTAGTGAGGTTGGTGAGAGGTTGAGCGATTCGAGAAAATCCCTCCACAAATCTCCTGTAATAACCTGCCATGCCCAAAAAGCTTCTAACTTCTATTACATTTGTTGGTACTTCCCATTCAACTACAGCTTCTATTTTCCTTGGATCAACAGATATACCCTTCCCTGAAATCACATGGCCTAAGAAAGCAACTTCATTCAACCAAAATTCACATTTGCTGAACTTCGCATACAACTTCTTTTCTCTTAGTATGGACAACACATCTCTCAAGTGTTCCTCATGCTCCTGATTACTCTTTGAATACACCAATATGTCATCAATGAATACAATTACACAGATATCCAGGAGCGGTTGAAATATCCTATTCATTAGTTCCATAAAAGCTGCAGGGGTATTTGTCAAACCAAATGGCATCACCAAGAATTCATAATGACCATATCGAGTTCTGAAAGCTGTTTTTGAAATATCCTCCTCCTTGATCTTCAACTGATAGTAACCTGACCTCAGGTCAATCTTAGAGAATACTTGTGCACCCTGCAGTTGATCAAACAAATCATCAATTCTAGGTATGGGATACTTGTTTTTAATGGTCACTTGATTTAATTGTCTATAATCAATATAAAGCCTCAATGTTCCATCCTTCTTCTTCACTAATAGTACCGGAGCACCCCATGGGGATACACGGGGTCGTATGAAACCCTTATCTAATAATTCTTGTATTTGCTTCTTTAATTCCTCTAGCTCGAGTGGTGCCATTCTGTAGGGAGGCTTAGATATTGGGGTTGTACTGGGGACCAGATTAATAGCAAATTCACCCTCTCTATCTAGAGGTAAACCAGGCAAGTCATCTGGGAATACATCAGGGAATTCTTTGACCACTGAAATTTCATCTAGGTGGGTTTCCTGATTTGAATGCTCCTTTACACACACCATATAACAAAAACAACCTTTCTGCATAAGACGATAAGCTTGAAGTACTGATATCAAGCAAGGAGGCAAATCATGCTTAATGCCTTCAAAGAGAAATATAGGCTGATCTGGTATGCAGAAAGTAATTATTTTTTTGTAACAATCAATACTAGCGTGATGAGAAGATAACCAATCCATGCCAAGTATAATATCAAAACCCTGGATCTCTAGGAGAATCAAATCAGCAAGGAGTTCGTGGTCTCCAATAGAGATCAAACAAGATGGGTAGACCAAGTTTGTTGCCAATGAATCTCCAACAGCAGTTGTTACATATAACATATAATCCAGGGGTTTAGGTAGAATATCCAAGTGACAAGCAAAGTATTGTGAAACAAACGATAAGTTGGAGCCGGGATCAAACAAAACTTTTGCATTTCTTTTAGAAACATGAAGAATACCTTCCACCACTGATTTAGAAGCTTTAGAATCTTGTTCAGTGATAGCGTACACTCTAGCATGGGCTGAGGGTCTAGGAGACAGTGGCTCTTTCTTCCTTTTCAGTGGGCAATCTCTTAATTGATGATCTAGCTTTCCACAACCAAAACATGCTCCAGTCACCCGAAAACACTAACTTGTTTCATGATTTAATCCACATTTTGCACATAACTGAGTTCTCCACAATGGTTTCCTTTTCTCAAATCCAGATGTCTTAAACCTCTTGTTCCTAGCTTCATATTCATTTTCTCTCCTGCTTTTGCCAGTAAATTTGTCCCTTTTGTTCTTGCCAATGATTTCTTGAATTCCCTCCATGTCTCTTTCAATTTTCAAAGCTCTTTCTACCGTATCAGCATATGTTTGTAATTTTAAAGCTGACATTCGGCTTCTTATTGCTGGCCGTAATCCCCTTTCAAACCTTCTTGCTTTTCTAGATTCATCATCAGTCATATGTGTGGCAAACCTGGAGAGCTCAGTAAATTTAGATTCATACTTTGTAACCGTCATACTTCCCTGGATAAGATTCAAGAACTCCAATTCTTTTTGCTCTCTCATACAATCTGGAAAATATTTTTCGTTAAACTTTTCTTGGAATAACTTCCATGTCATTGGCTCATGTTTGATTTCAGACATCCTCTTAATCATTCTCCACCAGTGTTCAGCTTCTCCTTCCAGCATAAAGGTGGCAAGAAAAACCTTTCAATCATCAGGGTAATTTAAAGCATCAAATATTTTCTCTATCTGCATCATCCATCGTTCTGCCACCATTGGATCAGACTCACCACTAAAACTGGGAGGACTAAGCTTCTTAAACTATCCAATTCCCAACCCCGTCTGGTTTGATGTCTCTGTTCCATCATTACTTCCTTGTTGGACAGGTTGTTGTTGTTGTTGTTGCATCACTTGTGCCATAGTCTCCAAAGTCCGCATAATACCACTCAATTGATCAGCAGTAGATGCAATAGGAGAACCAGATAATCTCGTCATCCTCGCTTCCTAAAACATCAAAAGAACATTTTCTTTGATCAATCTCTAATGATAGTCAATAAACCTCAATTAAAGATAATATTCTTAGTGATTCTCAAATCATGCTCTGATACCACCTCTGTCACGCCCCTCCAAAATATCGACAATATTTAAAATTTTCATCATAACTAACCCAGGATCCAAACACACATTTGAGGTCACTAAGAAAACATTCAGATCAAAATTTCACCTCTATAGTCTACAAATTCATAACCCTATGCAGTTTATAAACATCCCACACATCACTCAATAATTCAAACAAACTGAACTTAACTCATCAAAATAATAACCCCAACATAATTTCACAAGTGGGGAAGTCTATGCAGTCACCAAACCAACGATTACCATAAGATCATATCATTACATGAATTTAACTTAACATTCCAAAATCCTATACATGAGGGATCCTTTATCTTACACAAAATCCACAGGTTTAGATTCATCGTCACATTTCATAAGATGTAGAGTATCTTATACAACAAATACAGATATGCTAACAAAGATCTACCCAAAATCTTCTAAACTTTCCACCGCCTCAGCCCAATCTTAACATTTAAGCAAGCAATACGCTATCCTGAAAAATTTATCAACAAACGGGGTGAGCATAAAGAGCTCAGCAAGTGACTAACATATCCATATCAAAATAGTACAATTTTCAAAGAGATACAGTTTCAAAATACAAGGCAGAATATACGATTTCGTAGACATAATATCATTAGGAGCAGAAACACAATTGTCCTTTCAATCTTACATATTTGGTTCCTGACAGATGGGGCATAGAGTAATTGGAGCATATCAGAAACAAAAGAAACATATCGGAGCTTATCAATGGCATATAAAATGTTCCGAAGCATATCAATAACATATGGAACATTTCGAAGCAAAATCATCAGTGAATGAAGCATTTCAGAGCATATCAAAAACAAATATCGTACAAAAGCTCAAACGTCGTCCTTGACGTTGCAATCATATCATTCTTATCCAGAGCATGAACAGAAACAACTCACCAAAACTCTGGATGTCATATCAAACATATAGAAGGTGTAGTGGGATCTCAGTCAGAATGTGATTTATCCATTTCTGAATGACCACCTGACAAAAGTCTCCCACGTTTGGGAGCTCCATCCACCCACGTCTAGGTGAAGTCGGAGGGGCCGGCAGAGCATCGCAGGCTCTAAGCACATACCCTTTACCATTTCTGGCAAAGGTCCAGAATATCCCACATAGCGGGACCCCACATAGCGGGCAATAAGCGCATACCCTTTACCATTTCTGGCAAAGGTCCAGACAATCCCACACACCAGAGTACAAGAGGGCAGTTTCAACAATAAGTAGCATATATTGGAAGCACACGTGGAACAACAAAACGTACATGTGCCTTTTCGAAACAATACGAAACAAAGAACAAATCTCTCACAAACGTATTCAGATTTGGAATGAAATGAAAACAAGAGTGTACAGGGATTCCAACCAATCATATTTAGCTCAATTCCAATAAGAAGGTTAGACGAATTCAAATATCCAAAGGAACAGAACAGAATACGCAAAATCGACCAAAGCTCGATTTCGGACAGAATTCCAATGGCACATCAAACAAATATTTCAGAATATCAATTATGCTCCAATACCCATAAGAAAGCTATGGTCGAATCATATATCAATCTATATTCTGATGGAACAAATTTCATATGAAACAGGGTTCCCAACACGGAGTTACCTTGGATTTGGTAACCCAAGGTCAAAAACACAATCACTGTTTTGCAGAATTTTAGGGTCGGATTCAACAGATAATAGGATAGGCAATTGAATTCCAAAATTTTCAAACTATATGTCAAAAGAAATATTTTCAAGTCTAGTTTTAAATAAAATCTGTTTGGTTCAAATCAGAATTTTCAACAGGGAGTTATAGGCATTTTAGTATCGACAGGTCAGAAATCTTGAACCCTGTTTTACAGCGTCTATAGGCTCATTTGAAACAGATGTTTGGGTAAGTATTCGGTGTCCAAAATCTACAAAATCAGTGTCAAAAGGAAGATATAAGAGTCTAATTTCAAAAAAAATAGTTCCTGCCCGAATTCACATTTTGTACTAAAACTTATAGCGGAAACAGTGTATAGGGGTCAGTTTACCGAAAAAACTTCAGAATCCATGGTTCTATGTCCAAAGAGAGACATATCAGTTTCTAAATAGAAATCCTTCAGTTTATTTTGAAACAACATAAAAACAGAGACTCATTTTTTGTAGGATGGGGTTAGAAACACTTGCCTTTGGGAATTTTGACCCTAAGTGAAAGGATTTGAGCAAGAACCCTTAAAGCCCCAATTTTTTTTTCTCTTCTTCTTCTTCTTCTTCTTCTTTCTTTCTTTCTTTCTTTCCCTGATCACCCACGAGCTGCCTTCTCTGCTTCCTTAAGAACGAAGGCAGAGAGGCTTAAATGGTGGAATTTGTCATTTTGTGCGTTTTACAGTTTAGTCCTTGTTTTTATCATATTCACGATTAGGTCCTTAGGGTTTACATATAGGTCCTCAGATTCTTTCTTTTTTTTTTTTTGAACAGATCTCCCAAATCTTACAAATAAGTTACCTCTGATTCATACTCTATTTCTTTTGTCAATTTAAAATAAATGCTTACATTATCACCAGAAATTTATACGAAAATTCGGAAATGAGGGGTGTTACAGAAGTCGTCACCAAAATCGAACCACCTTCATTAAAGGCCCCGTCTTACATGTTTGGCACCAAAGCAATTGCAACTTTTGTTGCAAATATGGACATAAAACTTATAAATGTCCATTCAAGAAAATTAGTCCGAACAAACTAATTTGGGTTCCTAAAGGAACCATGATCAATTCTATGCAATATGATGAACAAGTTAAATCAGTTTTTAAGGCACCCAAAAGAAAATAGGTACCTAAAAATAATCCCTTCTTGTATAAATATACACCATCACAAGCTAAGACCGAGATATGGTATCTAGATAGTGGATGCTCAAGACATATGACTGGAGATCCATCTCATTTCTCTATGCTCACTAGCAAAGAAGAAGGGTACGTCACCTTCGGAGACAACAACCAAGGTAAAATCATTGGCAAGGGAACCATAGGTAACAAATTAAATTTTTCTATTGATGATGTCTTACTAGTTGATGGATTGAAACATAATTTCTTGAGTGTTAGTCAATTATGCGATAAAGGTTATATTGTTAGATTTGAATCAAATGTGTGTATTATTGAAAAACCAAACCATAACATAACTATGATTACATTAAAACAAAATAATGTCTACACCATCAACCTTGATGAACTGAGTAATGAAATGTGCTTCTCCGCTTTAAATGATGATGCTTGGCTTTGGCATAGGAGACTAGGCCATGCAAGTATGAAACTAATATCTAAGATCTCATTTGGACTAATATCTAGTATAGTGGATGACTATACTAGATACATTTGGACCTATTTCTTAGCTCACAAAAGTGATTGTTTCAAGTGTTTCTCTAAATTTTGTAAACTCACTCAAAACGAAAAAGGTTTCATGATTTCATCAATTCGGAGTGATCACGGTGGCGAATTTCAAAACCATAACTTTCAAAATTTTTGTGAAGTTAATGGATACAATCATAACTTCTCCACTCCGAGGAATCCCCAACAAAATGGAGTAGTTGAAAGAAAAAATAAAAACCTACAAGAAATGGCAAGAATGATGTTAAATAAACATAGTCTACCGAAGTATTTTTGGGCCGAAGCCGTAAATACGACTTGCTACATCATGAATAGGGTTCTAATAAGATCATCCCTATCAAAAACTCCCTATTAATTATGAAATAACAAAAAACCAAATATTTTCTATTTTAAAGTTTTCGGTTGTAAATGCTTTATTTTGAATGAAAGGGATGCCTTAGGAAAATTTGATGCTAAATCCAATGAAGGCATCTTTCTTAGTTACTCTTCCGTTTCTAAGGCTTTTCAGGTTTTTAATAAAAGAACCTTAGTAATAGAAGAGTCTATTCATGTAGTTTTTAATGAAATTTCTAATTTAAAGAAAAATAATTTTGATAATGATCTTGGTTTTGATAATTTGAATTTAAATGAACCCCCTCCTCAAAATAGCAACTTCGATGCACCTTCTTCCGAAATTTCCTTACCCAATGAATAGAAGTATATAGATGCTCATCCAAAGGAGCTAATGATAGGAGATATATCAAAAGGGGTTCAAACTCGTTCCTCTTTCAAGAATTTTTGTGCTAACATCGCCTTCCTTTCTCAAATCGAACCTAAATGCATTGATGAGGCCATAAAAGATGATTTTTGGGTTATTGCAATGCAAGAGGAATTAAATCAATTTGAGAGGAATAAGGTATGGAAGCTTATTCCTAGACCTAGTGACTATTTAGTCATTGGTACTAAATGGGTCTTTAGAAACAAGCAAGACGAAAATGGTATCGTGGTTAGAAACAAGGCTAGATTAGTAGCCAAAGGTTTCAACCAAGAAGAATGTATCGATTACGAAGAAACCTTCACTCCCGTGGCTCGATTAGAAGCCATAAGGATGCTCCTTGCCTATGCTAGTAGTAATAATTTTAAACTATTCAAATGGATGTCAAAAGTGCTTTCTTGAATGGTTTTATTTCCGAAGAAGTATATGTCGAACAACCTCCAGGATTTGAAAATTCTCTTCTTCCTAATCATGTATTCAAATTAACTGAGGCTCTCTATGGCTTGAAACAAGCTCCTAGAGCTTGGTATGAAAGGCTTAGTTCCTTTCTTATTTTAAATAATTTTACCAAAGGCAAGGTTGATACTACATTGTTTATCAAACATTTTGAAAACAATTTTCTTATTGTGCAAATTTATGTTGACGATATTATTTTTGGCTCTTCGGATGAATCACTATGTGAATCATTTGCCAAATGTATGAGTCATGAATTTGAAATGAGTTTAATGGGTGAATTAACTTTCTTTTTGGGATTACAAATCAAACAACTTAGTGATGGTATATTTCTTAACCAATCTAAATATATATTAGAATTGTTAAAATGATTTAACATGGATAATTCAAAAGCAATAAACACCCCTATGAGTACTTCGACTAAGTTAGATATGGATGAAAATAGTGAAAATTTCGATCAAAAAACATATAGGGGAATGATAGGTAGTCTACTTTACCTCACCGCGACTAGACCGGATATTATGTTTAATGTAAGACTTTGCACTAGGTTTCAATTTAATCCTAAATTATCTCATCTTAAGAGTGTTAAAAGAATATTTAGGTATCTTAAAGGAACTCCAAATTTAGGATTGTGGTATCCAAAATCTGAAAAATTCGATTTAATAGCTTATGCAGATGCCGATTTTGGCGGATGTAAGATAGATAGAAAAAGTACATCCGGAACATGCCAATTTTTAGGACATGCACTTGTTTCTTGGACTTCCAAGAAACAAAATTCAGTTGCACTATCTATGGTGGAAGCCGAATACATTACTGCAAGTGCATGCTGTGCACAAGTTTTTTGGATGAAAAATACATTAGAAGACTATGGAATTCACTTTAAAAACATTCCCATAAAATGTGATAATACTAGTGCCATATGTCTTACTAAAAATCCAATTCAGCACTCTAGAACTAAGCACATCAACGTTAGGCATCATTTCATACGCGATCATGTCCTTAACAATAATGTTGTTCTAGAATTCATTGACACAAAGCATCAATTAGCAGATATATTTACAAAAGCTTTGAATGAAGACCAATTTGAATTCATTAGAAGGGAATTAGTTATGTTAAATTGTCCCTAAGAATAAACTTGTTTGAATGGATTTTCCGTAAAGTTTTTCATCCTCTCTTCGTTCCTCGGTGAATTTGATCCTTCTCTTTCGATTCTAAATAACACATTAAATTACCTTATCCTATCTTGAGTCAAACACCGCTCCCATCTGATCAAGATTAATGATTTTATGATATTTTATAAATCTCGAAATTGATTTTGATGGCTTGATTATGAGTTTCAAGTTGACGATTTGAATTTGAATGAATTTGAATGAGTTTGTATTCGAATTATGATCTTGACATATTGGAGTTACTACTTGAAATTTTTTAATCACAATCTCTTCTTTGTACACCTACAATTTTTGTTATTTATAGAAAGAAGAGATTTGATAAAATGGATGAATACTGAATTTTCCTTTAAGATGAACTATGCGTAAATATTTTAGCATACTTAATTTTGAATGATAAATTTTTGTATGATCAATGCTGAATTCCTGATATTATAATCACAAGTTATGTGCTTCAAGTCTCATTCCCTTTTTTGTTGATGACAAAGGGGGAGAAGTGATGACTAAGTGATGACTTATACCATTTCGATAGCATGACTTAATGAAAATGTCTTATGCGTATCGATAACATGACTTATATGAATTACAAGAGATTGTATAATACGAATGTCTTATATACCTTGTAAAATCTTTGAGAATATCGCAAGATTGATTGATCATATTGAAAGCATGCCTTACATCTATATCATGAAATTCATGTTGAAAATCTTTATCTCCTGTCGTAGTAAAAATTGTCTCTTATCATTCGACTTGAAAATGATTTTCATCGAAGTTTTGTATTTACTATTGCTTAATGAGAATAACGATAAGTTCAACGGTTAGAACTTATCGGTTTATGCTTGAATTCAATGGAATGGAATTCAAGTGTTTTTATCTTCTCATAATATGTAATATAGATAGGGGGAGTTATGTTTAACTCCGTCATCAATTGATTGTCATCATCAAAAAGAGGGAGATTGTTGAATCTCAGATTTTGATGATAAAATCAATTGATGGGTTAATTGATCTAATCCATATTATTGAGTTAAGTGTGCAGGATTAACTACGATAACCAGAAAACACAAAGCAAGAATACCGGAGTCAAGTTCGATGGATGTTTAAGAGTCCGAAGAATCGTCGAAGATGCTACCAGAACCAACCGAGAAGAAATTGGGAACCTGTCGAAATTTTCGGAAGTTCGCCGAAGAGATCGTCGGAGGTTCGCGGAGATCACCGAGAAGGCTAGGCTACTCGTTAAAGTCATCACAAGATCGGGAGCTTGTTGGGAGTCCGTCAGAAGAAGTTCGTCGGAAAGCTCGCCGGAACAAGACTCAACGTTCGCAGTTGAAAACTTGCTTAGGATGTTTTTAGTTATGTAATTCATATGTAATTAGGATTAGGATTAAGAGATAATCATATATCCTAGTTAGGGGTCAATTGGGCCCAAAATTAGACTTGGTTTGGGCTAAATTTAAAGCCTAACCAGTGAACCGGAGGGTCTGGCGGTGGCACCGCCAGACTGGGTGGTTGCACCGCCCAACACCCGAGAGCTGGGTGGTTGCACCGCCCAGCACCCGAGAGCTGGGCGATGGCACCGCTTGGTTGGGCGGTGGCACCGCCAGTCCACTGTTAGTGTCAGACACTGACAGGCGATGGCACCGCCAGCATCGGGAACCAAAGAGAATTCAAATTTTGGAGCCCAAATTTGAATCCTTTTGAGGCCTATAAATACCCCTCAAATCTCAGCTGAGATAACAACATTTTGAGAAGCAATTGATTGAGAGAAAGGTCTTAGAAAAGTCTTAGCTAGTCTTGTTTTCAATTTGCTAGTGTTCACCTCCTTCTTTCTTGCTGAAAATCTGTAAGAGAGTGAACCGCTTGTAAAAAGTTGAAAGAGGGGTATTTACCCTTCCCCTTCAAGAGATTGCTAGTGGAAGGTGGGAGCCTCATCAAAGAGGGGCCTCGCAAGTGGATGTAGGTCATTTGACCGAACCACTTTAAAATCGGCGTAATCTCTGGTTTGCATTTCATTACTACTATTTACATTAATGCAAACCTTCTTACTTGCTTTATTTCCTCATTACCTTTGCTGCACAACTTTGCGAATATGCTTTCAAGTAAAGTACTTTCGAGTTCGATTTTTATCGTACGAAAGATTTGTCAAAACCGACGTTTTAATCCGCTGCACTAATTCACCTCCCCCCCCCCCCCCCCCCTTAGTGTCGCTCTGATCCTAACAAGGATGAGCCACTTGCATTTATTCTAAAGTTGACACCTAAACCTCCATGCATGCTTATCACCTCACTATTTTAACATGAGTCAAACCTAAGTAATTTAACGAATAATTAAGGAAAACTTTACAGCCAACATAACTTGAGAAGAGGAGAAGGAATTGAAGAAGAAGACGAAGTTTTATCTTGGCTTAAGACTTTGCATCAATTCCCCCACATTTGGAAATCAAAACTTTTTAAGGCAAGTGTTCTAACCCATCCTAGAGATAAATTTTGATCCTTATTTTCACCTTGATTTTGAGAAAATTGAGAGATTATGGCTGCATGTAAGATATCAATGCCGTTTATACATCAAATGTTAAATCTCGAATTTTTCAGATTTTGAACTTTCAGTACTCGTGTGGCCATAACATTTTAAACCAAATTCGGATTGAGGAGAAACCTCTTTCATACGAAAGGAAACTTATAGAGCTTTCATTTAATATAAAAATTGAAAGATTTGGAATAAATTTAACTATCCAAACATATGAATGAAAAGACCTTATGTATTCAGTAAAACAGATACTACAGCTTCTGACCTTCTATTACTAAATTGGGTATAACTCTCTAGTGAAAATTCGGAATTATGCAAAACTTGGTTCTTTGGAAACTAGATTCGTATATCTTTATTTTTACATATAATTTGGAAATTTTGAAGTATGTTTTCCTTCTGAAACATCTGTTTAAATTGATTCTATCAATTCTGCAAAATAGAGATGATCAATTCTGACCTTCTGTTACTAAATTGCTCATAACTCTCTAGTAAAAATTCTGAATTATGCAAAGATTTATTCTTTAGAAACTAGATTCATATATCTTTCTTTTGACATTTAATTTAGAAATTTTGAAGTATGTTTGCCTTTTGAAACATCTATTTAAATTGATTCTATGAATTCTGTAAAACAGAGATAATCAATTCTGATCTTCTATTACTAAATTGCTCATAACTCTCAAGTAAAAATTCTGATTTATGCAAAACTTGGATCATTGGAAACTAAATTCGCATATATTTCTTTTGACATCAAATTTGAAAATTTTTAAGTATGTTTTCATTCTGAAACATCTGTTTAAATTGATTCTATCAATTTGTAAAACAGAGATGATCAATTCTGACCTTCTATTACTAAATTGCTCATAACTCTCTAGTGAAAATTCTGAATTATGCAAAGCTTGGTTCTTTGGAAACTAGATTCGTATATCATTCTTTTGAAACTTAATTTGGAAATTTTAAAGTAGGTTTCCTATCTAAAACATCTATTTAAATTGATTCTATCAATTCTACAAAACAAAGATGATCAATTCTGACCTTCTGTTACTAAATTGTACATAACTCTCTAGTAAAAATTCTGAATTATGCAAAACTTGGTTCTTTGGAAACTAGATTCGAAATCTTTCTTTTGACACCTAATATGGAAATTTTGAAGTATGTTTTCCTTCTAAAACATCTGTTTAAATTGATTCTATCAATTTCGTAAAACAGAAATGATCAATTCTGACCTTCTATTACTAAATTACTCATAACTCTCTAGTAGAAATTTGGAATTATGCAAAACTTGATTCTTTGGAAACTAGATTTGTATATCTTTCTTTTGACACCTAATTTGAAAATTTTGAAGTATGTTTCCCTACTGAAACATCTGTTTAAATTGATTCTATCAATTCTGCAAAACTGAGATGATCAATTCTGACCTTTTATTACTAAAGTTCTCATAACTCTTTAGTGAAAATTTTGAATTATGCAAAGCTTGGTTCTTTGGAAACTAGATTCACATATCTTTCTTTTGACATCAAATTTGGAACTTTTTAAGTATGTTTTCATTCTGAAACATCTTTTTAATTTGATTTTATCAATTCTACAAAATAAAGATGATCAATTCTGACCTTCTATTACTAAATTGCTCATAACTATCTATGAAAATTCTGAATTATGCAAAGCTTGGTTTTTTGGAAACTAGATTCGTATATCTTTCTTTTGACACTTAATTTAGAAATTTTGAAGTGGGTTTACCATCTGAAACATCAGTTTAAATTGATTCTATCAATTCTGCAAAATAGAGATGATCAATTCTGACCTTCTGTTACTAAATTACTCATAACTCTCTAGTAAAAATTCTGAATTATGCAAAACTTGGTTCTTTGGAAACTAGATTCGCATATCTTTCTTTTGACACATAATATGGAAATTTTGAAGTGGGTTTCCCATCTAAAACATATGTTTAAATTAATTCTATCAATTCTACAAAACAAAGATGATCAATTCTGACCTTCTGTTACTAAATTACTCATAACTCTCTAGTATAAATTCTGTATTATGCAAAACTTGGTTCTTTGGAAACTAGATTCATAATCTTTCTTTTGACACCTAATATGAAAATTTTAAAGTATGTTTTCCTTCTGAAACATCTGTTTAAATTGATTCTATCAATTCTACGAAACAGAGATGATCAATTCTGACCTTCTATTACTAAATTACTCATAAATCTCTAATAAAAATTCAGAATTATGCAAAACTTGATTCTTTGGAAACTAAATTCGCATATCTTTCTTTTGACACCTAATTTCGAAATTTCAAAGTATGTTTTCCTTCTGAAACATCTATTTAAATTTATTCTATCAATTCTATAAAATAGAGATGATCAATTCTGACTTTCTGTTACTAAATTGCTCATAACTCTCTAGTGAAAATTCTGAATTATGCAAAGGTAGCTTGGTTCTTTGGAAACTAGATTCATATATCTTTCTTTTGACACATAATTTGAAAATTTTGAAAGGTGTTTGCCTTCTGAAACATCTATTTAAATTGATTCTATCAATTCTACAAAACAGAGATAATCAATTCTGACCTTTTGTTACTAAATTGCTCAAAACTCTCTAGTAAAAATTCTGAATTATGCAAAACTTAGATCTTTAGAAACTAGAGTCGCATATCTTTCTTTTGCCATCTAATTTAAAAAATTTTAAGTTTGTTTTCTTTCTGAAACATCTGTTTAAATTGATTCTATCAATTCTACAAAACAGAGATAATTAATTCTAACCTTCTATTACTAAATTGCTAATAACTCTCTAATGAAAATTCTGAATTTTGCAAAGCTTGGTTCTTTGGAAACTAGATTCACATATCTTTCTTTTGACACTTAATTTGGAAATTTTAAAGTGTGTTTGCCTTCTGAAACATCTGTTTAAATTGATTCTATCAATTCTACAAAACAGAGATGATCAATTCTGACCTTCTGTTACTAAATTGCTCATAACTCTCTAGTAAAAATTTTGAATTATGCAAAACTTAGTTCTTTGGAAACTAGATTCGCATATCTTTCTTTTAACACCAAATTTGTAAATTTTGAAGTATGTTTTCCTTCTAAAACATCTGCTTAAATTGATTCTATCAATTCTGCAAAACAGAGATGATAAATTCTGACCTTCTATTACTAAATTGTTCATAACTCTCTAGTATAAATTCAGAATTATGCAGAACTTGCTCAAAGCTCAATGGCATGGAGTTTTGGTCACCTTTGGATGGCTACGAACACTCCATCATTCACGGTGTCAGTTGCATCAGGAGTAATATGTCTAAGGTGAGAGAAAAGTTATATAACTGGTGCTTGAAATATATAATGGAATTGAAAACATAACATATGAGTGTAGTGCCAAGAAAGTATACAAGATCAGAAGCTTAAGAATCAGCAGTTTGAATGTCAGCAACAAGGAATAAGGTGTTGCCGACGAGAGAAGTGATTATGTTGAAGTGGAGCCATAGAGGGAATCCGCAGTTCGAGTGTTTGTTAAGTCGTATAGAGTGTGTTTGCAAGACTAAGCGAGGAGTTGAGTTCAAGTGGATGGAATGAAAGGCTTTCCCGAGTGGTGTGCTGGTTCAGTGAGGTCTAGGTTCAATACTTGGCGAAAGTAAGCTACACTACAGTTAGTTCAACAAGCCGAGAATAAGACACAAGTCAAAGCATTGTATAGAACCCGGTCATTATTGAATCCAGAGGTTTTGCAGTTTAGGCGAAAGTCAAAGGTAAGGTCAGCTTCACTTCAAGTCTAGTATTAGAATAGGGATAGATCTAGTGCATTCAAGTAAGTATTAGACTCTTAGAAATGAAATACTTCTAAATGAAATTCGAGATACTGCTTCAGAAGCCAGTCCAGTTTTTGGCAACGAAATACTTAGAAATGAAATTGGAGAGATTAGGAAAGGAAAAATATTCAAATATATCTATCTAATATCTCTATTATCTATGGCAGGTGAATAGATTGACTACTAGAATATATCTATCTAATATCTCTATTATCTATGGCAGGTGAATAGTTTGACTGCCAGGTAGAGTAGCCTTTAGAGAATAATAAAGTAAGAGAA